>NC_090930.1:537536165-537839196 GCF_040938575.1 Ambystoma mexicanum
GACGTCCGACTCCCAACTGTGGCAGGGATGTGTCCTCCACCAGCCTGGCCGCTGGGTCAGGGGCAGCTCCACAGGGTACCCAGGTGATACATGGGTGGGAAGATGGCATGGAGGACGACTGGCGCGTAGGGGGTTCAGGTGAGGAGGGGATCACAAGAAGGTCCAGCACACGGAGGAATCCAGCACCGGTGACCCATCCCAGTAGGTCAACGTGGTCAAAGAGGCATGCGAGACGACGTGCATTCTCTCCACAAAAAGACTGCAGGTCACCTCACATGCCCCGTTGACGCAACGCTATCCCAGCCAGGACAGGCTCAACACGGTCCCGGATAGCCACGTCCGCAGGGAGAGGAAGGCCAGTTGTTGTGCGCTCATCCCCTCCCTGAAAACGGGTCTGGACGTAGGCATCCCTGCTGGTGCCAGATGATGCAGTGACAGGATCAGGGACAGGATTACACACAGGCACCTCTGCGGCTGCCTGTGCTGCCTCCTGTCCCTGCCCCTGTACTGCACCACTAGCATCAGTGGAATCCCCACCTCCCGACCCCCCACCAACCTGGATGACTCTGTGCCATCTTCCTCCGTTGGACCCTGTGGGGTCTCAGCTGCCACTTCTGCTGCCGAGGAGTCCACCTCCGACCTATGCCTCTTGGACCTACCCTCGGCAGCTGCGGCCTGGGACATGGCACCAGACTCCTCACTCCCCGAAGAGATGACAATCTGGGAGGGGAGCCGGGTCTTGCGTCTCCGGCTGGTGGTGCGATCCCTGCCGCTGTGCTCAACAGCACCATCTCCGCCCTCTTCATCAGTTGACGCTGCAGACAGGGAGAGATTAAACACAGACATCAGGGCACTGTACAATGGACTGATACACACATGACAGTTGCACATGAGTGGCAGTGTCAAACTTCAGACATGGCATCACACTCCACGACACACATGTAATTTCAACTCACACACATGAGCATTTCCACAGCAATATTGCACCAGGCAGCAAAATCCATACACATACAACAGCATGAACAGCGAAAGGTGAGCCTGACATCACATGAAACACAGGGAGTGCACTAGACATGCACACACGCCACCACACTTACATGCATGTCTACATTTCCTCCAACTGTCGCAGTGATGCGATCACCATACATGTCACATCTGGCATTCAGCCTTCTACATATCAGTGTCACGTGCATCCATGTTGCATCACAGTTGCACACTTGTCAAATACACACACATGCACATGTACACAGTGCAGATACATGCAGCAGGAACCACCATCCATGTGTGACACCACAACCATGCCAACGTACATACACAGAAAGCCAAACATGTGTGCTCCCACACCTGCATTTGCACAGCATGCTTACCAACACATACACCATCGATGTGTCTCACACCTAAGAGGACTCAGATGTGGCAGCCTCACACCCCTGTTCATACACATCCCTACATGGCCCTATGAAAACACATGTGCAACCTGCACACTACTGGCATGCCACCACACTCACAGCGTCCTATCAGTATGCATGTACACTTACCGCTCGACTCCAGACAGGTCTGCCTCTCAAGGACCTGGACGTGGAGCGCTGGGCATATGTGTTCCAGGACCTTCATCTAGTGGTCAGACAGGTGGCCCCGGCACCCCTTGGCATCTGCTGCCTTCAAGAGGCGCCTGGCCTTGTTGAGGGTCCTGGACCTGAAGTCCTCCCAGCGCTTCTTGACATGTTGTATGTTGCGGACTGCCACCCCCTCCGCGTTGATGGCAGTCACGATGTCCATCCAGATCCTGGTCCGTCCTTCATTGTCGGCGCGCAAACTTCCAAAGAGGGCATCATACTGCCCCAGGACTTGCTCCACCAGGACACCAACTTCCCTGGCCCTGAAGCTGGTGGCCCTCTGCCTCTCTGGCTGGGGGTTGCCAGTGGTGCCAGATTGTGTTGTCCCCGACATGGCAACCCCAGAGGCAGGAGTGGGTGGGCAACTGGGTCCTGGGGCTGGGCTGTGGAGCGATGGTATCCCAGTCGGGAGTCTTCGGTTATCAGCAGGGGTGGTCACAGCAACTGCACCCCTGGCTGACGTGCAGGCAGCAAATAGCAGGGCACGTGGGCAGCAGGCAGTCAGGCAGCAGAAGATGGCAGATGGGAGCGTGTTCGGGGCTCTGGGGGGCAGTAATTTGGCCTTCTGGGCAGGAGCGTGGTTTTCCGTGTGTTGTTGCGTGGCCAGCTTGATACGGAGTGATTTGGCATGTGAAAATCTTGCACGTCAGTGTGTAATTCGAGGAAAGGCCCTTCGCGCGTAAGCGCGTCAGCACACGTACGCGGTTTCATTGGACCAAAGGCCCTTAGAGCGTAAGCGCTTCTGTGACGTGACTCGCGTGGGCGTTTCCCTCGTGACGTGGGCATAGTGGTTCAGCGCGCGTGAAAAAACTGCATGTCCGCGTGTGGATGCGTGTAATCCGAGAAAAGGGCCTACGCGCGTATGTGACTTAACGCGCGCGGGGGTTTCCATCAACACGGGTGCATGTTCATCGTACACGTCCAAAAACTGCACGTCCGAGTGTCAGCTCGTATAATTGGAGGAAAGGGCCTTAGCGCGAACATGCGTAAGTGACGCTGTACGTGTGGGCCACTTTCAAAGGTACGTGTAGGACCCCATTCCCTTGTACGTGCTTTTCGTGGAGAGCGAGTGGGTGAATTCTGTACTTCTTGTCAGTTCACACGCAATTACTTCACAGCATTTTAAGTTCGTACTCCCTGTTACCTCTGACAGCATTCTTTATTTTTTTGGGCCTGTTTTCTCAAACAGCGTTCACTTCTTCTTTTGTCCTGTCTCCTCAGACAGCGTACAGTTCTTCTTTTGGCGGGGGTGTTGCCTACGCGCACACATGCGTTTTTTCACGTTCTTTTTCCAGGCAGACGGTGAGTCGCGCACGCATTTACCAACTGTACTTGCCCCGTGTGTTGCGTACCCCTTCAGAGGTCATTGTAGGCTGCGTGTAACACGCGTACCCTTGTTTTTGTGTTTCTGGGTGCCACAGCGTAGTACGGGTTCATTTTTCCACGCACGTGGTCTACAAGGGGCTGCGTGCACGTTAACTTTTGTTTTTGGCGTGCCAGTGAGTTGCGTGACCCGTCATCTTCCCCCAGGGGTCACAGACAGCCTTGCTAGAGCACTAGGGTACGAATTCCATCTAGTACCCTACCCCTTTCACCCCCAATTGCCCAGGACAATTGTTTACTGCAACTCCCATACGCACAACAACATCAGTGCCATGGTTGGTAGGCGACTAAGCGGTAAGGGAGGCAAAGGTGGCTGACCTCCAAAAGGTGGGCGTGGTGGGCACAATAGGGGATGTGGCCAGGATTTGCAGGGTGCCCCTAGACTCCCATGTGTGGAGGACCAATCAGGGACACCAATGCCCCCCCCCCCATGGTTGAGGGAAACCTGGCTGACACCATCCCTGCTCAGCCCTTGTTGGACCAGCCCATTGTGGCACCTGAGCTGGCACAGGGTGACTCCCAGGCTGACTTCCAGGTCAGCAAGTCTAAGCCACGTGTGCCGGTGCAAGTTGGTGTCACCAGACCACGTGGATCTGGGGCAGCAATGTCATCTGCTGCCCAAGTAGGCAGGGTGGGGAGGCTGCAGGGGCAGCTGCAGCTCTATCCACCCCAGCCAGGACAGTGTCGGTCCTGGTCCATCAAACTGACGTTGCCCCTGCCAACATCACTCTTCAGTCAATGCCTGCACCAAGACCTATGGTCATTGTGCCTTCACACACTCCCAGTACCCAGTCCACCTGCACTGCTGCCCCTACTTACCAGAACGGCACAAGCCACTCAGGCTCTGCTCCACCTTTGAAGAAGAGGAAGAAGGGTGCTCTGGCACTACAGGCCCACCGTCCGGCACGTCAAGGAAGCCTAGCTTTAATGACCCCAAACTTGATGCACTTGTGAGCTATGTGTCGGCACATAGCCGCAAAATGTTGGTGACTGCAGGGTGCAAGACCACACCTGGTCAATGTAGGGCACACTGGCAGACCATCGCGGACCGCATACGTGCCCTTGGATTTGTGAGGCGACAGCTGATGATTGCTACAATCGGTGGAATGACCTGAAACGCAGAGTAAAGAACAAGCTGGCCTCAAATCATGCCACTACTCTGGTGACTGGCGGTGGGTCTCCACAAGAGGACAACAAACTCACTGAACATGAGTCTGTTGCTGGGACCTTCGTCACAGAGGAACAGATCCAAGGGTTGGGAGATGTACCTGATTATGACTCATTGTACGGTGAGTGCCCATGTGTGTGTGTGTAATCCATGTGTATGTTGTTTGGGTGGCGGGTTCTGATTGAGTGCCAGGTGAGGGTGTGTACTCTTGAGGGTTATGGGTCACCCGTTTGCTTCCTCCCATACATTCACGTGCCTTGGATTTGGGTATGACTGTATCCCTTCTGCCCACAGTTGCCAATTAGGGCCACATTAGTGCACTTTACCTTCAACTGTCATCTTGCAACTACATTGTTCAGATTTTGTAAGTGTTCATTCAGGCTGATTGTTTCCACTCTTCCATTTTTACTACGCATTTTTCTGCCCTATTGCAACACATGTGATATACTTCGGTCATTGTTTACAGCCCACACTGGGCCACTATTTTTACCTGGTTATGCTAATGATTACAACATGCATGCCGATGGAGTATTGGGCTGCAGACATTTTTTATTAGGGCCTGTTTGCATGTGGAACATGACAGATGTTTCCTGTAATGTTAAAGTGACGAACCATTGATCAGCCCACAATGACTGTATTATTGGAAACCGGATGTGTTTCAGTGTGTGGCACTTGCATATTTAGCAACACTATTCAGCATTAATCTTCACATCATGTCGATGTGACATGGATGTATGACAGTACTCATTCACTGACATATTGCTGTAGTTTTGTAATTGAACGTGGCTATGATACATGACATCTGTGTGTGGCATGTGTCATGTATGTGTATTGGACATGCCACTCACAGCCTGATGTGTGATGCCAGTGCTACCCAACAAGTTGCAAATGTGTTGCTTTTCCATCTTTCTCTCCCCAGTGTCTGCCTTTTTGACTCATCTTCCAACTCTTTGACAGTGCATGCATGGCAGGGTTATAGTCATGTGGGACATGTGTAAATCATGTACTGGATCTCTGGCTTGTCATGACCTATGTGTGTGCTATGGTGCTCATGCCTGTTTCCATTTGTTGTCTTTCATGTTTTTGCAGGTGATGACGCACTTGATGCTGTTGAGGTTGAGGAGATGGTGCAGACCCAGGAAGAAACCGGGCACCAGTGGGGGACGTGGTGTGGTGGTGGGTGAAAACCCAATCTTACTGCAGACCATACTGTCCAGGGGTGTCTCTGGGTGCACCTTCCCAGACCTCTATTCAGGTGCTGAATCGGATGATGAGACTTATGTGCAGTCGCAGGTAAGTGTTTTTGGCAGGGATTCTGTTCTGTCCAACCCACCTGCACCAGGGGTAGAACCCTCTATGGGGATGTCAGTGTTGGTAGGTCCGCCTTTGGTGGTTACGGATGCAGGGTCACACTCCACAGCATCTGATCCTGTTCCTGGGCCAGCAGATCAGAGGGGGAATGCAGTCCTGCAGCCTCAGGCAGTGCCAACACAGCAAGGTGCAGATCACCTTGCCCCAAACAGGTGTGGTGCCGGTCGACGCGATGGCCATGCGCCACTAGGCAATACTGTATGGGAAAACTCCATGTACGGTATGGCAACCCAACAGGCAGCATCAGTAGAAATGATGGCTCAGGCAATGGAGAGGGTGGCCACTTCCATTATCCCCTTGAAAGGCAGATGGAGCAACAACAGCTGGCAACAGACTCCATTTGCCAATCACACAGGGAAGACATGTTGGCGTCCAACAGGGACAGATAGGCGGCACTGGAGACTCTGCGCAAATCCATATCAATAGAGTCCCAGGGCCACAGGGAAGCCCTGAGGGTAGAACTACATAACCTCAGGCAGACTCTGGTTGAACTTGAGGCTTCCAGTAATTTAAGGGCAGAACAGCAGCTGGAGCAGCTCACATGATCGCTCTCAGCTGAGCTGCATGCAACACGTGAGGAGATCCGGGCTTCACGCAAGGCCATGCGTGCCGAAATGCAGGCAACCCGTGATGTGCTGCATGGGGATCTTCGGACTTTAATCCTCCAGAATCAGACCTTCCAGACCTGCATGCTTGCTGCCATGGAGGACCATACAAGGGCTTTGCGTGGGCTGCCTCCCATAGTGCCACCGCCTCCTGATGCAGCAGCAAAGGATGAGCAGAGGATGAGCAGAGCGACAGCAGTTCTCCCACAATGGCAGGCCATGAGCCCATGGAGGTATTTTTTTTTCCGCAACATCCATGCAGGTGGGTGTTGGTGTGCACCCTGTCCTCGAACCTCCTGGGTGGCCTCCCCCACGCACCTTGACCCCACATGGCCATTTTTGATTTTTGATTATTTTTTCAGTGTGTTGCCTTGTGTGGCTCCCGTGGGCATCCACTGTATTCCGGCTGGGCACATGCAGGCTTGTCCTGAGTTTGAGTTAGATGCTTGGGTTCGTGAGACACACTCCCCTCCTGCTTCCCGTTTCCATGGGCTTACAAAGGGTGTGACCAAGTGACAGTGAATTACACAGTGACGTTGGGCTCCCATGAGCTGTGTGGGCAGTCTGTAGTCAATTCTGCATAGACATCCCTAGTGGATATTGTTGTTGTATTGTACACTGCATGGTGTATTGATATGTGCTTGTGCATCCATGTCTTCCTCCTAATCTGCAGGTTCCTTCCTCATGTCTTCACAAGGTCATCTACTTTGCAGATGCAGTTCATGTTGTATGCAGTACACTGAGACATTTGCATGGCAGCAACACTCTACAGTTGTAAGGGGTCGATGTGCTGGCGTATTCAGGTTGTAAGACTACCACTACTTGAACTTACTACTGTCATGTTTTTGCATTTTTCCATGCTGTGTTGCTGTATTGTGTGCTGGTAAGTATTTGCTAATATGTGCTGTTAGTTATACATTACTGGGAGCATATTGTGTGTGGGCAGTTTCCATTAGGGACAGTGTACTTTGTGACACTTGTGTCAGGTCTTGTGCATTGCTTTGTTTGCTTTCACATTGCATGACATGCCATTGTGTGTTTGGTGGTGGAGCTGGCGAGGGGTTGGGTGACATGGCGCTATTTTCATGTTGCATTTTGCAAGGGGGTAATGAATTTAGCAGCATAGATGTATGTCTTTTGATGACACAGCATTGGTGGTGTTTGGGTAGGTAGGGATGCACACAATGTAACACTTCCAGGTGACCAGTCTCAGGATGGTATGGTTGTGACAGTTGAGTGTCACTTATGTCATCATCATTGATTGTCAGCTGGCATGTGCCAGGGCTGTGTGCACTCCACAGGGGTGTGATTTTATGTGAAGTAATTAGCCACAAGCTGCGTACGGGCTGCCTCGCCACGTGCCCTTTCCCCTCCCATGCGCAGCGGGCGTGCATGTGGTTGGGGATGTGGGGGCCACCACCATGTCCACCGGCAGGCCCCGGCGTGTTGCAACGTTGTGCAGGACACATGCTGCCACTATGCTCCTGCACACTACTGGGGGAACGTATAACAGCTGCCCACCAGAACCGTCAAGGGAGCGAAAGCGTGACTTGAGCACTCCGAATGTGCGCTCCACTATGCCCCGGGTTGCAATATGGGCTGTGTTGTATCTTACCTCGGGTGGCGTGGTGGGGTTCCGAATTGGTGTCATCATGTGGGTGCTCAGAGGGTAGGCACTGTCCCCTGGGGAGGTGGTGATGGTATCATTAGTGGGGTTGTGACATTACTCAGTATCTGACATGCATGCATGTGCAGTGGCATTTATAATCACTAAGCAGCCATGTATTGCCATGCCGCCCAGCTTCTAGGTCCCGGTTTAGGGTTGACATTCTGTAAATGAAACTGTCGTGGGTGGACCCTGGATAGTTGGCATATACTGAGGTGATGATTCCCTTGGCATCACATACTACCTGCACATTGATAGAATGCCAGTGCTTGCGGTTTCTATAGATGTGCTCAGATGCCCTGGGGGGACGTAGAGCCACATGGGTGCAATCAATTGCACCTAGCACTTTGGAGAATCGTGCCACCCGGTAGAAATCCGGGATGGCAGCCTGCCTTTCTGCAAGTGTTCTGGGCAGGTATATGTGCCTGTGGACTGATGGGCGTGCAGTCACGATGGCCAACACCTGGTGTAGGCAGCGTGACTGGGTGGCCTGTGACACCCCCCCCCACTATAGCACTTGTCCGCTGAAATGATCCAGTGGCCAAGAAGTGCAGTACATTGATGGCCTTCTCCAGGGGGCTGAGTGCTTGGGAGCACAGGGTGGGTGATGTGAGGTCATCCTCCCACTCACTCACCAGGTCGAGTATTATGTGAGGTGGAAACCTGTACCTCCCATACACCTGGTCATCAGGCATCCCAAAAATGCTGGTTCTGGGTGTAAAAATTATGGGCCTGACTATCCTCCTCCTCCTCCTGCGGTATCCCACAACCACTGCTGCTAGGAACGGTATAATCATCTTGGCGTCTGAGCTTGTTTGTTGTTTGCGCGCACTTTTATGCTGCGCGGGTCCACGTACGCCTGCTTCCTGCTGGCATACGTGTTTCTGGATTAGCGCGTCTTTTTTGGCGCACGCATTAGCCCCGTTCGATTCCATGAATACGTGTTGTAGACGCGCGTGTGGGCGTTCCACGCATTTGCCGCCTGTACTTTCACGCGCCACGCAGAATATTAGCGCACATCCAGGGATTTACATGCACACAGACTTGCATGAATCGCTGTGCGCGGTTTTCGCTGCGATTTTCGCCCATGCACTGCGATTCTCACGCTTTCGCATGCTTGCACCGAAAATTTCAGCGCACATTAATTCCATGAATCGGCCTGTAAATTGTGAAATGATTTCTAAGGAAAATTAAAAAGCATTTCACTGGAAGCAGTAAACAAAGTAGAACAGTCTGCTTTACCTAATAGCATACAACAAAATGCTACAAAAAGATTAAAAGAGTTACAACATACCATTTGTAGAACTACTAGTCTTGATTGTTGTTTAAATGTTAGTTTTAATGGTAAAGTAATCTTAAAAATAAATGTTAATGAAGAAGAAGGCCTAGTCAATGGGGCTATGGGCTATAGAGTTGGTCTTAAAAACCATGCCAGCAACTTATTCATTGAATACATTGCAATAAAATGAAAACATTTTCAAAAGTGCAAGAAATAAAAAGAGTTACTGTATGCATTTATGGAGTATACCGTTTCCAATAACTGCAGCATATGCAGTAACAATACATAAATCTCAAGGTTTACGTTTAAATATTTCATTAGGATGTAAAGTTTTGAGTTACGTTGCTTTGTCAAGACTGCAAACAAGTACTGGTTTGTTTACAATAAATATTGGTGTACAAAAAAGTTTTCAAAGTACAACAAATGAATCCCAAAATTACAAATAATAGTAAAAACATTAATACAGCTCTAAAAAAAAGTATGTGTAGTAAAAAGAATAGCTGTACATATGGCCCTAATGTAACTTTGCATATGCTGTTAAAAATACAATCCAATGCTACAAACTTATTTTACATCCAAACAGCAACAAGATCCTTATGAATTATTGTTGGCAATCTTTCAAAATGTACTTGGAATAAATGTCAATAATACATGAGGTACACATTATATATATATATACATATATATATATATACATTTATTTATATATATACATATATATATGTAATTCAGTGCATGCCTTGTCATATCTCCAACATGCAACCTATTAAAAATGAAAATGTGCTACTGTTTCATATTCCTAATGTTGACAAGATACCATTTAAAGGTTTGTACACAGTCTTACAAATGACACTTGTGCACAATGTAATCAACCACTTAAACAAACTATTCAAGCTGGACATCATTCTAACTACCTGATTCTAATATTATTAAGATATAGAGCTTATGGTGTGAAATTAAACTCTTTAATTACAAACTATGCACATTTTCAAGTTTCTATTTATGGAACCATTTATAAAACTGAAAGTAGTATTTATCATCATAGAAAAACACGACCAACAGTGGCCATTATATAATATATGCAGGGTTTGAAATTAAGGGGGGCTGCAAGCTATTTAGCTCTTGCTTGTGGCCTAGAAGAGCCTAGTTAGCTTAACACCAACAGCCATCCAGCAGCCATACAGGAAGCTACATTTGGCTACCAAGACCAACTGATGTCGAACAAGCACACCTTTTTGAATTTAACCCTGTGCATTATGTGCAATCAATAAATAAACATTACAATGCCTGGAAAATAACTTTAAAGCATGCAAGGTCATAAGTAATGGACACAATGATATTTGTGCAACTTATGTGGAATTTAAATGTGTGGAATGTTGTGTACTAGCTCCTAAATCCACAGTGGTAGCTCCTGCTCATTTATTAAAGCTGGGTACCGAGGAGCTGCTTCTAGCTCCTGCATATCCAATCTTAATTGGTCCCTGTATATGTATGGCAAGATTCATTATGGTTTTAATTTAATGATGAGCAAATGACCATAAGATAATGATTGCCATGGAATTTTAAAGATTCCTACATAATTTATTAAAAAGAACGAAAAGCAAATAGTTGCTGATACAAAAATGATTAAAAAAAATTAAAATGTCACACTATATATTAATGTATTAATAACATATAAGTATATTTTCACAGCCTTCCTCCATTTCTGGAGATTTTCGTAATGATACCCAGAAAATGTTTTAACAAATACATAAAAGTATTCGTGTTATAACCTGTTCATAGAAAGAACCTTTATGTTGGTATTTTTCAAAAGCTATTATACGTAAAGGAAATATAATTTGAAATGTAAAGTTTGCTTTTTTTAATTTAACTCTTTTTAAAATGTTCTTGTTACCATTGAAGTTAAGGATTAAAGTGGAGGCTGTCATACAACTTAAATCAAAATTTCGAAAACATGAATAATTTATTATGTATGCAGCAAAACAAATAAAGCTAACACAAGTACATCCAGCATTACTATATTTCAGTAAATTATCATACATGATAATTTATCAAACATAATAGTTCTTAAAATCATTTCATAAACAATTAAGTAACTGTTAAAAAAGTGGAAATTATTTGAAAAAAATGTAAACACAAAAGAGTTAATGTTAAATCAACAAAACCTTAAAGTTTACAAACAATGTATGTATAATATTAATATCAGATGTCATAGTAACCTTAACCTTCCATAGTAACCTTAACCCTAGCTCATCCACAAGCATCTATCTATATAAAACGCTCAGGTATGTTTCTGTACTCAGCTGATTATCTGATTTATCAGTGTTAGGTTGCCCTCTGCTGTCCAAATGGAAAAGTCCACCACTTCAACAACAGCTATTATTTCAACAAACAGAATGAGCATGTTTCTATGCGGTCACGTTCACCTTCCACGAATGCAAACACTCGGAAGTTACTTCTTTCCACCCACACTTCTCTTCACACAGGGCACGGTGGTTCCAGTGTCAATGAACGGCTCAATGTTTCAGTCTCTAAAGAGTGAAACACTGATGGATGAATAGATCCTCATGAACTAAAACTGAAAGTAGTTGGTGTAATTATGCTACTACGCAATCTTATGCCATTAAGGGGTTGCTGCAATGGAACAAGTTTGACATGTACGCATCTACAAAGACAAATCATAGAGGCCTGTGTGATTGATGGAACTTGGATACTGTTTGTATACCGCTCCCATTTCATCTGATACATTTAGTGTTTTCAATGGCCATTAATAAGTCACAGGGACCTATGACCCCTTCCTGGAAGCGATCAATGGTAATTCTGATATTTCAGAAAGCGGATAGAAGTAACCCTATGAATTACCAACCAATATTGACCTTTAAGATATGCTAGAACAGCCTATGTTATGCTGGGAACAGCTAGTAAAAACATAAACTGCATCATAAAATTAAAAAAATTATATGCATGCTATGTAATTTTATAATTTGTAAATGTTTTAAAAAGTAAATCACATGTACACTGTGAAATCTTAAAAGAAAACATAACATATTTTTGTAATGCAAAACTGCTATATAATTAAAAACATAAATATGAAATGTGTATATATATATATATTTGTTTTTTCTGCTGATGAATAACAGGCATTGAGTAGGACTCTTCAATGCACTCGGTTTTTCCCATTAATAGTCAGAGTCCATGTATCAGCAAAACTGCCTTTATTTTTACACCCCAGACAATTTAAAAGCCATCAGCATATGGCGTTCCCACAGAAATTAAACCTGAAAGTTTGGCAGCATAAGATATTTTCGTGTCTTGCTCGTCGCTTGATCACATCAACTGCCCATTCAAACAGTGTGCATTTAAAAAGGAAGAGGTGAATGACATGGTAAACATAAAGGATGGACTCATGTAGTAAAATGTTTCTGTCGGACATATTTCATGTATATCCACCTGCTAACCATTAGTCCTTGCTTTCCCACTATGATGTATGATTCTAGTCCCCCGATAGACTTCATTTAGTCTTGCGAACATGTGTGAACATCATGATTCCCCATTGGATCACCAAGCAACCTGAGGTGCTTACCCACCATATCATCAGACACAAAATCACATTTATTTCCATGGATTGTACAAATATGTGTCCATCGCGGTCCCATCTATAACATAATGCTTTGTGGGGTAAAACATCTCAATTTCTTCATGCGATAGGATATCTCAAATTGCTACAGCTCCTTATATGCAAAATCATCTAAAGTGCATGGTGTTGGGCAACACCCATTTTAATAGTGCAATGCCGATAAGCATAGTGGAGCGGACTCATGACAGATCCATCTAGGGCATAGTACATCAAAGAAAAAAGAGTGGAACATCACAAATTCCAGGTATATTGTCAAGAAATAATAATTATTATTATGGAGATTGTCTGGTGTCCGGTGTTCCGGTGGTCTGATGGATGAAGGGAGAACTCTTCGGAGCTCAAAGACAAAAAAGACAGAGACTTTACAAGCTCATTCGTGTGAGATACATCAGCAGCTATGTTACCTGTGGGAACGCCCAAGGAAGATGTGACTTTCAACTCATCGACATCGGGTAAGCCAGTATGTAAATCTACACCCTTGAATGTTGCTCTTATGGCCTCCCCCACAGACAATGACATAAGGTGATAAATAAAAGCCTACAGACTCTGCAGGATGATGAGGAACTAACCCTATTACAGCTAATGAGTGCAAGCACAGACGACACAGCCTATGGAGCACAGTTGCGCACACAGCATTCTGAGGCTGGGTTAGTCGAAGCAGGGTTGTACGCTATACTTGTCCTGCATGTGTCCGATAGCACACTAGATGAGCCATGCGAGAAGCACGAGCTGATGATAAGCATACCTGGCTGTGCTCTCCACCAATTGCCCAACTTGTCAAATGCACTAACACAGGATAGCTTGTTGTGCCACAAAGAACTAGTGGTGCAAGCCATAATGCACACAAAGCCCACAAAGCAACCCGAGCAAACACCATGTAAGATGTCCCAGAGTTCTCGCATGGTGTGAGAGCGAATGAAATAATAGTGAACATAACTGCGAATAATTCTGAACACAACTGCAATCTAACAAAGGTTAACAGAGTGAGTACCGATATGTTGTGTGATTCGGATCTGAGTGTTCACCTAAAAAACTGTACCTCAACAGAAACACTTTTCTTGTTTCAATGTGAATATAACCTCCAAAGAGTCATCCAAATGGGGTGGGCCCTCCAGAATTTTCAAGAGGGCTCATGTGAGAGGGCTGGGCCCTGGAATTAACCACCCAAGCGCTAACCTCTATAAAGGTGGGCAAGCTGTAAGTGCACATGTTCCCTTAGATCTATCTGATGCAGAAATCCTGGAAATGTTTAAACATTCCATTTCAGTAGGAAAAGACATCAAAAAGTCATGATGAAACAATGACTTCCACCAACAAGGAAAGTCCAGGGCTTAAGGATCAAGCCTCAAAAAACATAATTACCATCAGTGATAATCACATATCACTAACATCACAAGTGGACCTGAATTTTCCTGACATCACCATAATAAAGACCTTAACAGATGATGATTTGAGGCAGCGAAGTAAAATAGGAGTGAACCATGTGATGGAGGCACTTGACAAACAAAATAAAAGTGAAGCTGCTGGATCATTGGAAGTCTCGTTGTTAAAAGAAGTCAGTAATGATGGAGAAGAAATCCAATGAGCAGCTCCGTGGATAGAGGAAGATTCTACAGTGAAATTGACAATGGAAGAGACGCTTGCAGCCCCAAGTGAATTGGCAATACATGAATCAACTTACAGTGGAAAAGAAGTGACTCAGGAAGAAATGATGAAAAGGTTGGTACATGATCAACAACCAGCATCTGCGCATCAAGCAAATTCAAGAAATGTACGATTGACTAGCCATGGCTCTGTATTGGAGAGTTGCAATAGCACTCTTCAAAATGATCCTCTGGTTGAGCAAGAAACAGTTACAGCAAACGGAGTCAGGACATTAAAAAACAAAAACCAGACCTCCTTGCCTTAATGTCAACCATCACGATAGCGCTAGCTCTATTCATGAAATGTTAAAAGACCACACGATGTTACAAGCCAAGATGCACTCGAAACTTGTTTTTCTGGAGGGCTATGTAACAGCTCTCGTTCAAGGTACCTCCTCCGATCACCTGCAAATAAATCCACAAAATGAGGTACCGAGACAATTGCCAGTTCACCAACTCATGTACTCCAGAGGGTCGCAGACCTGCATCAAGGCACAACAAGTTGACTTAACAAGGGAGCTAAAGAAGCAAAGTCGTCTATATATTACTCCTATCAGAGAAGTGCCAAACCGGCAAGAGAAGCAGCCACAATTGGAGACTTCGTTCCACTTGCTGTCTACAAGCAGCGGTAATCAACAAACAAATAGAAGTCTTCAAATTCCATTAACAAGCACAGATCCACTGTTACACCTGAAGCGGCATCAAATGTAATTGAAGACGACATTGGTGTCCCAGATGAAATGCAAAATGGAGTCTTTCCCATCTTCGGAGCTCAAAAGCTGCATTCGCTTGAAAAAGTACAGCAAACAAAATGAAACCTCAAAGGAACATAAGCAGGAAAGAACCCAGTCTTAGTACTATCACAAATAAAAATATAAAATGCACTGCCTAAGCCCACACCTAGAAGGCTACTGGCAAAAAAGATGAAAACCAAGACTGCTGAGCTGGTGTTAACAGAACCTAATTCTAATGATCAACTCCGTACCTTCAATGGAGATGAAACAAGTCCAACATTGCAAACAATGCTGAACTTGTCAAAATACTTGTTGCACCACTCAAATAGTGATCTATACAAGGTTTGCAATCAGAAGGAACAAAAGGTGGTGGAAGAAGAGGAAGTTGTCTATCAAGACTCTATGCTGCCTCAGCGATCCACTCCACCCTTCATCCCCATGTCTGACAAGAGGAAAAGATGTGCTATAACCTGTCCTCAAATGGTACAAAGAGAGACCAGTGGGTTTAGAGCATCAAGAATGGATCAAAAAACAATGTTGACACATCCAATATGAGATCGGAAAATAATTGTGAGACCTGTTCCATGATTGGCAATGTTGTGGGTGGAAAAACCAAAT
The DNA here is from genome assembly GCF_040938575.1 of Ambystoma mexicanum. NCBI lineage: Eukaryota > Metazoa > Chordata > Amphibia > Caudata > Ambystomatidae > Ambystoma > Ambystoma mexicanum. The sequence goes on from NC_090930.1 coordinate 537,551,886, forward strand.
GACAACGTGGATCATAAAACAAATAAAACTGTGCTAACCACAGCTGACCCATAAGAGCTGAAAGGGTATAGTACCAATCCTGCAAACAATCGCACAAGCATAGAGAAAAGATCTTCGCTACGAAATACTGACACGCAATCATTCAAATTAGAATGGATATTAGACACCAAGAATCCTCTAATACTGAATATAAGAGCTGTACTAGAACTTTTTGACTACATACCCAGTTTCCGACAATTGACCTCCAGAGATCTCAAAACCATTGAGTTTGTTAACTACCAAAGAACTGATCTAATATACCTGCCCATTATATCTCCTATTATTAAAACCATGCTTATCAGTGCAACTGAAAGCTTTCAAATGTTGAGTTATGATTTATCTCCAGTTACGCCTTTGGAGAATGTCCAAGCAATCTCAGAGGAGAATTTAACACGAAACAACTGTGAGAAGAATCAAGACATGAGATCTGATCAAAAGAGTGGAGGGCTCATTGAGACTGCAAGGCCCAAATACTTGGACCCTTTGGAGATTGGGCATGCTCCACTGGGCCCGAGACAGAAATTAAAAGTAACGTTCCAAATGACCGCCTCCATCCGTGACATTAATTTCACAATAAATGATTCAACTGCAAGAGCCCTCAATGAAAAACAACAGGATTGGTCTTGGTTGTCAAGAACACTAACTACTCAGAAAGATTTGTAGCAATTCAGAAACAAATTGGAGACCGCAACTGGGACAGCTGAAGTGTCAGAAAAAAATCCTCACTGCCTAAAACTTGCCTCATGGAATACTTGCGGCCACACACATCTCACCAAAAATAACTACATCAACCTAGGTGATTTTGATGTGTTATGCCTACAAGAGACTTGGTTGTGCAATAAACCATCTGTAGATGGCTTTGAGATTTTACTAAGCGCAGCAGTCAAGGGTAAAAAAGGGCATCCATCATCAGGGTTGTTGACAGCAATAAAATCAGGGAGTCCTCTAACCCTGACACATTGTGTATTTAAGAGCACTCTGTCACAAGAAATTGTAATTAAATGGGACACAAATGTGGACTCCCAAGTAACAGGGTCAACAACAAAAGTTGTACTGATCAACGTATGCTGGAACCCAGTATTGATATCAAATGAAAGGTTTATTGATCACATAGCGGAACTAATCGATGATGCTTATATAAACCAGAAAACAAACTACCTGATTGTGGAGATTTAAATACCTCATGTATAACCAACAGTGTGGTGACGCATAACAAAGCCCAAAACCTTACCAGTATATCTAGAGTTACATTCTGCATAACCTGATGGCAAGTAACAAATTGCATATGTTAAATGGGAATTTAAAACAAGACAAACCACCACAAATAACATGTGATGGGATGGGCGCCTCCTCCATCCAAGACTATGTTTTTGTCTCACAACCATTCTTACCATTGATCTTTCAAGGTAATAAAAGCAAGAGAAAGTGATCATCACTTAGTCTGCATGGAATGGGTGGGATCTACGAACAAGGTCCGAAAAAATATGTCGACAGACATACAAGTGAGCAATGATGGTCAGAGATTGAAGCTAACACACAAGAACATTGTAAAAATGACAACAGATTTTGAAGGAGAAAGTTTGATGGTAGATTATGATCCCCTCTTAGAACTGCATCATCGTCAAACATCTAAGAGACGTTAGCTGCCCAACCTCCAACCTCACAATTACAACCAAGAGCTAGTAAATCGAAGGAAGATCATCCGAAAACTAGACAGAATCGCAAAAAAACGAAATCAACAGGTGTACGAATAAAAAAGAGACACTTTAAAAATTGGTTGCATGCTAAGAGATATGAGATATACCAATCTGCCTCTGAAGCCATGCTTAAGATTCTGGTAAATAAGAACACAAAGAATTTTTGGGCCTTAATCAAGTCAGCCAAAGTGCAACCAACGGAAGTTCAAAAAGACCCGATTGGGGAAGACAAATGGTTGCAGCACTTCGAGAAAACATATACGGCACCTAACTGTCACGAAAATGGACGTGATGTCTAAAGGTGCAGTGCAATGGGTCACGCTGGTCAGCCGAGACGAGATTTCCAATCAAATCACTTATCTAAACAACTCCCGAGCTCTAGGGCCTGATGGTCTCACCAACCTCCGGCAGAGTGGGCGGCCTTTATCTATATTTTATTAATGCGAATCTCCAATACACACCAGATTCCACTCTCTTGGAAAAAGGCAATTATTGTTCCCATATTCAAAATGAGGGACAGGGACGACCCAAGAAATGATAGCCCAATCGCACTTTTAGATGTTCAAGGCAGAGTATAAGGTGTGATTATCTTAAATCATTTTCAAACATGGTGTCAGACAACAGGAGTTAATGATCCACTCCAAACGGGTTTTGTTAGAGGCGCTAGGAACATCAGCCAAAATGTTCATCATCAACATGTTGAAAAGTCGTGCACAAAGCAAAAAAGACAACATTGTCATGGCATTTATCAATCTGGTCCAAGCTTTTGACCAGATCGATTGTGACATGCTCTGGACTAAATTGAGAAGAAAAAATTGTCCATCTTCTATTCTCGAACCTATAGCTGCAATGCATCAAGAGACCTCACTGTGTGTTCGTTTAAACAGAAATGGACTGCTCTCTAAAGAAGTAGCCACAGCCAAAGGAGTCAAACAAGGCTGTCCCATGGTTTTGACCTTGTTCAACTTTTTTCTTGCAGACTTAAAAAACACAGACCCTAACATAAGAACCTTCTCGCCAGCTTTTGGAGGTGTGTTCCTCCAGCGCCTACTTTATGCTGACAACATCGTCTTGATAGATTAGACACCAGTTGGTCTGCAGCGACAGCTAAATAGTGTGCAGACATTCATAAGCAATAATAACCTTGAAATCAATAAATCAAAGAAGAACATTTTGACATTTGGAAACTCAAACAGAGGAAAAAATGCAGACGCCTGGAAACTTGACAGCGAGAACATCAAGCAAGTAACAATGTTCAAGTATCTAAGAGTGTGGCTGAGTGACACTGTTTCAGAGTTTACCATGGTGTGTCACCTGAAAACCCCCACAAAGGCACTGTCAAGTCAGACTCAAGCTGTTAACCAATCTTATGGGCGGTTTTCCATTGTACCCAACGTTTTATCGGTCTAAAGTAGTTCCCACGCTATCCTATGGCGCAGAAGCAATGCTACATATTCCTGGAAAAACGTGGGTAGCTCTTGAGAGCCTGTTTTGGAAGACAGTTCTTGGTCTCCCCCAATCTGTTCCAATGCAGATAATAAGATGAGAGTTGGGTCTCTCGTCATTGAATTCAAGTGTTAGGTTGAAAAATCTGAATTTATTCAGGAAATGTTTTGCACCTTTGCGACCTGAGATTCTTGAAATTCTTCAAAAAAAAATCATAGCATCTCAGATGCTGATGTTACAACAGTGGAGAGAAGAAATGTCTGTTGCATTAAAAGAAATTGAGAGTTCTTTGGACGAACTAATTGTAAACACCATGCATTGCAAGAAGAAATTGAGATAACTTGATTGGATTCAAACCTTAGAGTCGGTAGGAGAATTCAAATCGGTTGAACACTTATCTGGCGAGTCACGGCAAATGGATAAAGCTTGTGACTATCTAAAACAATTTCCAGATAAAAAAGTAAGAAATCAATTCTTGCGTACACAGCTCAATTTACATCCAACGAATGAATTAAGATACATTTCATGGCTCAGCATGGATAACAAATTTCACAATTGCAAAAATATTTCTGAGATTGAAACTCTGAAGCACTGAGTCATCTCTTGCCCAGCACTATGTGAGAGGTGCACCATCTTATTCAACCATCTATTGACTGACTTTCAAAAAGAGGACATGGAGGCATGTTGGTCAACAATGATAGCAGGAAATAAACCATCTCCCTTGATTGCGATGACTAAATTCCTAATACCCTTATTTGTTGACTCATAATGAACCATACATTGGTGCACTTCTTAGCGCCTTTTAGAGTACATTATGAGCACTGGAAAACAATGGATGATGATACTATGTACTGAAATGCTTGGCACAGGCGTGAAGAACGTCACTTTGTTTTGTTATTTGTGTCGCGTTTTGATGAGGTGGGACTTGATTTGATGTGGTTGATTTTATGTCTAGTTATTATTTTGGTTGATTGAGTGTTTGTTGTTAGGTTGTTTTTCTTTTAGTTTGCTTTGCTAAATAAATTGTAATTTACCATTTAAATGCAAGTAAAAGAAATAAAAATAATAATAATAATGTATAATTGTTCATTTATAACACGCTTAGTCTCAAGAGTGTTTTCTAAGTACAGGATCAGGATTTTAACCTGTGTTGCTTCCAAGACAAGCATGTTGCCCCTGACCTATCGTTCCTCCCCACTACTGTGTCATTGACCGCACTCACGGATTCCCAAGAAATAAATCCAGGATACCAAAAGATAAAGCATTTTCTTTATTTAGTTCCAGAGGCGATAAAGAAAAAGCCTGACCAACAACTTGTTTCACACCAACGAGCTGCTTTTTCACATACAGAGAAGCACTACCCCAGCATAAAATATAAGCACATCAACAGGAACATGTATCACTCCTATTTCTATTTAAATTTATTACAACTGCAGTACGTGACAAATGCTCATTGTAAAACGCATCAGCCATTTTGATATACCACGAAGTACAAAATTAATTACATATAGAAACCCAAGCAGCCAGTCCAATAATGTTATAAATAAATTGGCAGATGCACATGTAAATAAAATACACAGTATAGAATGTGTGATATGCAGAAACGCAGAACTGCATAGGAAACCAAAGTATTTGATTACAAATGCTGACTAATAGGAATAATAAAGGGCCAAGTGATTTTAATTACAAAAATTACGTTTGTTAAAACAACACAAATGAAGGGCAAAATGCATAGAGGTCCAAAACTTCATGGCTATCACAAATGAATGATAATAAATAATACATTGAAGTGTTAAATACATAGGTTCACTCAATACTTAAAACATGCAGGGAAGTGGTAAAGTGCATAGTGCATGTAACATCCTGTATCATTTTCTCCAAAAGTGACTATTGTAGCAGTCTCCTGGTGGGTATTGGTAAAGGAGAACTGACGAAACTACAAGTAGTACAAAATAGTACCATCAGAGCCATTATGGGGATGCAGAAAAGTGAGCATGTGCCCGAGGTGCGGAGGAGTCTTCATTGGCTCCCCATTTGGCCAGGATAGAATTTAGGTTATTGACTATCACTTACAAATCTTTGGCAAGGCTATTTCCAGAATACATAGCTTGCAGACTTAAAAACAAAGTGGAAACTATAACTCTGCGATCTAATAGTCAAAGATTTCTCCAAATACCCAAGGCTCGATCCTCCTTGCAACTTGGGCATCCCTCCGTCGGGTTCACTACCGCCTTTCAAATTGTCATGATGCCTACCCCCGGGGACCCAGACCAGGTCCAGCAACCCCGGAAGCAGGCATCAAGTTATTTTGAGCAAGCCCAAAAACCCCTGCTAGGGGCTGGCGCCAGGCTCATATGGAGAGTCAGTCATGTTGCCATAGGCGCCAGGCTCATAGAGTAGAACTTACCTGATGCAGACCATGCTGCAAGAGCTCCAAGCCAAATGAGGCTTGGAAGGGACTATTTTACATAGGGACTATTTTTTTACTCGGGTGGGGCTGGGGAGGAATACTTACCTGGGACTACTTTGGAGGCTATTTAAACCACACCCGAAGAGCAGCACAGGCTTCGCGTTATTCTGCATCCAGCAACGTAACGCTCACCGTGCCTGCAAGTCCGCATCCAGTCTTCTGCCATGCCCGCCTCGAGTTTGGAGCTCCTAGAAAAAGGGAGAAAGAAGGAGAAAAGGTTAGAACAAGAGCAATACCTTTGATCCTTACCTGAATTCCCGATCCATTGCGCCTTCGAGCTGGAAGAAAAAAGTTATTTTATGCGCGTCGCCACGCCTGCTGCAGCGCCGCGCTGAACTCACCGGCCTTCGCAGCATCTTCACATTCCACCGCATCCTCGTGCATGTTCCCGCCGCATCCCGGCACCTAAGGAGAAGACAAGAACAGCAAGGTGAGCCAAGGGAATACACAGAGGAATATTAGTTACCCCCCATAGACTTACCTGATTTTACCACCGGGGGTACTATTCCTCTTCACGGGTCGGCGCAGCTTCCACTGCATCTTCGCCGAACCCCGGCCCCTAAGGGGAAACAAAAGGACAGTAAGGTGAAACAAAGGGACTATCAAGGGGAACCCTCCTCACCACAATAGACTTACCTGATTTTACCTCTGGAGGTATAATTCCCCGAGACTTCATACTTTCTCTCAGCGCCTGAATAAGGGAGAAAGCAACAGGTTACATATTGACATTATTTTATCGAACTGTGTTGGAAAATACAAATCCTTACCAGAATATTACCGGTTGTCACGAGGAACTCTTCACTAGGGTCAAGCTGCAACCTGCAAGGAATTGGACAAGAGTGAAAGTCAGGCATTTGAACTCTTACGAACTACATACTTTTCAGAGTCAATATTGTTCTGGAACTCACCAATTCCTTCGAGCCAGTGAAGCACCTGGTTATCAACGCGCCTCTGCACTCAATGCAGGATGGAGAGCTCATCTTTTCAAACCATCAGGTGAGACTATAAGAGGGGACATCAAAGGTGATCTGTGGGGAGAACAACGGGGGTGGGGGGATTTACACTCAACCCCACGGGTGGTTAATTCCCTTTCTCCATTTGCAGAAGAATATTCCTATGGCCAAGCAAATGAAGCTAGGTGGGCCAGTCCAGTCCGTCATCTCGGCCCTACGTGTCACATTGGTGGAGACCGCAGCTGTCCAGTTCAGATCGACGCCTCTGTGGGAGCCAGGTGAGCGTAACAGAGCGCGAAGCCTACCCACAAATTCCCACCAGGGCGTTATGGATACCTCAGAGACTGACCAATTGGCCCAATTACTAGGGGAAATGAGGGCTGAAGTGTATTCCGCCCATCAAGAAACCAATGCTTTTAGGAGAGAACTGATTTTGTCAAAGGAGCGAACTGATGACCTTGCTAGGCAACTATTGCAAAGCCAGGCTGGACAAGCACCCCTACCTGGTTCCGGGGGAAATCCAGCTCCTGTGTTATCGAGTAACCCTGTGCAAATAAACCTACCAGGAAATATTCCATTAGCTCCACCCGAACGCTTTGCAGGAGATCCCAAAAGGTTCACCGTGTTCATGAATCAATGCCGCTTGCACTTTTTATGCAGACCTGGAGCCTTCCCAAACGATCAAGCCAAGGTATCCTTTGTATTGTCATATCTCAGCGGCAGTGCAGCTGATTGGTCAATTCCACTAGTTACTCAGGATGACCCAATTCTTCGGGATTTTCAGGGCTTTCAAACGAGCATGGAAAGATTATTTGCCCGGCACTCCCAAGGACAGGCCCTGGATAACGAACTTTTGTCCCTACAACAGGGTAACCAGGACCTTTTATCCTACATCACGACCTTTAATAGGTTGATAGTGGAAACTGGATGGCCTGAGGTAAAACGAATCACGTTTTTTCATCGAGGGCTTCGAGGAGAACTCAAGGATGTCTTGGCTCAAGTCGTGAACCCACCTCAAGACTGCGCTGAATATATAGACTTAGTGGTCCAGTTAGATCACAGACTTCAGAACAGAAAGGCTGATCGAGCCAAGTTTGAGAATCGGGTGTTGATCAAAACCCACGCTAACCCCAAAGGAACAGATGCTTCAGAACGCATGCAAATCGGAGGGGTTAAAGGACCCTTAACCCAGAAGGAAAGAGAAAGGAGACGGCAAATTCAATTGTGTCTATATTGTGGAACTTCTGGGCATTTTCTATGGGATTGCCCTTTAAGACCACCCAAGAAGGTGGTAGGAGCTGCTGATAAAGCCTATATGGAGTCAGACTCAGGAAACGACCACGCCCGACAAGCGTAGAGGTCCGCTTGCCGAGCTTGAAGATGGATACTCAGACCTCGCATTTCATCATACCAATGGTCCTCGTAGATCCAGGGCAGCCATCGCGTATGCACGCAGTAAGGGCATACATTGATAGCGGGGCCATAGGAAACTATGTGAACTATGAATTGGCTTCCAGGATGAATCTACCTCTCTGCCGAAAAACCACCTCAGATGTCATCACCACAGTCGATGGAACTGAAATTGCCTCCGGGCCTGTAACTCATTCCACCACAGAGATGACACTATTGGGTCAGTATGGGCATCGAGAGACTATTGTGTTTGATCTAATTAAAGCCCCACAGTTCCAAATAATACTGGGGATACCTTGGTTGGAAACACATAATCCTTGTATTGATTGGCGAGAGAAGAGAATAACCTTCCCGGATTGTGCACAAACCTGTTACCCAAAGGAAAATCAGAACGCAGGCCTGGCCACAGTAACCACAGCAGTCATGCAACTACCTCCAGAATACCAAGAATTCCAGGATGTCTTCCAAAAAGAACAGGCAAACACCTTACCTCCTCACAGATCTTACAATTGTCAAATCGATCTCATACCCGGTGCACAACCCCCTTGAAGCAGGATCTATGCCCTTACGGAACCTGAGAACCTTCACCTACGACAATACTTAGACCAGTACCTTGCAATGGCTTTATTCGCCCAACCAAGTCCCCTGCATCTTCAGCTTTGTTCTTCGTGCCCAAAAAGGAAGGTGACCTCAGAACGTGCACAGACTACAGTGCATTGAACCAGATAACTGTTAAGAACCGATACCCATTGCCTCTGATCCCTGAACTACTAGACCAAGTGAAGGACGCTTGTATATACACTACATTGGATCTCCGGGGGGCATACCATCTGGTAGGTGTAAAAGAGGGCGACGAATGGAAGACTGCTTTTCGCACTCACTAAGTATGGGTTATTCGAATACCAGGTGATGCCTTTCGGGTTGTGCAATGCACCAGCAGCCTTCCAATACTTCATGAACGTTGTCCTTCGTGAACTCATTGACGTTTGTGTTGTTGTATATATCGATGATATTCTAGTATGCTCCTCTTCAGAATCTGACCATGTGAAGCACGTCCGAGCAGTCCTTGAGAAATTGCACCAGCACAAACTATTTGCAAAACTAGAAAAATGCGTTTTTCATGCCACAGAAGTTGAATTCCTTGGGTTTATCCTGACCCCAAAGGGAGTTCGAATGGACTAACGAAAGGTGGACGCAATCCTTAAGTGGCCATAACCAAGTTCAGTTAAAGGAGTACAAAGCATGCTCGGCTTTGCCAATTTCTACCGCAGATTCATCCCAGATTTTTCACATGTCATACATCCCATCACAGTACTATTGCGAAAAAATAAACGCTTTATGTGGACTGAAGAAGCTGAAAATGCCTTCCAAGAGCTGAAAACGAAATTCACGTCCGCACCTGCATTAAAGCACCCGCGCCCTGACCTTCCATACATAGTGGAAACTGATGCATCCAGTATAGCCATGGGAGCTGTCCTGTCTCAAAAGGACCCTGAAACTGGCCAGCTTCACCCAGTAGCATTTTGGTCCAGAAAGTTCTCGGCACCCGAGTTAAACTATGCGATTAACGACAAGGAGTTATTAGCCATTAAATCCGCCTTCAAGGCTTGGCGGCACTATCTTCTCGGTGCCAGACATACCATTACTGTGATCACCGATCACCGGAATTTACAGTATTTAAAAACAGCCAAGGCCCAATCGTCACGTCAACTATGATGGGCATTGTTCTTTGCCGAGTTCGATTTCGTGATAACCTATCGACCAGGTTGTAAGAATGGTAAAGCAGACGCCTTATGCCGAATAGGGATGGGAGAGGCAGAAGTGAACCCAGAACCAGTACCTATAATTTCCAAACAAAGGATTCTTGGCATGACTACTCTACAGACACTAGAGGACATTCAGGTAAAGATCCAGCAACTCTTTGATCCTACAGCCCTGCAAGACTGGGTAAAGAAGGGCCCGGACTACTCTGTCACCAATGATCTGCCGTATTACCAAGCGTGGCTATTTCTGCCACACAAGGATCTACAAGAGCTAGTCATTTCTCGTTATCATGATACCCTAATGGAGGGGCACCCAGGTATTGCAAAAACTGAAGCTAAAATCAAAAGACAATTCTGGTGGCCCACCTGGCGAAAGGATATTAAATCATTTGTGATGTTTTGTGGCATTTGCGCCCAAAACAAAAGTCAAAAGAAAAAACCAGCTCGACTCCTACAACCCTTAGACATTCCGCCTACAGCATGGCACACCTTATCGTTAGACTTTATTACTGATCTACCTCCTTGTAATGGATTTAACACCATTCTAGTTATTGTGGATCTTTTTTCCAAGATGGCCTCTTATTCCTTTAAAAGGATTACCTTCAGCCTCAATCCTGGCCAAAGAATTCCTCGAAAACATTGTTCGCATACATGGATTTCCGTCCGTATTGGTCTCTGACCGGGGTAGTCAATTCATTTCACATTTTTGGAAGAAATGTTGTCAATTGGCGCAAATCGACATGAGATTATCGACCAGTCACCACCCCCAGACCGATGGTCAAACGGAGAGGACCAACCATACTCTTGAACAATACCTGCGTTGTATGTTACATCAGACTGAGAGTAATTGGAAGGACATTCTTTGGATCGCCGAATATGCATACAATAATTCAGTACATTCTGGAACTGGACACAGCCCCTTTTATACCCTATATGGGCACCATCCTCGAACCTCAGACCTTGACTCACCCCAACACTTAGAAATGACCGCAGTGGACCATCTACACGCTACGATTACACAAGCCTTTAAGGAGGCAACTGCACATTTAAAACAAGCGAAGGAGAAATATAAGAAAGATGCTGATCAGCATAGAAGTGATACTCCACAGTACCAGATAGGGGATCAAGTATGGTTGGCCACAAAACACATACCTCTCAAGGGAACGCGGACCTTTAACCCTAGATATTTGGGACCTTACTCTATTAAGGCCATTATCAACCCGGTGGCCGTCAAGTTGGACTTAACTGCTAATATGCGAATTCACCCCGTCTTTCATGTGTCACTTTTGAAGCCAGTGCAACCAGGGACAAGACTAACCAAGCCACCAGACCCCATCCTTATAGACGGGGAACCCGAATTTGAGGTTAAGAACATCCTGGACTCCAAGATGGTGAAGTCAAAACTTTTTTATTTAATCGACTGGAAAGGTTACAGACTACAGGAAAGGTCTTGGGAACCTAGTGACCACGTGCATGCACCTGGATTGGTGAAAAGATTCCACCGAAATTTCCCAGACAAATCAAAACCACGGGGAAGAACGACTTTAGGAGCGGCCTTGGGGGGGGAGTGCTGTCATGATGCCTACCCCCGTGGACCCAGACCAGGTCCAGCAACCCCAGAAGCAGGCATCAAGTTATTTGAGCAAGCCCAAAAACCCTGCTAGGGGCTGTTTGGGTGCGGTCCTGGCGCCTATGGTGCCAGGCTCATATGGAGAGTCAGTCCTGGCGCCATAGGCGCCAGGCTCATAGAGTAGAATTTACCTGATGCAGACCATGCTGCAAGCTTACCTGATGCAGACCATGCTGCAAGAGCTCCAAGCCAAATGAGGCTTGGAAGGGACTATTTTACTTAGGGACTATTTTTTTATTCGGGTGGGGCTGGGGAGGAATACTTACCTGGGACTACTTTGGTGGTTATTTAAACCACGCCCGAAGAGCAGCACACGCTTTGCGTTATTCTGCATCCAGCAGCGTAACGCTCACTGTGCCTGCAAGTCTGCATCCAGTCTTCTGCCACGCCCGCCTCGAGTTTGGAGCTCCTAGAAAAAGGGAGAAAGAAGGAGAAAAGGTTAGAACAAGGGCAATACCTTTGATCCTTACCTGAATTCCCGATCCATCGCGCCTTCGAGCTGGAAGAAAGAAGTTATTTTATGCGCGTCGCCTCGCCTGCTGCAGCGCCGCGCTGAACTCACCGGCCTTCGCAGCATCTTCACATTCCACCACACCCTCCTGCATGTTCCCGCCGCATCCCGGCACCTAAGGAGAAGACAAGAACAGCAAGGTGAGCCAAGGGAATACACAGAGGAATATTAGTTACCCCCCATAGACTTACCTGATTTTACCACCGGGGGTACTATTCCTCTTCACGGGTCGGCGCAGCTTCCACTGCATCTTCGCCGAACCCTGGCCCCTAAGGGGAAACAAAAGGACAGTAAGATGAAACAAAGGGACTATCAAGGGGAACCAACCTCACCACAATAGACTTACCTGATTTTACTGCCAGAGGTATTATTCCCCGAGACTTCATACTTTCTCTCAGCGCCTGAATAAGGGAGAAAGCAACAGGTTACATATTGACATTATTTTATCGAACTGTGTTGGAAAATACAATCCTTACCAGAATATTACCGGTTGCCACGAGGAACTCTTCACTAGGGTCAAGCTGCAACCTGCAAGGAATCGGAAAAGAGTGAAAGTCAGGCATTTGAACTCTTACGAACTACATACTTTTCGGAGTCAATATTGTTCTGGAACTCACCAATTCCTTCGAGCCAGTGAAGCAACTGGTTATCAACGCACCCCTGCGCTCAATGCAGGATGGAGAGCTCATCTTTTAAAACCATCAGGTGAGACTATAAGAGGGGACATCAAAGTTGACCTGTGGGGAGAACAGCGGGGGTGGGAGGATTTACACTCAACCCCACGGGTGGTTAATTCCCTTTCTCCATTTGCAGAAGAATATTCCTACGGGCCAAGCAAACAAAGTTAGGTGGACCAGTCCAGTCCGTCATCTCAGCCCTACGCGTCACATTGGTGGAGACCGCAGCTGTCCAGTTCATAACGACGCCTCTGTGGGAGCCATGTGAGCGTAACACAAATGCAGCTTGCAAATTTCAAAAGTCTTAGGGCCTGATTCACAGAAGTGTTTTGGAATGGTGCAATCCCATTGAAAAGCAATCTGTGAATCAGGCCCTAAGTGTCTTTTTAAACAACTTCGTACTGAAGACAACCCTCAGCTGGGTTCACTCTTGTTGCACAATGTTCATGGATGTATTACTCTTCACCCCAGCTCGCAGGCATCCCTCTGTTGGGTTCACATCTGCCACACTCACAGTTTGCTTTGCTTTACCACGATACAGGATTCACTTTCTTGGCTTTTCCTCTTGGCATCCCTCTATCTGGTTCACCTAGCCATCGTTAACACAGTATATGTGTTTCTACACACAGTTCATGTTTTACTTCATAATTATGGAAAGCGTGGTTTCGATTTCCCTAGCTTTGTCTTGGCATCCCTCTGTCGGGTTCACACTTGGTTTAATTCGCAACCTTCTTTTGGAAAGCATGGTTTCCCTTCCCCTAGCTTTTCTGTGGCGTCCCCCCGTCGGGTTCACACTTGCCTCTGGCTTGCGTTCAGTATTTTCTCAGGAAGCGAGGGTGTTTCCCTTCCCCCAGTTTTCTCTCTTTGATGGGCCCGAGACTTTCGAATGTACAAAGGATTTTTTTATGTGACCTTTGTAGGACCACTCTGACCCTCATGCCATCCTTTCCTAGGGCCTTCTGGTCCTTGCAGTTTCACTACATGAGGGCCAGCTAGAGTCCTTCTACTGAGCACTCCTATGGCACCTGACACCTCTCCAAATGGGCCCTTCTCCGGGCTTTCTCAAAAGTTCAAACACACAAGTTGTTTGCACTCAAGTTATTGCATTCATCTAATGTTGCCACTTGCCACCTTGGGCTCAAACAAAGTTCAGTTTCCTCCGACTCGCTGACTGTCTTGAGTCTGCTTGGCTTGGCTTGAGGCTGGAGTCAAGGATGGTACTACGGTAGCCAGTATGCCTCCCCGCCTGTGTTTTCAATGCGGGTGGCCCCCGTGCAATGTTGACACCTGTCACACCACACGGCAGCTATACTCCCCGGTTTTTTAATTCCTTTATCATATGCTTCGGGGTCCTGAGTTGAAAAGGGCAAGGACAACTCCCTCCTCGTCACCCTTTCAGGTCTCACCGCTTTTCTCCTTCTCTTGAACTGCTGGTCTGGATTAGCTGCCCCCTCGTGCATTCAGCCTTGCTTGTTGTGTGCTTCGTGCACTGCCTTTTAACCCTCTGGGGAAGGTAAAGGGCTGTCAGGTGTGTTTGGTTCTGGTCAATTGCCTGACTCTGCTGAAAGTGTTCTTGTGGGAAAAAAGGGGTGGTAGTGCTTCTAAATATCCTACGGGGTCGGATGGGGAAAAGGTGTTACAGGGAATAGGGTACCGCATCTCGCCCATCGGTGTCCCACTTCCACTCCCCGAAGATCCCCCATCCAAGAGATCCTCCCCCACTGGTCCACCCAAGGTACTGGACCCAATAGCGATGGCTGTGTCCTGGCCACCTGGATGACAGATCTCTGGGGGCTAGTAAGTGAGTCACCTTCAGGTTTCTCACAATGTACACAACTAATAGAATTTACTGTTATTAATATTTGCATTACTATTGTTACAATTTAAACAAAAATGCAAACATTTAATTTCTGCTAAATAATATCTAGTAAATAAGGCGAAATGTAAATACTAACAAAAGCAGCCCTAATGTAATACACATTCAAAACATCAATAAAAATGGTTTCACGTGTTTATCAAACACAAAAATATATTCATAAAACACATTACATCACTTTCACTGTAAAGCATTTTACGACTCAACCTGAATATTACAAAACAAATACAGGGTGAGGTAAGGTTGCCATGATATTTGATTTTAATATAATATTTTTATAAAATGATTGAAAATATGTATTATGTTGTTACCTTAACGATATTATTTCTAATGTTTGTAGACTTTATATTTTTTTGGGTTTAACCATAACTCTTTTGCAAAAAAAAACTCTAATAATATATATATACATTGATGTTTGTGTGAATTGAAATACAAACATTACTGAGACAACAACAACCAAGTTGTGTGTTTTCCTTTCTGTAAACAAGATGCTGGTCTCTAATTTCTTGATTTATTACTTGATTTATTATTTTAGATAAAACAGAATATTCTGATGAAAAAAAAAATATTTGGTTCCCGATTGTGGGGTAAGATTGTTGTGTTGGTGGGTTATTAGCTCAGGGCTATTTCTCTGTGAATGGAATCTACTATTTAACAGTAAATACATTCCATAACTATCTATGGAATGTATTTACTTTTATTCATTACTAGACTATTCACTACAACATGAAAGCGTAGCTTTTCCACAAAGCGTGCAAAAGCAGAATATGGGGAGAATAAAACCTATTTAGTTTTGCTGATGAGTAGTCTACCCCTCCCTAGACCTGATTTGGTCCACCATCACTCATCAACATGTCAAGACCCTGTACATGATGTCCAAAACATAAACAAGATGTCTGCTGGACACAAGTGTGCAGGTGGATGTGCTCTCATCATATGTATTTGCATGCATTGTCTGTTCAGCAAAAGTTGTGGTACATCTTCAGTGAAGAGTAGATATTTGATTTATTGTTTGGACATCATGTATAAGGTCCAAAACACAGTCCAACACCTGGCTCATTGTTGGGCACCTGAGACAGCCATTGGCAACCACCGCTGCATAACCTGTATCATCCACCACTGCTAAAACTGCATCAATCACTACTGTCCATGCTCCATAAGCCACTACTACTCAGCCTCTACCAGTCATGTCTGCCACCAAGTTTGAAGCAAACCCATAACCACGAGGCATGAAAGTGTAGCTTGTGGGCCCAGCAGATTTCTGCAGCACAGACTTTAGGCCACCCTAATCGTGGCAGTCACTTGATGTTTCACAGGATGTCCTTAAAAGCACCCCCATAGAGATTAGATAGATTAGTTGGCTCCTAGCAGCACTCGTTTGCTTTATCTGTGGCTGAGGTGAGGTAAACAAACTGTTCAAAGTGACCAATGGATGAAGATAAATTGGTCTTTCAATGTAGGCTGATCAAAGGTCATAATCAATCTTTCGCACACCCACCCTATCTGATGGATCTGGGCATGGATCACAGCCAGCCATAGAGCTTAGAGCAAGTGACCGCATATTGGCAAAAGTGGCAGCACTGAAGTTCAACAAAACAAAGCCATGGTAACTGTTGAGCAAGAGGTCAGATCACTGAGTAGAGTGGCAGATACACTCCAGACCCAGCCAATTGGCAGGCTGGTCACCACAGTTGAATCCCTGAATAAACAGACGGCAGCGCATTTTTGTCATTGCTTTCTTTAATTAATTTTTTATTTATTTATTTATTTAACATTTATAAAGCGCTCACACAGCCCACAGGCATCGAGGCGCTGTTACAGGAATTGTTTGTTTTTCTTAGTTGTGTAATTGTGTTGTTTTTTTTTGTCTTAGTTGCGTATTTATAACGCGCTTAAACACCCAGAGGTTTCTAAGCGCGGACCCGGGGATCGAACCCGTTGTTGCTTCGTGTCGTCTTGCTTCCAAGACGCGCACGCTGCCGCTGAGCTATCCTCCCGGGACAAGCGCACATGCATGAAAACACCTTGCAACCATCAGGGCCATTTCCTGCATGACGTGCTCTAACTATCAGTCACATTACCCAAAATGCATCATCTGATATAAGCTATGCTAGTCTTGCACTAACTAGCACCAGGCAATCAACAAAATGTAGCCATATGATACCTCTATTGGGTGCAATCAGACCAGGGGCGGATTTAGCGGTCGCTAGGCAGACAAACGGCGACCGGGCCCCTCCCCCCATTCCCTTCCTTCCCATTTGTTTTCACAGTCAGGCAGAGGCAGCAGCGCTCATGGGGCCCCGCGTGTTCTGTGTGAACACTGACTGAGCAATGAATCCATTAAAGTGGAGGGGCTGCCAAGTTCACTATGCATAGAAGTGCCCTAACTGCTCTTAATGAATGCGGGGGGGGGGGGTGTCTCAAGTGATGCCAAAGAAATGCATAACTAACAGGTTTGCGATGTGCCCTCTTGTGAATAGGCAGTTGGTGGTCTCCCACCATTTACAAGGGCCCATTATCTCCACCTGAGCAGCAGTTGCCTCCCCATAGCCAGGCCTTTCCCCCTGGTGAGAATTTCTACTCTGGGTGTCAATGGGTGGTGGGGCAAATACACAACCCTTCCATGCCCAGAAGGAACTTTAAACAAAAGGCATCACGTAAGATGATGGCCATTTGCTGTTTTTCCATTTCACCTCCCAGTTTATTCCAAGTAGACCAAACACATCATGGGCTAGACGTGAATAAATTAACACATTCCCGCAATAAAGCCAACATTATAAAAAATTGCTTTTGTTCCTAAAGTTTGCCATTCCGCACGTGATCACAATTAACTTCGCTCACCCTAAGATCTGCCTCTATGACCAACCCATCTTGGGCCCTTTATCACGTGCTGCCCACGGGGCCCTTTGTCTTAAATCTGCCACTGAATCAGACAACAGCAAAGGGAAGACTTAAACGTTGGAAGAAATGTCACATCCTCCCAGGGATGTATTGGGGTTTAGGGAGCTGCTGGTGGGTTGAGTGTGACATTTCTGTTATATCTACTTCACTTTACAGGTGTATGTTCAAAATAAACGTACAGAAATCAAACATTTGGAGTGGCTTCATCTATTTGGTAACAGCATCAGCACTGCATGATAGTCTTAGAGATGCTACAACTCTGTGCCCTTGGCAACTTCCATCATACGCTTGGCATGCGTCCAGCATATCACAGCCCACATTTACCATTGTAGTTGGAAAGGATCTGGTGCCCTTCAGTGGCATGTCATCCCAGATGTTGCCTTCCCTGCCACCACTGGTTTGCAGTGCTGATGTTGGTCTCACTCTCACACTCATCCAGGGTTAAGTCTTCAATAAACAGGGTGGTGGCTCTGTCTGGGTGGTGGGAAGAGATTAACATTTGGTTAGAAAGTGCCAAATAGAGAAGGACAATATTTCTGGACTTTTGCTCGCTTTCTGCTCCCTTCTTCTTCTCGGGGCAATGTGATTTCTCTGTTGGATGACCTGACGTAACATGGCTACATGTCCTGCAAACTGCAGTTCCAGGAAAAGCAACAACGTTTTGTGAATAGCCTCAGTGTCGCGGCTTGAATAATCTTTACTTGTGCTGTTCAAGACATTTTGGCCTCATTTAGACCCTGCCGGTCCGGAAACAAGGTGGCCAGTAAGCTTACCGGCACCGTTGTTTCTGGACCGGCGTATTACAGGTCTGCCTGCCGGAGCTGCCGTGCCCAATAGGTCTGACCCTGCCGGGCACAGCGGCCACAGTAGACAGACCCATCACAGAAGCACCATGCTTCCGTGTCCCCATTCCCATAGAGTCGAAATGGGGAACAACATTTTACCGGCGCCTGACTTTCCGGGCTGCCGATGTTGTCATCTCCCGGTGACTGCTAAATATTTATGTGTCTGGTGGCAAACCGGCCATAGCACCGACACTGTTACCGCCGGACCCATAATGAGTCCTGATTGATTGAAGCATCTTAACAGGACTGGCAGGCAGTCACCCCCACCCCTTCAAAGCGGTGGTACATGGCACTTATTTAGGACCTGTTCCCCACATGTAAATTGGTTTCCAATGCACTTGTATCAAGCAATATTTAGCATGTGTTAAACACCACATGTGGCATTCGCTTCATGTGTTAATTTACTCGTGCAGTAAATAACGCATGCCTCCATTGTCAAAGGTGGTCATTTACACATGTGAGTATTATCACAAATGTAACTGAAATTCTGCATGAGTTTAAAAACATTCATCGAACTCATAATTAGGGCCTGAGTCGAAGTGTATCCCTACCAGCTTTGCACGCCACCCATTCACATATGTCTTGTACTATTTTCAGCCTAATGCTCTTTAAGTAATTCAAGAAGTGTGGAGGTTTTTAATCCATCACTTTTCAGTTTTTCATCATAATTTAAATATCTTTTAGAATTAAATGCAATGAAACCTTGAAATTAGCGGCGATAGATTCACAGATAATCGGAGAGTGCTCAGGCAGATTTTAGCAGTTACTTTTCTGTGGTGAAAACGCAGTAAGACCACGGCGGGTCTGCTAAACTTTACCGTAATTGAGATGTCATCATGACATCTATGTGTACTCTTTTTACTGGCGTCCAGTGGCAGTAAAGAGTGTTCACAATACTAACCGCTTACTTAATAAAATCCTGATTTTCTTCCCGCCAACTAGAAAAAAAATCTGCATTCGTCATAACCATTGCGAACTCCTCTGTGAAGCTTCCATTCCATTATTTTGAGCTTATGTGTCCGACACAGCAGGGGGCTCCAAATGCACATCATTCTTGGTCCTACCATCAGTGCAGCAGCACAGTAAAAAAAAGGGTGAGTCCCTTAGCACGGAAATACCCGCATCCCCGGAACTGCAATAGCCTTGTTACACATCTCCAGTGAGGTATACGTTCGTTCCCTGGGTACAGCAAGCAAAGGACCACTTTTCCCAAATAGTAATATAGAGCTTACCATTCATCCGGTTTTAGCATTTATGACAATTTAAACATATTCTTTGAATTCAATTATTTTAAACATTGAGAGCATGTATACACTGTGCAGACATCACATTAGCGTTGTTCAGACATTTTTGTAGCATGGCGTGCAGGCATGTGGGATGGACGTCAGATTGCTAGATTACATATTGTGTTATATTGCTGAGTTATTTGACGTGCTGGTGGGGCTGTATTAGATTTCTGAAGTGCAACCTTTACAATCTGTCAGTTTTTTCAGACCTTTTATGTGGCATTGATATCACCCTGAAATTTCCAATCACCAGTGTAGCAATGGCTTTGGAAATTATTGATGTCTATAACATGGTAATATGTCAAAGCAACAATGTCATTTCGTGTGGATCCCAGCTTGTGTGGGTATTAAAGGAAATGAAATGGGAGATAAAGCAGTCAAGACAGCTTTACAAAATAATTCAGAAAATAGAAATGTTCTATGATTTAAAGGAGAATGTCCTATAACAAAAGACAAGGAATTAGAATAAAATTGAACTCTGTTGGGATGTGAAGATTAAAGAGTTGGAATGCATGCCTTTACAAGATTAATACACCTCTGAGCAGTCAGGGAAAAGGGTGCATGCTTTATGTACAGAATACTTGTCATAATGTTAATGATTGTTATTTCTATTGAGAAAAGCATGAGTACATTACAACTTTGCATTCCCCTAAGAAGCCTCTGCAATCCTCTAGTAGAAATAGGTAAAGCCAGAGATGTAAGGGGCACAATTACTCTCATTGCTGTGCCCACAGTTATGCCGCCCTTTCTTCTGTCAAAATCAAGCCGCAAATGGGGTCGTCAGTGTTACAAAATGTTTCCCTTATCCTGAAGGTTCCATGGGCAGCCAGGGACTAAATAGCACACATCAAAGCTCACCATGATCTGCTTAGTGAGTTATCCTTCATATCTCCTTTAAGTAAGCATTATTAATTCCACCCCTTAACAATCCAACACACGTCCCCTTACTTATAGTTAACTATAGGCCGATAGATCATAATCATAATCATAATATTCTGGTCAAGTGGCACAGCGAGTAGAGTGCTCGCTTTGACATCAGTGCAGAGCCTGCGAACGCAGGTTCGAATCCCGGCAGCGCCAAACTCAGCGTTTCATCCTTCCGAGGTCGATAAATGAGCACCACACACCGTGGGTAATAATAAGCAGCGCTCAGATACCTGAGGGTTCGTAGCGCTATATAAATGCCAAATTATTATTATTATACCCTGTTTTTAAGATCAGTGACCAATGACAGATAAC
This sequence comes from Ambystoma mexicanum, assembly GCF_040938575.1. Classification (NCBI taxonomy): domain Eukaryota; kingdom Metazoa; phylum Chordata; class Amphibia; order Caudata; family Ambystomatidae; genus Ambystoma; species Ambystoma mexicanum. The sequence continues at coordinate 537,572,629 of NC_090930.1, forward strand.
TATGGGTTTCTGCATGATCCGGCTTGGACAACCATTGCTTTGTCCATGAATTTGCCGTGGTTTTCCTCTTGGATTCCTCGTCAAGGTAAATGAGAGATGGTATACCCTTTATCACTGCCACACTCTAGACGCCTGACTAGCTCTAATTGGAATGCTTTCTAGAGTTATTGTCGTTTGTGATGAGGTCAGCTCCTTGTCTTTATAAATTAGGCATGTGTTTCAGGAAAGGAAACCTAACAGGGTCTCTAAATCATTACTCAATGCTAAATAGTGGGCAAAATCAGTATCTGCATCCCAATTCCCTCTTCTGGAACCCCAGGACAGAACCCCAGCACATGATCATGTTTCCTCATTCTTCATACCTCTGATATAGTGTATCAGCATCCTGTGGACACTGTTCAAAATGGCGGAAACTGGAGGACCAACATAGACCCTGTAGAGACTATGTAGCTGGAAACGGTGTAGACTGCAACTGAAGTGCGGGCACGATCCCCACACATGGAGCTCAAACACAGTGGTGGATGGTTTCGGTAACACAGGTGCAGATATTGCGCACTGCATCGCAGTCCCACATAGAAGCCGGAAAAAGGGTAAGACTTCCCACTGCCTTCAAACTTGCGGACAAAATCCTTTTAAAGCCTCAAGAACAATGCAGAGCTATTGGTTGAAGTTATTTCCAATTATCAAAAGAGTATAAAAACATGTCACAAAAAGCATTTCAATCAGAGCTAGTCAGGCATCTAGAGTGTGGCAGTGATGAAGGGTACACTATCTCTCAGTTACCTTGACGAGTAATCCAAGAGGAAAACCACAGCAAAAGTAATGGACAAAGCAATAGCCGTCTAATCCGGACCATGCAGAAACCCATAGTTTTCACACTTCCTCTGCTTCAGTCTTTTAATGTTTGTTTGTATTGTTTTCGTTTTCTGTGCGCTCTGAGGCCCATAGGCATGTGGCGCGTAACAAGAATTAAAATAAATAAAATAAATAAATAAATGTGCATCAGAGAAGCAAGTGATAAATGATGGATGTGAAAGTGTCAAGAGGGTTGAGAGGACATGAGGCTATAAGGATGGATCGAGGAGGGATGGGATTGTATCCAGATTGCATAGAGAAGTGGTAGCTATTTCCCTGGAGGCAGAGTGTGGGTTACATATAGAGCCGGGTGCAGATTCCTGGAGGCACAATGTGAGAGCTGTATGGTGAGCTGGGTGCTATATCCCTGAGGTCAGAGTGTACTGTGCTATCTACCTGGAAGAACAGTGCCGGTTGCATAGCCAGCTGGGTCCTTTATCACAGGAGGAACAGTGCCACAGCTGTATTGCGAGATGGACGCTATATTCCTTATAGTAATCTGGGTGCCAAAATCCTGGATTCAGCGTGAGCTGGGAACTGGGAGTAAGGTGGGTGAAACATCTCTGGATGCAAAGGGTGCTTGGCGCTATAATTTTAAGACAGTGAAATAAAGCAAGAACTGTGCTGAGCACTATAACCTCGAGACTGAAAGGTGAAGCAAAAAGTGTACTAGATGCTGTAACCTTGAGGCAGACATGGAAGTTTCCCCATGGTAGGAGGAGTGCCTCCCTAGCACTATTACTTTTCATAGTTCCTTGCATCAGAGCACTGAGACTCATGGGACACCGAAAGGTCTGGTAGATAGTTTATTCCGACCCATCCTGTCTATAACAATAATAATGTCTAGAGTAATTACTCTGTGGTCACCTGTCTTTACCTGAATTACCCACTTCAAAGGGGAGTTGCTGGGATCATAGGTACATATATTATTATCCTTCTATTGATAGATTCCTTTTCTACCATCGGCACAATCAGATGTTCGGAATTTCACGTTTTCATGTGATCTGCGTCATTTATTATGGCTCATCGGCATACTAGAAAAGGGATGTCCGAAGCTGGTCCATCGGCTCTTCAAATTGTTCTTTTTGGCAAAATATAATAGCAATAGCACCGTCCCCAGAAGCACTCTGGAGCTGCAGGTAGAGAAGGAGAGTCTATAGTTTGCTTTAACGGTAGGTAATTAAGTCCAGGGATAAGTAGCAGCAGCCACACACGGACTCTCCAGACTGTTCACTTCACATTCCCCTTGCAGCACTAGGCACTCTACCACACAAGCACCCTTCACCAACATTCATGGCCAACGCATGAGAAGAAACCCCTCCAATATTTATGCCACATAGAAACTGGGGACTGAAAACTATAATTACAATTATAACAATTGTTCGCAAAGATAATCAATCCAAACATCTGTCTGATCAAACATTCGCAATGTGTGCACAGCTGTTTTCCTTCTCAGCTGTCCCTCAATATACAACCGTTACTACAACATAATATATCAAATGTATTTGTATTAATCTAAAATAAATCAATTTTATTCCCTTTTCTTGTTTTTTCAGAATTTTAAATGCACATGCAGGCTTCTAAACACACATCTCGATTTTCATGTTTTCTATGTACATGTGCAAAAAGGCTTGTTTCCACATAAATCACCCTTACTAAAGCAGACATTTAAACAACGATAACTAAATACATTGAAACAATACTAACGATATCATCACAAAAATGAGTACATTTTCTTATTTTCTCAGACAAATACATGTGTGTCTAAAACCATTCCCTTTTAATCCGCCCAACTAGGGACTAGTTTCGATGTCGGCACGATTTGTACTATGCCATCGTCAGAACCCTATCCATCACAACTCTGAGAAAAATCAAATACAGAAAACATTTTCTGAATACATAGTTGCAAAATATATGTATTACTTAGCAGTCTCACACACACATAATGCAAGGCAATTTTGTATTGACTACCGGCTTCTGCGGAAGCACACGTTATTATCGTGCATGATTATTGCCATAGCTTTTTTGTGCATCTGTAACTCTTGGGTAAGGCACACAATGACTTGTATATTGTCCAAAGAGTCTCAATTTTCACTATTTTCTGATTCAAAAAGTTGTTAAAATAACTAACGCCTCCTCTCTTTGTAACACACTAGTTTGCCTGTATTTACTTACCTTTACTACTCCCTCCTAAATCTCCAAAGGTAATAATATTCTGTTCATATGGGTTTCTTTTCTCAGATAGATATTACGCTCACCTCCGCTTCTTCTCCTTGGTAGTATTATCACTCCCCCCTTCTTTAAGGATCACTTTAGGAAAAATATATCTTATGCTGCTAACTCTTCAAAAGTAATTTATAGCACCTTAAGTTGTTAAGAGACACCTACTTCACCAATTATTCTTCATATGCATATTAATTTGATGGACACATGGAGATTCCTTCAAATACTTTTCAGGTCTCCTAGAAGACATATCTTAACACATTCCCCTCCTTATACCACAGAAAGGAAGAAGAAGAAAACTTGCAAGAGACATTCTCAAATGCAGATAGTAGTTCAACCCCTCAAAAACGTAAGTGAGATCAAGCCAGCACACATATGCTCCCCAAACAAGAGAGCACGCCCCCAACCATATCATAAAATAACTGTACACAGATCATCTGCACCTCATCAGAAAAGGGAACCCATACTCTCCTCTATTTAGGCTCCATACGCGCACGCAGTTCCCCCATCACACCTTCTCAGGAAAAGGATTCTTACTTCACCGAGCACACCATGGCAAGATATGACTAGTGTATCACTAGTGCCTTGGTACGTCCAGTCCCTAAGCAACCCTCGACGAGCATGGTATGTGTTATATCTGTTTACCTATTGTGTGTCTGTATGCTTAAATCTGTGTGTGAGTGATGTCAGAGTGAATGATGTTGTGAGTAGAATGTGTGGGCATGAATGAGAGAATACTTTTTCACTGGTGGTCAAGCCAAGTCAGTTGAAAGTATGTAGTCTCGATCGTGGGAACCGGTTGGTCCTTCTCTGTACGTACCTGTCTTGCTGATGTAACCGAATAAAGAGGACTTATGTAGGAACAACCTGAGACTCCAAATATCTTTGATATAATAGTATGTCTCAGAATCGCAGACACAGGCATAATCATGACTCTATACATCATCTAACATGAGCGTGCAGTAACTGCAATAAAGCACCTGATTGATAAAAGCACATTCATACGGCTTGGCATAAGGAGAACAATTCCTTGAGATACCAAAACGATACCTAAAGAACCAGAAAACAAATAGCTCAGCAAACTCTGTCGTAAGCCTAAATCACGTTGCAGCACTATATCATACTGCACAGAACCAACAATGACACAATGCAGCCTCACAACTGCACTGTCCTGGGACCAAAGTGCAGTCATCCTGGAGAGACCAGCTGCATTACAGCATAGCAAACAGACTTGTAAAACAAGATCAAGCAGAACAGTAATACATTGCTAAAAATCTAACATGCACACATTCACATGTTAGTAGCATCATCCTTCAATTGAGCAGTTTTGACAGGCATTTGTCATGCATGCAAAAAACAATAAAGGAAAAAACAGCTACCAGGGTGCACGTGTGTACCAATGGCAAAATGAGCGCACCTCATTCCAGTCAGACATAAACCAGATGAGGAACAGAACAAGAAAGAACAATTGGGTGCACACCAAAGCTAGTAAAATGTCAAACCACACCAAAAATGGAGCGCACATACAGCAGTGAGCAGGCAATGGTCAGCCTAGGCCTGCTCACACAGCTGGTCCAATAGTTGTCACATATCGCCCATGGAAAGTATGGAGTAGATGGTCGATATGGAAGAAGGACTGAATTATTCCATGCAACGCACAGCGCGTTCCAGTCTTCTAGTATTAGCCGCCTTATAGACCAGCAGATGAGAAGCACCTGTGCGTTGCAACTTCCTTACTTTGTTCCCGCAAGTAAATTTGCTTACACTCCCTCTTGTGTTCCCTTCCCGGTTTCTGCCTACCTTGTTGGTCGTTTGTTAGTGGGTTGCTTCCCACTCAAACGGCTCCTTGCCTCCTTCCATTTTGGACTACTTTCCTCTCCGCTTGTGCGGCGTCTGTCGCCGTAACCTATTTGCATCTCTCTCAGCCCTTCCTGCTACTGCTGTACTCTCTCCCACGCTGGGCGGTTCCCCAGATTTCATTGTTTTCTGTGAGCGGTGTCTACCGTTGGAGCTGTGTGTTCCCGACACACAGTCCTTTCCTTGTGTAACACCATATCCGCGTGTTATCCGCACGCCAGCTGGACCTCTACCCGGACAACAGGCAATCGCCTACTACGACATCAACCAGTGCATTCTGGTACTTGTAGGCAATACTACTCTAGCCTTCACTCTTACTGGATTTCTCTACGGACTGCATCAACTACCACCCATATCAAGATCTACCAGGGTTTTTTCATCCGGTTTTTCCCTGGTTTGGGGCGGGCTCCCTGGAGTCCCGCTGCCGGGCACATAGCCTCTTTGGCAACATGGACTCTAGGCGAGCCCGTCCTTCTATCTTCAAATCCAAGAACAAGATCGAAACCAAGTCCACAATAACAACCTGGAGAGAAAAGAAGAAGGAAAGTTCTACAGACGAATCTACTGAGTCTCCAACAGATTCATCAGGTGAGGAGTGGGCTAGTGGGGCTAGTTGTGTAGACACTGTCCTTGATCAACCTGTCAAACCTGAGAATAGTAGCCTTTGCTACTAAGTGCTAGTAGTATTAAAATCTATGCTGGTGGGAATGAGTTGGTTTTCAATGAAAGTAAAACTATCACTAATGGAATGTGAAGAAATTCTATGGGTATACTTGGAAAACTGACAATTTTGAATTACTGCCAATAGAACATGTAACCTATCTGAGTTTTTACTTGGATGCAGTTCCTAATAAAAGCCGGATCACAACTAGATTAATGAATAAGGCGGGTCAAATGAGGAAAATAAGCACCAAACATTGTAGGTTTTCGTTTGTGTGCCTTATTGACTTCTATAAAATGACAGTCGTGCTGACCTTATTATATGGTCAAGAGATCAAACACTGGTCTAGGCAGGCAGACTGGGAGAGGATTGAAGCCAAGGTATGGAAAAAAGCATTACAATTACCCAATTGCTTATCAATATCAGCCTTAAGGTACGAACTGGAATTGCATTCTTTGGGGGGGTTGGTATAAGTCGAAGGTCCTCTCATTTTACAGAAATGTACTAGCTCCCCAACTGGGTCCCTTTATGTGGATTTAAAAAACAAACCATGGGTGCTAGTAATCCTGGACCAGTAGGTAATTTTAAGAATGATGCTGATTCAATCCTAAAGGATAGCAATCAACCCCCAGAGGCGCTAGTTATGAATCTAATTTTAACCAAAAACGTTTTGTTTAGGGAATACTGGATTACGATCATTGGTAAAATGCCCACATATAAGCTATATAAAAGCCTGTCCAAAGGTGACAAAATACTGAGAACCCTTCCATTGTATTGGAAATCATTTCCCAATTCCTATTGGAGAAACCGATTATTATGTTTTAGACTGAATTTACTGCGGACTGGTGAAATCCAGTCTATTTGTCTAAAAAACATCTGCAATACTAAGGTCTGTGATTTTTGTAATATCAAGGAAAGTATTCAATCTAGGGAACAGTTACTGATTCACTGCCAGGCATTGCATAACATAAGGATTCTGCTATTCGGAACATTTACACATAATAGCTTATTATTAACCTTACAAGAATGTTGGGAAAGGATAACGAGCGGACATGAAACTCCTCTAACAATTGCAGTATTGACATTTCTGTAGCATATTGGATTAACATTGATCAGATAGTGATTATGCAAACGCGTGAACATGAAATATTGAATTGTGAATGCTTTATATGAAATAGCTTTGTGTATTTTTATGTCTGAGTAATTTCAGTGTTTTTAAGAATGATGCAAAACACTAAATTATTGCGCAGGACATTTCTTCTTTGATAATGTTTACAAATGAAATTTCTGAGAATAATTATAATAAGTAGATTAGGTAGGTCATTTCTATTTGGCTGATGTAAATCTTGCTTGGAGCATTTTTTTATATTTTCTTTTTAATCACTCTATTAGTGTTTCATGTACAATATAATCTCGATGTGAATCTCTATTTTAGGGTCAACAAATGTACTAAGGGTTTTATTTTGCTTGTCACTGTGTAAGGTTGACTTTGATCAACTGTATCACAATAAAACATACAAATACAAAAGTAGTGACCTTTGCTCTGCTCCCTACTACAAATACTAAACAAACAACAACGCCACATTTTTTAATTGAAGGTGCTAAATTGCTAAAATGCCCTGCAAATGGTAAAAGCTTTGCTCTGTCAGAAAGTGTAGATGTATGCATGTTTTATAAGAGGCTCACATCACTGCATTCCTTGCATGCCAATCCTCTCAGTTTTGTTTTTACCCTCTTCTCAAATAAGGTCTATGTCCCTTTGAAAGCTCATGCATTTTTCCATTGCAGCATAATATTTTCAGTTGGTCCAAAAAAGGTATCAAACTCGACCATTTGAGATGTGATGTTTATCTATATGTACATCAATATGTACCTGAACTGACAAGTTTCAATTCTCTGCCATTCTTCAGTCTTGTTTTTTGTCGCACTCTCTTTATAGATTGAAACTCAGCCAACTCCACAAGCAGTCACTAAGTGGTCGTTTTCTGCAGTGGTCACTGTACATTTTGCAATACTGTGAGGCACCTGGAGACTGCACAGGAATCATGGCCTTCCGGTGTGTTTGGTTCACATTACCATCACCAAAACACAAACTTTAAATGTTAATTTCAATGTTCTCACCAATTCTGTAAAAAAAACTAAACAACATGAAATGGTAAACAAATGAATTATGTAAAATGAAATACATTACTTCCCAGTGATGATTACTAAAACGGAACCGGACCAATTCATTTTAGTTGTCTTCCAAAATCTCTACTGCAAGTATGTGTTTTATTTTCTAGTTTGGGTATTTCCTTGGGCAGGGATTTCCAACAGTTACTGTAATGAAAACTAATTCTGATCAAGTATCGTTACCTAGAGCTTCTAACTAACGGTTAGCAGCCTTTTAGTTATTTCCTTGCATAACTATGTCATCTCTCAGACCTTTTTCATTTCGATAGGCTGTGTCTTTTCTGGCTTACATGCCTTCAAATGGTCCATACTAGTAACTCTTGGTAAAAACAAATTTGGAGAATTCCTCCTTTCACAATTAACTCACACATGAAACACTATTTATTGTGAGGAGTGACTGTAAAAAGCACAAAAAGGCAGAAAACATAATTCAACATTTGTTGTAAAATTTATGAACAGCAAAAAATTGAATTTTACTAGCATAAAAAATAAGTAATCCAGTAATTGATATTCAAAAGCATCTTACATTTCACAATAATCGTCGAACGCAGGAAAACGTTCTACTCATCCAGGAAAGAACAGGAAAGAACCAAATCTTTAAAAATAAATAGAAAAATAATGTCCGCCTTTACCTAGCCTTACAAACAGCTTGTCCGACCCATCTAAAAGTTTGGGAGGATGACATTTTTAAATGTGCACATATATCGACACTGTCCTGGTGACACAGTGGCACCATGCCACCACTGCTTGCATGGGCCACCTCACTTTATCAGTATATAAAAGTCCCACCCCTCTCAAACATTCATTGCTATTTTACAATTCTGCTACACTTCTTGTAGGTAGACCTCCTGCACTGTCTTTGCACTCCCTGAGAGAGACAGATTGAGAGAGAGAGCGAGAGAGTGAGAGAGCAAAAGAGAGAAAGAGAGAGGATGCTTGGCCAAAGGATATATTCTTTGAGGCATTATTAACATTAGTCAAAGTCAAATGACTTCATAGGCCAGTGCCTAAATCCTGTGACTTTCTAGGTTTTCATTTACATTGTAGATTTTTAACTTTCTCTGGCATTGTTAGGTGAGCGTTGAGGGCCGCACTACCTAAGAAAGCCAGTGGGATTTTTATTTGAAGTCTGTGGTGGTCCAGTGGTTGCTAAAGGACTACCTTTTGGAGATCACTGTTGTTTAGAGAGGAACATTTTGTTCCTGTCTCGTTCACTTTACTAAATCTCAAGGACCATTTAATTGGATCTTATGAGAAGCACTAAAGAGATTGCACCCTTAAGAAAAATTCAGACAATTAAAAGTATCCATTTAAGTTCCTGTTGCTGATAACATTACAGTGTCTCTCTCCCTACATAAAATGAAAATCTCACATCATTGCTCAGACATGAGCCTGATGTTTAATCAAAGGACACACCCATGATCGAAATCTCTGGAAACACTCTAGGGTGCATACTAATGTGATGATTTACAGGATCTCATCACTTCTCCCCAGGGGGGAGCCCTTCCCTTTGAGGTTAGGGAGGTGAGGCCGCTACCTGATAGATCCTGTGGGCATGGTATCAAGCGGGGGAACCTCACAGGGAGAGACTCCCCCTATGGGGACAAGGACTCCCATTCCATGATGCAACTCCCTAATCCTCCTTTCCTAAAAACTATGAAATCCTTAAGATTTGTCTGAGGTTCAGGCTGACAGTACTACTGTATAATATTGTGATACTCCACTTCTTCCTGTGAGATTAGCCATCTTTAATAGGAACACTCAGTGTAAATAGGATGTGTACTATGAACGTACTGAGAATCAGAAGAACATTCACAGAGTCATGCAGAACACTCATGTGAAAGATACTGCAGCGAGATGGCCTTGAGGAGGCAAGAGGAGTATACAACCGAGCCTGATGATGGACTATGGCACTCCACTGGGCAGGTCCCAACCCAATAAGATCCAAAGCAAAGAAAAACTCAGTAAAGAGAGCAACAGGTGTGAAGATCGGTCAGCCCAGGAAATTTGATCCACGAGAGAAGACAGGATGTTCAGGAGCAACCCAGACACTGGGAGGATGCAGATGGCAGACCAGAAATGCCCTTCCATGGCTGAGCGAGAGCAAGGTAAACTGAAAGCTGTAATCCATTTGAGGGTGGAATGACTTCTAGGTGGTGAGCCGAGTGGTCCCACAACTATGCCGATACAGCCTGCCCAAATGCCTGCAGAGACATATCGGGTCTGTGGAGAGAGAAAAGAGAAGCCAAACAAGTGTTCACTCGGAACGCAGAAACCAAACACAGCAGGAAGAACCAGTGGCATGTTTCAACCAAAGTAAAGGTAACAGGAGCTAAGGGAGACCTGGTAGGGGAGTGGGGCCATGTGGTGAAAGCCTCGGGAGTGATCTCCCTCCTCCCAGTGAGCACATTGAGAGTAAAGATTATGAAGAAAGCCTTGGGCGTAATCTCCCTCATCTCAGTAAAGACATTGAGAATAAGAATTGTGAAGAAAGCCTCAGGAGTGATTTCCCTTGTCTCAGTAAGTGCATTGAGAACAACATTTGGGAAGAAAGCCTCAGGAGTGATCTCCCTCATCTCAGTAAACGCATTAAGAATAAGAATTGTGAAGAAAGCCTCGAGAGTGAGCTCCCTCATTGCACAAATTGCACTGAGAATAAGAATTGTGAAGAAAACTTTGGGAGTGATCTCCCTCGTCTCAGTAAGTTTTGTAAAAGAAAACAAACTTTTTGTCATTCCCATTTCCAATCCCATAACCCACGTCGTTATGCATTGCACTTCTCCACTTTGCAGACGTGGGCTAGTCAAGAGTTCCAGTTACAATTATCGTGGTAGGATCTTGTCCATGAAGTTAATCACGTTACAGGTTAGCTGCACATTTGTTCCCATAATCAGATGGGTCCACCATTCTGCCATGTTGCCATTTTTAGGGGCATAACGTTCAAGATGCAGGGAATGTTGGCCATTAATCTGTGGACATTCAATTATTAGGTGTTTTTCGGATTCAGACTCCTTCTTGCAAAAGCGACATTTATCGTTCCTAGTCATTGGGTCTTTTATTCTCATCAGTCGCTCCTTTGTGTTATAAAGGTTAAGGCGTAGCCGCAGAAATTGATTCCGGTGGTAGTTAGATGGAAATTTGGCCAGATACTTTGGCAGTACACCCATTTGTTGCGCGCTCAGACCAAGATCTATTCCTGAGGTTAGTGCGACTCGCTTTTCCGCATTTTTAATCCACTTCCATTGTTTGAATTGGACTTTTGCCAATTGCGGTATCTTTATGACCAAAGACATTTTTATGTTTGCTTCCTCCAAAATGTCTAATAGTTTCTTTTCCCAGCTTTTTATTAAAGAGTCAGATGTGTCATGATTCTTGGTGGCCAGGATTGAATATGCCTGTGATGCAGGAGATAATCTCATTTTCCTTAACAATGCAATGGATTTCCACAGTACTGTGGAATGTAGGGAGTCGAGACCCAATTCGTGCCTCAATGCCGCCATTGGGACGCATTGTGGCAGGTGGAGAACTTTGCGCCAAAAACAGCCCTCTAGTTGTGTCCAGAGCCTTGCACTGATGTTCCACCCCGTTTCACTGCCGAAGCATACTGCCGGTGTCACTTTTTGCAGGTAAAAAGTTACCACTGGTGAAGTGAAAATCTCCCGTAGTTTGTGTGCAGTTTTTTCGTCCTTGCAAGGCAAGCATTCGCATACGTGAGATGATTTTGTTGGTCCAACTCCATTCTCTAATCGATATATTAAAGGAGACGCCCAAATATCGAGTGGCATCTGTTCTGGATAGTATCTCATTGTCTATTTTCCAGTTGAACCTCGCTTTGTTTGATTTAGTGTTCCGTCCCAAAGCCATCACTTGAGATTTCTTCACATTTATCATTAGGTGATTTGCCATTAAGTAGGACTGTAAAGCTGCCAGTGATCTTTGTAAGCCTATTTCGGTGCTGTCGAGCAACACTATGTCGTCCGCATAGATTATATGGCTTACATGCGTTCCATTTATTTTCGGAGGAAAACACTGTGTTAGTGAAAGAGCCTCAGGCAGATCGGCAATGAAAAGTTTAAACAACAGGGCTGCAAGAGGGCAACCCTGTTTTACGCCCTTTGTGGTTTTTATTTCATCTGATAGTTCGCCTTCTGCATTTAGGCGCACGCGCATGCTAGTATTAGCTTGTAGTGCCATCAACGGTGATAGTAGCTCGTTTGGGCAGCCCCACCTCTTCAGTTTTTGCCACAGGAGGTTGCGATTGATGCTATCAAAAGCTTGTTTTAGATCGATGAAAGCCAAAAACGATCTTTTTTTATGTTTCAATGCATCTAATTTAGCCAGATTTAATAGCAGCAGATTGAGTTCCACACCAACACCTTTGGTGAACCCAGTTTGTCTCACGTCATAGATCATATTCTTTTCTGCCCATTTTGAGATTTTCTTTTGCAGGAATGATGCAAATATCTTCCCCATAGTGTCTAGCAACGCTATGGGCCGGTAATTTGCTGGGTCTTCTCGATTTCCTCTTTTGAACACCGGGACTATGATCGCTTTAGTCCAGGAGTCAGGGATCTTTGATGTTTGGGAAATTTGGTCAAATAGAATTTTGATGAATTGTGCCCACTTTCCTTTGTTCATTTTTAGCATGACGTTTGAAACACCATCAGGGCCTGCAGCTCGTGATGATTTCAGGTTTTGAATTGCTTGTGTAATTTCCTCAACTGATTCAATGACCTCCCAGTTGCACTCTTCCATTTTGGGCTTTAGAATGTTGTCGGCACTATCATTGTTGAATACCGCGTTGTAATGTTGCTTCCAAGTGGCTGCGTTCACTCCATTTGCTAGAAAGTTTTCTTGTTTTAAATGGCCACTATTTATTATCTTCCATATGTTAGTGCTATCTTTTTGAATTAGGAGGCGCAACATTAGTTCTGCTTGTTCCTGGTCGCGTATGTTGTTAAAAGACTTTATCCAATTTCGGTACCGTTGACGCCTTTTGGCTATTAGCTGAGACAAGTTGATACCACCAATTGCCTTCAGTTTTTTCAAGTCTCTAGCTAATGATTTTTTTGCTTCGCATAATTCAGGACTAAAGGGATGGATGTAATCTCTAATCGTCCTTTTATTTGTGTTGGTATACTGTTTTAGTAGGGATGCATATTCTACATATAGGTTGGTAGAACATGTGTGAATAAAATCCATTGTCAATGTGTCAATCTGCTTACTGTTTATTCGCAACCGGTTTTGAGTATTATTAATGTCCAGTTGTGCAGTATGACTTGACTGAGTTCTTGTGTTGCTTGTATGCCAAGATAGAATAAGAGCATTATGGTCACTTGTGGATGATTTTTTCACATGTAGGTCTGAGATTAAAGCATGTAAATTCTCAGACACCCAGATGTAGTCTAGGGTTTTGTTTATGCCACCGCGGTGCCACGTTGCGGCTGCAGGAATATTACCTCTGGTACATCCATTCAACAGTACACAATTTCGTATTGATAATTCATAGGCCCATTTCGTACCACGATCAGAATCTTCAGTTGGAATCTCTTGCATGTCATTCAGATTACATTTTTTTGTTTTGTCGAACCAAGTGTAATTTAAATCTCTACAAATTAGTATAAATGGATCGACGAACGATGCGTAGCAGCAGCTGTCTATCTGCGTAGTAACTGACGTCAGGTAATCTACATCAGAAATCATTGCTGAGTTCCAATAGGTGTTTAACAACAGAAGCTGTTGTTTTTGTTTATTTCCCTGTTGGTTGTGGGTTGAGGATTGAAGAGTGATCGCTTGTACGAATAGATTCGGATTTTGGGTTCTAATCACTTCCCATCCCGAGGAATTTTTTTATCATTGCAAGTAAGCCGGAGAAAGGACGGCCCATTTGGTTTTTACCGGCATCATTTAGATAAATAGTATAGCCGTCACAAGAAGGCGTTTTTCTGAGCCAAGTTTCTTGCAGGCAGATGAACAGGCTTTTAATTTCTTGGGATGTTCCTTCTTGGAATAAATGGGCGAATCCTCTGGTGTTCCATGACGTTAACAATCGGGTCGTGCAACTTGACCCTGCGTCATCCTATACATTGCTTCTTCGTCTGTTAGCATCAGTAGCATACGTCGACGGATGTTTAAGTTGCTTCCTCAAAACGTCCCTTTTGGTAATGTTCGACATTTGGTGCTGGCCTTTTTCGATGGTCAAATTAGGAGAGGGATGTTGTTCTATTGCAGTTGTTAAATTGAAGCCAAAGAACAATAAGTCATCCTTTGCGTCCAGTAGTGATCTCGCTACAGTTTTGGACATCATATGCAGAATTACCCAGTCTGATCTTGACTCATTTTTGTATTCCACAATTCCGATATCATCCGATCGGATGTTTCGCAATGTAGGTACATTATACAGCAATCTCATCACATTGGCTCTATTTAGATTTATTTCGTTTATATCTTCTAGAATGTTTTCGAGTTCCAGTTTACACCGACTTCCATTTGTTGGCATCTGTTGCTCAGCTCTACTTTCAGTGCTTTGCTGGTTTAGATTTCTCGTTTGCGCATTCGTATATTTAGGGTTGAGTTTCAATACTGGCTTTTCAGGCGCCCTGGCACGTTTGCATTGTGTATCAGACCTGTTATTGGAAAATGCTGCTTGATCCTTTGTGCGTCCCAACAACCGTACTCTGACTGGGCCCAATGGGAAACGTTCATGTTGCACAATTCTCTCATCAAAGGTAGGTTGTTTTGTCCCATCACTTTTCTTTGTCAGATCACCCCTCGCTTGTGAGTCAACTTCTAGTTCATTCTCCTCGTCAACTGTATAAGTAGATAAATCACACATATCTATTGAATCATCAGTAGATTGGCCAACAGATGGACTGATGTCGTCGCGTCCACGTTTTGAAGTTTCACCACGGTTGCTGACTTTATCATTTGATTGGTTGTTGTCGACGAATTGGTCAGCAAGTCTTTTTGGCACTACTATGGCTTTTCCTGCTTCAGGGCGTGGCGGCGTGGTCAAGTTCCTTATGAATTTTTTGGCCTCATTTGTACGTGGTCATTTTGGTGCCGGACCTTTCCTTGATGTTTTCAAGGTATTAGATGGTTTTGCCTTCGGCATGGCCTGAGTCTTTGTTAAGTTTATTGATTTTGCTGTTCCGGTGAATATGTCAAAGGAGACTTTTTTATTCTCTGTTAATGTTACATTATTTGAAGAACCAGTCTGCGAGATTGAGTTCATATCAATCGCTGCTGTTTCAGAGATTGCAGAGGGTGCCACATTGTTTGTAGTTGTGGTGAGATGGGCATCTGTTAAGGTTGTGGTGAAAGGGGCATTTGTTAGGGTTGAAGCGCTATCTGTAGATCTTGTTTCGTTGGTTGTCACAGCAACGGAGGTGGGAACGATTGCATGTTCCTTGTTTATATTAATCATACTCATGATTTTTGAGCCACTGATCTCTTTTTCTGCTGCTTTCAGCTCGGTTTCGTTAAATGGCAACAGAAGATGGTCAAGTCACACATTAGGCGGTGGCTTCATACCTTGGTCGGGGTTGTCGTAATTGCAGATACAAGACTCTCTCATCATGTTGCCTTGAGGTTGAACAGCAACATTATGCCTAATCCACTTGGTACATTCCACGAGAGCCTCAGCAAGATCTATTTTTTCATGGGACTCCCTTCTTGTTATTTCGTTTAGACGAGAGTGCCATTGGTGTGTGGATGCAGCTTCTAAGTCTGAGCGACTGCTTAACTGCTCATAACATTTTTCCAGTGCCATCAATTTATTTAGCAGTGCCAAGATTGAGTTTTGATCACGTACTGTATCATTCAGTGTTTCGTACAATTTCATGAATAGCATCAGTGCTATTGATGTTGCTGCTAGGACATTGTTATGAATCTGAATTCCAGCTGCGATAGAAATGTTTCCCTTCGTATTTGTGGAATTATCTACGGGTTTACTTGCACCAGTTTCAAACTGTCGTTTTCCTGAAAGATTGCATTAATTTTGACCTAGTTCAGGTTCCTCGGAATTTTCTTTGTCTGTTCTCTGTTTCCATCGAATTTATTGCTGGGAGTCATCCAGCACATCCAGGTTGAAAGCACCCACTGTTGTACTCGAGTTAAGCGGCTCTACAGCTTTGTGGACTGGATGGTTTGCTTCTTTCCGCTGGGTACTTGCTTTGCAGGCTGGGGTCCGCCCGTTATCGTGATCCCTTAAAAAACTGTCATTTAGATGTTCACTCATAAGATTAAAGTCTGCTTTTAGGCGGGCAGTCAGCCGTGCTTCGCGAGCAGCAACATCATGAGACAATGAAGTGCTCATATTAGAAATCGGCAACAGTCTTGGCAAGGACACCGCATTCTGTTTTATTTCCAGTGCGTACGATGTCGGTAGATTTTTCTCATTGATTGGTGCATTTCCGACATTGTTGTTTGAGGTGCATGATAGTTTTAATTCTGTTGCACTCAATTGTGAAGCACCCTCTTGGGTGTCAAGCCCCATGACAGTCTGCGTAGTAATTTTTTGGTGTTCCTGTGTGTTAATGTGACCATGCTGCGCCACATTTTTTTTTGTCAGTGTGTCAGACTGTTTGGGACAAGATTCCAGTAAAGGTGATTTCAGGCTTCCGACTGACGGGGACCGCATTGCCAGCAGGTCGGCATCAGTTATATCGAATGAAAAGGTTTCAGATGCATCTAAGTATGCTGAAGGAGGAGGCCCCAACGGGTCTTCTAAAACGAGTTGGGGATGATTTGTCGGTTCACACGTTGAATATTTTCTTTCACATCTAGATAGATGTTCCGTGATTGCACTTAGGTCCGAAGTCAACTTTGGCTTCAATGCTGGCTGCAACAGAGTTTTTGCAATCGATTGGTGAGCCGCCTCAGTTTCAATGACAGTAACCTCAGTGGCAGGAGCCGCTTTGCCTGCATGTGCTGAGTAGTCGACGGTGGCTTCGACAATTTCAGCCTCAGCCTCAGCCTCGACCTCAGCAAATTCAGCTGATACTGCCAACGTATCGGTCATGTCTATCTGAGCTATACTCAGTCTTTCATCGATTCCTTTCGGAAGCGAGAGTGCATTCTTCGAGGATATAGAGCCAATTACTCGCGAGTCATCTTTCCGCGGCAGCACATCGGTACTAAGGCATTGCTCGCTTACCTTGCATTTTCCCGATTTGGAGTGCTGCTTCCGTAGCTGATGTAGACGATTTCACGTGTGCGCTCCCACGCCCAGTTGTGGTGTCTCCGCACCACCTGGAGACATTTCCATCGTCTTTGGTGTTCTAGGGCGCTCTGAGGGCGGTCTGAGGTGGACTGGGCAGACTGGACTCACTGCCGGACTCCGCGCCGCGCTCCGCTTGGTAAAATGCTATATATAGTCGCCAGAGAAAGAGGACTGGAACACAGTAGCTGCAGCTCCTCTAGGAAAACCACCAGAGTTTCTGGGCTGACTGGACTCACTGCCGGACTCTGCATTGAGAATAAGACTTGTGAAGAAAGCCTCTGGAGTGATCTCCGTCATCTCAGTAATTGCATTGAGAATAAGAATTGCGAAGAAAGCCTCGAGAGTGAGCTCCCTCATTGCAGTAATTGCATTGAGAATAAGAATTGTGAAGAAAACTTCAGGAGTGATCTCCCTCCTCTCAGTACATGCATTGAGAATTAGACTTGTGAAGAAAGCCTCTGGAGTGATTTCCCTCATCCCAGTAATTGCACTAAGGACAAGAAGAGTTGGGAAGAACCTCTTGGAAGGAATCTCCTTTATTTCAATAACTGTTGTAACAGTAACAACAGTAGACAGAGCCTCCAGAGTAGCCTCTGGAGTAGTATCCTTCATCTCAGTAAGCAGGACACGACTGTTAAAGAGAGATAAAGAGCGTGATACATTCAAGAGAGCCCTCAGAGAAGCCTGGAGGGAACTAGAAGGGCTCATAAGAACTATTGTGAAAAACAGATAGAAGAGCACTTTGAATCACTGAACCAGGAGAATGGAGTCATTCTCCTGGGTTGCATTTGTTGAATCAAAAGCTAAAGCTAGGGGTTGTAAAGGGCTGTCAAGAGAAGGTTGAAGTTGTGGAGACCGGAGAAGGAAGTCATTCTCCTATAATTTTATCTTCAAGAAGAAATGAGAATTGAAATAAAGACTCTTGAACATTGCCCCTGGGGTGTATCCCTACAGAACCAGGAGAAGGGAGTCATTTTCCAGGTCATATTTAGGTTTCTTTCTGTTGTTTAGTGGAAGGGCTAGAGTAGAGGAGATTTTTGGACAGAGGACAGATATTCATTTGGGCTTCCACTCTGATGGCGAACACCCCAGAACTGAAGGTGTTTTCTTCTTACTGAAATGCCACCTCTGTCTCTGACTATTAACTCCAGTATGCCACACTAATCAAAAGGTCTTTCCACAACACTTTACTCTGCAATAGAGTTTGCTCACAGTTTCAACTCCTGATCTAGGAAGGTAGTTAATAAACAACTTGGAAATATAGTCATGTTGTTTTGAGCTTAAACATTAACAGAAATAAATGTATATCTAACGTACAACAAAATAACCAAAACAATCATGTCACTTATAATCACAATTCATAATTCATAACACAATTCATAAATATATGATAATGTCATCACTATGTAATATTTATCTAAATAACCTCATATATTTATGAGCAAAACGTTGAAGCCCGAACCAGCCATGTCCAAAACCCATAATGGTTTATGTTGACTTTATTTCTTGTAAAATCTCCAAAACTCTTGTTGCTGGTAAATGAAGTTGCACGGGTAAAATCCTATGAAATTTAGTGCAAAAACTGTGTTAAATGGACTTTATCGTTAAGTTGCACTAATAAAAACCTATGAAATTCAGTGAAATAATGTTGTTAAAGGGACGTTATAGTTAGGTTGTACTAATAAAAAGCTTTTTAGTTCAGTGAAAATACTTAAAAACCAAAGAAATTCACCAGCTATGATATAAGATATGCAACCATAACCTGCGCCACTGCCATGCACTTCTAAGAATAACACTCAGGACATAAAAAATGATGTCAGAAATGGAATCATCGTTGACATCACTGATGCTAATATGCATGGTTAAGTCACTGTCATCCACAACCTCTAATATCTGAAATCCAATCTGGATGATCTGGTGTCTATTTATACTCAAATGTCTGTCCACAGATGAGCTATGACTCTTGAGTCTGATATTTGGGCAGTGTTTGTTCCAACGTACTGCTGCCTTGCGGTTGGTTTGCCCTACATGGTATTGTCCACAAGGACACTTGATGGTGTATACTATGTTTTTTGTATCACAGGTTGCAAAGTCTCTTAGTAATATTTTCTCTCCAGTAGTTGGATGGAAAGTGTATTCCCCTTAATAACATTGTTGCAATTGCAGCAATTAAAACAGGTGCCTGTTCTCTTGTACCTTGTCCTAACAATTGTTTTTGAATTTATTTTAACCAAAAGCTCACGCGGATTGCTAAACCTTTCATGAGCAAATACAGGTACCTCTTTGAAAAAAGGATACATTTTGTTTTGTAGCCAAACTAAGTTCAACCTTGGCGACAACTCAATCTCTTACTTTTGAATTTGTAAGTACTTCCTGTTACATCAGGAAGAAAGAAACGGGGTTGTCAGCATGAATATTTCCCATATATTTGTGTGGCTACTACACAAGCTAATTGCATTAATTTAACAATATGCGAAAATATCACTCAAATGCGCCAACTCCTTTTGAAAAGTAAGTTGAAAAAATATTTTGTGGTGAGTCAAATTAATAAAGAGCCATTCAATTCTTGTTTGAGTTGGGTTTTCATGTAAGCTGTTATTTATTAGCTTTGCAGAAACAAATTGTCCTTTTTCTTAGTGTTAACTTCACACTAATTCAGTTCAACTTATAACCAATTTATGATGAGCAAGTTTCCTTTTCAAAACTTATAACACTTATGAACAAATTTCTTTTCTCTACACATGTTTCCCCACTGCCAGTTGCAATGGTTCATCAGGAGAAAGAAAAATAGATAGTTGCAGTCCTATTTATTTGTTGCTCGTTGTACTAAATTATCTTTTTTCTTAAACCAGTGATTCCTTCCATAAGGTTTCTAAATTGTTGAGGCCACTTCTGATGAACAAACAATGAATGCACGGACAAGATATTATGTCTAAGTAGAAGTTTATGTCTAAGTGGAACATTTAGGTTCGCCTTGATAACCTGTCTCCTCGTCCTCGGCGGCTTTTTGAATAGGTTACTCATTTCATTATAATACGGTAGGATGTTCCCGTTTTTCACACTTTTTGAATTATTTGATTGTGTATGCAATATTTAGAAACAAATACCAATGTCGGTTTTGTTCATTGTGGGCATCAATTAACACATCTCTATTTTTCAATTCTGCTTTAAATTGTAAAGCTGTGACTCCATTCGGTGTGTAGCTTCTGTCCAAAAACATTTTAGACATTTTTCGAAATTCCTCCTTGCATTGTTCCTCATTGCTCACAATACATTTGACTCTGAGTAACTGTCTATAAGACAGACTAGTATGTAAATTGGTTTCTCTCATCAATAGCATTCAGTTAATCAAAGAAATTCTGCATTGTTTCTAGTTTGCCTTGCCAGATGGTGAAAATGTCATCTATGTAATGTGCCCAGTGCCTGATGTATTTGTGCCAAACCGGGTGTCCAATGATGGTCAATGAATCCAATTTACATACAAGATTGGGAATCCAGCTATACATTTGGGAACCCTGGTATACACTTCCTTGGCGAAAGGTAGAACCAGAACTTCCCACCATAAGGACAACCATTTACCACAAACCTAATGACAGATACAGTTCACTACATCAACTCAGTTTCTATCCTGCCACAATCATAAACACTCTGCCTTATAACCAGTTACTCAGAGTCAAACGTATTTTGAGTAATGAGGAACAATGCAAGGAGAAATTTAGAAATATGTCTGAGGTTTTCCTCTTATTTTATGGTTGGATACTTGTAGACTGATATAAATGTACATGATTACTCATTTAGTAACGACTTCTCAGTATTACTAGACCATTTTGTACTTAACTCTAGCCCTGTATTATTTTAGAACACCAATGACATGTTTTGGGGTAATGTCTCTACGCTCTCTCACTTCCCACTTGTGTTTAGTTTTGAGAAATGGTACCGATTGGACAATAACAATATGTGCCCATCGAAGACATGTGCACTTACCTGTGACTAAAGAGATATCTATTGGGAACATGACCTGTTGTACAGCAAAGATTTTGGTTATTATTGTGAAGAGTTGAAATTACCTTTTTCTCTAAAGTTTAGATATGATGTATTATTTATCAATTAACGTTACAGTAACATGGTGCTGTGTGTACACAGTATAATGATGTGACCTCAGTTACGCCATGATGACATCACGCATCTGAGAATCACCTGTGGTTTTTCACTACTTTATTAGAAAGACGCTGCTGTGCATCTCTTTTGAATGCTGCTAACCTCCGGTGAGGTCTGCTACCGCATCAATATTGGCTAGCGATTTTTATTTTAAATTAATGCTGGTCTTATACCAACATAGAAATATATCCTTGAGAATACCTCTCTCTAGTATGATACATTAAAATGGTATGCACTGATTGGTTCATATGTATTTTCCAGCTTCTTCTTTTGAGTCACTTGTTGGCACACAACCCATGAGAGAAGATAAGGTAATTGGCACCATTTTACTCTTTTTTTGCCCTACTAAACCATGGTACACTCACAATGTAGATCTATTTTTTGTTTGGTTGTGTTTTGTATAGGATTGTTATTTTTGTATATTAATTTTTGGGATTGAGGCTTTAATGGCGAGAACATGTGCTCTGCTTTGTGGACCGGGATGACACTTTTTTTGTTCTGTTGTTCATCTTTTTGTTTGATATATATCTTGTTAGGACATCATATTAATATCCAGGTTTACTGACAAATGTGTTATGTTTCTTGTAGTGTATGCCCTGATGATGTATGCACAGTTCGAAATGCATTGGCTTTGCATTCTGCCACTCAAGCATTCGTAATGGAGAACTGTGAATAAAGAAAAACATTTTATTTAAAAAATCTAAATATTGTCAAGTATCTTTATGTTATTATGCTGTAGTATTTACTACGTGGGTGTCACCAATACCGCAGGTGTTCACCGGTCAGAAAAGGAAAAGACGTACGACATAAATATGCTGGAATTAACAGCAGTTCACCTGTTTCCAAAGGTTTTTCTGCAATCAATAAATCCTAGTACAAATGAAGAAAACAAATATAATGCATTACCTAAACAAACCGGGAGGCACAAAATATAGGGCCTTTCCAAGGAAATCACAAATGACCTGGAACAGGCTGCTCATCAGGGATCTGTAGGGGATACACAATGCACAAGTGGACAGCCTGAGCAGATATTTTTTAAGAAGACCGTGAGAAGGTCCTAAATAATAAAACCATAGACCTAGTCGTTCCAACAGTTGGCGGTATCAGCTCTACCTATTTGCCACACCAGAAAATGCATCAATCCCAGAGTTCACCATAAAATACCTGGAGCCAGAGTAGAAATGACCTTTTGATCAACTGGGAAGGTGTTTTTCTATATGCTTGTGAGGAAAAGGGGACCAGGCCTGTGTTCCAGGAGGGTGATTACCGATTAAGCAGGGGCAGGGTCTGGTAAGGGAAGCTGGACCGTTAGGGTCGTCAGGGAGGACAGCTTTTATAAGCTGTCAGGTGCAGGCTGAGAAGGAGGAAGAGGTGTGATACTGCAACAAGGGAGCGGGAGGTGGGGAACCAGGTGGCGAGACAGGTGACGAGAGCCAGCACTAATACACTAATAAACTGTGTTGTTTTTCTCTATTGTTTGTTTTTGTTGTGGGGCATGGTGTGTCCATGGATGCAGGAGCAGGAGGAATGACGCAAGGCAATAGAGCCGGAGGTGAACGCCAGCGAGCAGGCATTTATGTGGGCATATTGAAGGAAGAGAAGAGGGCCGAAAGCCTGACAGAAGACAGGATTCGGTACATCACCCCACCGGCTGAGAAGTATCACAGGGGTGCGGAGAGCTCCGGA
Source organism: Ambystoma mexicanum (assembly GCF_040938575.1). Lineage (NCBI taxonomy): Eukaryota > Metazoa > Chordata > Amphibia > Caudata > Ambystomatidae > Ambystoma > Ambystoma mexicanum. The sequence goes on from NC_090930.1 coordinate 537,595,464, forward strand.
GCTGCAATGTGGAAGCAGGGGCCTGTATCACAGCCCTGCTGGTAACAGTGCAAGGGATGCCCGCTCAATGCCGCCGATGAAGGTTTTCAGTTACACAAGCAACTGCCGACAATCTCAGTTTCATTTCCACCCTAAGGGGGGCAGAGCAGAGGGGCACAAAGGAATTCCCATAGGAGGAAAAGGAGGAATCTCTCCCGCGGTACGCCACCACCAGGGAGACCTATCAGGACAAAGGGCTTTAGTACTGTCCCGGATTGTTGAGGCCACAGAGACACCTATACCAAGTGGAAAAGAGACAACCACGCCAATGCAGGATTAAGGATATTGTGGAACGGCGCCAATGAGGGAGCAACTGCAAGGACTGCCAGGGTTTCTTTTTTTTTGTTTTTGTGAAACGTTGGCTCGAGGCAAGGCTCTAATAGGACAAGGAGTATTGCCAAGCTCCCAGGTACAAGGGGAGAGGACTATCAGAGGGGGGGAGACAATGTACATTATCAACCACGCAACCAAGTCTGGACTACGATTGACCTCACACTGAGTGTGTGCTAGCATTTAATGAAACCACCTGAACACCACCACAGCCTCAGTGTCCTTTTTTTCCAGTAAAAGCGCAGGTGGCAATGTTGTTCACTCATTCCACTCCTGATGATAGTGATCCCCAAATTAAAGCACTTCAAGGCATGGCTCCGATATACCTTTGATACAATCACAAGAACCTTCCAGGTGAATCAAGCAAGATGACAGTCTATAAAATCTTTACTAAATTTAAGATGTCCAAACTGTGGTGTCTGGAGAAAGGTGCTACCCTACATCTTGCCAAGAAGATAAAATACTCCCTTACATTCTTTAGCTGGCAAAATCAGGTTAAACATGTTCCTCCTTTATGATTCATTTCCCTGGTCATCACTGCTTACAGAATCAACCCAACGCAGGAACCATTCATAGCCATTCCAGTGATTAAACATTTCTTAGTGGACTTGAAGCAAACAGAATCCTGTCAAAACCACCCACCCAGCTTTGGATTTTAACATTGTCCTAGCAAAGCTGATAGGTTCTCCCTTTGAATTGATGCTTATGACCTATTTACAGCACCTGGCATGGAAAGTGGACTTTCTGGAAGCCATACCATAAACTACAAGGGTTGGTGAGATACAGGCCTTATGTGCAGAGAAGCCATACACTGTCTTCAACAAACATAAGGCGGCTTTAAGTACCCATCCATCTTTCTTACCCAAGGTGCCATCTGATTTTCGAATCAATCAGACCATCCCATTATCTTCCTTACATCCTTTCCTTCGTTCCCAAACCTTCTCCTCCAGTGGAAATGTCTTTATATAATTCAGAGAGAAGAAATGGCAAGACACACTCTCCCCACCTGGTCCGGCCATACTCCATTTTGAGTTTATAGAATCCATTACCTTTTCCTACCCACTCCCCCAACAGGTTCTGGGATTTCTTTTCAGTATAGCTGACCAAATGGGACCATGGACCGCTCAACCCAGACCCCCAAACCAAACTTGCCCAGGCGGCAAAGGCTAAGAGTGTCACATGTTTACCTGATCGCTGTGTCATCAATGCCCTGAAGCCCCGAGTCCCAGACACAGGTTGCTCCTAAACCAGTTAAGGGGCATCACCGTAAGGTTGCCTCACTACTTATCATCACCCTTATATGTGTGCACTGAAAACGTATTCCTTGGTTTTCCTCGCTGTGGTTGTGCTTCTAGATCTTCCCTGCACTGTACATTTCCTCCTAGATGTTCCCCATTGTAAATTTAGTTCTAGGAGTTCCTCCACTGTAAATGTGTTCCAAAGTGTTCCCCCACTCTGGGTTTGGTCCTAGGTGTACCCATGCTATAGTTTTGCACCTGAATATTCCGCCACTGTATATTGACCCTTATATGTTGTCCCACGGCAGATTTTCTCCTTGGCTTTCTCCTAGGTGTTCCCCCAATGTAATTTTGCTCTGATGTGTCCCCCCTCTATGATGCTGATCCTAGGTATTATACCTCTGAGGTTTCCCTCATAGGTGTTCCACCACTGTAAAGTTGCTCCAAGGTGTGTTTACACTGTACATTTGCTCGTAATGTTTCCCAACTGCACATTTGTTCCTCGTTGATGCTCCAACTGTAATTTTAGCTTTGAGGTGTTCAGACATCTACATTTTGCTTTTAGGTTTTTCCCCACTGAAATGACCTTCAAAGTGTTCACCCACTGCTAATTTTGCTTCCAAATGCACCTCAACTAGGATGTTGGCAGGGTTATACTGGATAAATTGCTCCAAGTTCCTAATGGACTCTTGGATGCCTCTACTGCACCTCAACCCACTACAATTCCTACTTTCTACTTATGCTACACACATTGACTAAGCTATCACATGTGGTTATTGAAGAGCCCTTACAATATACACTACAACTATCAGAACTTGTTATTTGTCCCACCAAATTGTGTAAACCTGTGTACACCTGATCAAATTCCACGGACCCTCCCTCTGGGCACAGGAGTCACCCTTCTGGATTTAGATACCTCATGTGAAATCAGCACAGATCACCTAGAAATATGCCAGCATGTAGAGCCTTGGAACGTACAATCTGCAATAATCAACACAATAGAATTGATATCATGAATGTCCCTTTTCCTACTAACCAAGCCTCTTTTCTTGCAGATCCCATGGCACTGAGAGACAATTCAAATGGCAATGGAGCAATGTATGAAACACAATGATATAACATAACATAATATACTGTAAGAACAAAGTTTTGATTGAGGCCTATATTATATCCCGTTGGAGGATTATTGCAACTGCATTCTGGTTCCTGGAGTCATTTGTAATTGAATGTTGGTTACTACTGGACATTGCAACTGTATGTTGTTCTCTGATGACCTGGTTAGCTGCATTCTGGGCACCAGTGGCTGCTGTAGCTGCATTTTGGTTGTTAATGGTCTTTGTAACTGAATACTTATCAATTGCAGGCTTTGTAACTGCTTTCCAGTGGTTAGTAGCCAAACCTGTGTAAAAGAGGACGAGATATTCACTGACGGGCCCATAGGCCAGTGCCCACCCTCTAGTACTTGTAAGACAAGATAGCTGCACCATGTGAGGAATGGGGGTGCAGGATTCACTTACTCCAACATGACTCAATAAGGAGGACTCAGTAGTTTGGCAAAGGGAAGTCCGTTTAATGACAAGTACATCAAACAGGGAAACAATTGGAAATCAGCATCCTTGCGATCGCCTGTCTCGCTCCGACTTCCACGAACTTCAGTTGAACAGCAACTTTTATACATAAAACTCATCATCATTGACGTCTCACTCTACAAAACTTGTCATGCAATATAATTGGTCAGGAAAGGTAACTTAAGTATAGGTGCTATATCTGTATACAGTAACAGAGCATGCGGATTGGATAACTCTTATCGGGTGGGCGTCTATGTCCAACCCTCTACATCATGCGTGATAGACTTCATGTCAACTACGACGTCCCATTGGTTCTACTATCTATAGGACCCTAGATAACTTGGTCTATTGTGATTGGGCAGGTTACACCCTTAGACGTAAATCTCCACTTTTAATTAGCTTCATGCAGAATGGACACCCAGGTGCCTCGTGCCCTAGGATTCACCCTGCCTCCTTTCTATCAATCAGTATCTTTGGGCTATGTGTCAATTAGTTGGCTGGGTATGGCCTCGAAACTGCAGCCTTTTATCAGGATACGTTATGGCATCCTCGGGTTCTGGGTGACATCAGACGTTAGTGCTTCCTTGTGCTCGGCTGGTCACGTTTTTGTTCACCATGAATCTGCTTCAGTTTCCAGCTTTTAGTGTGTTTTAATTCTACTTAGGCCTCGCCACCTGCCTGGGCGTCCCTTATCTTGACCTTCACGGGGCAGGCTGGTATGCTCTGAAGTTTCGATTCTTGTTAACTGACATTCTCCTCCCCTTCTCTGGTTGACCTCGATTTCCCCGGCATGAGCTGCTCCATGCTGAGTTTCGATTCCGCTCTTCCCTTCTGGCTTTAGCTGGAATATGAATCTCGGCCTTGATGGCCCCATACAGCCTGAGTTTAGTTCTGCTTTACAAAATGGAGTCGCACTTGTATAATGCGCCTTATTAAGGTAGATATATGGTTGGCGCTTGCTGCTCTATTCTTCTATTACGCATTGCAAGCAGTATTGTTTCTTAGCTTCTTGCGTTTCAAGCCTATTTACACGCATTAACTGGTTGGTTGCTTCCACCTTGACTCACAGCAACGTTTCCTTACGTTTTAACATCGTCTCTTTCCTGTGTCCATTACATCTATTTTCATAATTACTTTTACTGGCGTGCTATCTTCGATAGCTGCTTTCGTTCATTCGCGAGTCTTTCCAGGCCCTTGTGTTATTTCCACTGGCCTTCCATTAAGGCTCTTTGGGTTTCTTTGTGGATCGTCTGTAGGTACTCTTCATTTCGTCTCAGTTGCTGGTATGGTTGTCTAAGAGGGTAATGTGCAGCCCATGGTTGTCTGGTTATGGGTGCTTCAACAGGTACGGCTCTTCTGATGTACACTGGGCAGAGTCCCAACGCAGCTCTTTGTTGGTTCATTTGTTCCTCATACATCACATAACTTGGCGAGTACGCTCCTGGTACCTCGTAATAGGGGGCAGGGGTGCAAGCCATGTCTGGGACCTCCTCTACACTCCCCCCTCCGGTCGGTTCATCGACCACTTCTGCGTCCACCTTCGTGTTCGTCTTTCTTGATTCAGCTATGTCTTGCTTGTCATCTTCAGGGTTTGTACATGATAGTGTGAACATGTGCGTCTTGGGAGTCCATATTTTTATCACTCCTTTCAAACTTCCTGCTGTTTTTAAAAGATCGTCTTTGTTCCAGGTCATTAGCTGGCATTGTCCATTTGGGCTGCAATAGATCCATTTTCCTTCGTACTTTCATAATTTCCTGGGATATGTGAACTTAGTTCCTTCTGACGCAAATTCACTGGCCTTCATGAAGTCTCTTATTTCTTCATCAGTCAGGTCTCTCGGCTTCCACCCTGGTTCGACATCAACCATTATTTTCATCCCAATGGCTTTCTTCGCAGTTTTCTGGCACTGTTTGATTATTATCTTGATAACACAAAATCCTAGCATTATCATTGCTAGTAAGGCTCCCAGAATCCTGAATATATCTGCCATCCATTGCAGGCCCCATGAGAACAGGGCTCCAAACCAGCTGTCATCGTCCACTTCATCACTTTCGTCGATCATCTGGTTCTTTAGGTTTGTCAATATACTTATGGCTTCTGTTAGGGTTCCATTTTCTTCATCATGCGATGGTATAAAGGTGCAACACGATTCTCTGATTTTTGCGCAAACACCTCCATCCATCGCTGTGATCATGTCAAGTACATATCTGTTCTGGAGGGTCATTAGTCTGATGGCTCTCAGTTCTTCTCTGATCACGTTGAATCCTTTTATAGTGGTGTTGATGGTCTGCAGTAACTCCCATCTGGTTATCTGCAGCCATTTAGCATTCACTCCAATTTGGATGCGTGGCAAGAGCATTGTTGTGAATACTGTTGAGGTGAGACTGAATAGCCTGTGTTCATATGGGATTGCATGGAATGCCTCTTCTAATTTGGTAGAAAAGTAATTTTCTCTCTTTATCCTGGATACCATTTCCACAGATCTCCTTTTTCTTAGAGGAGCATCTGCTTTTGGGAAACTGCCCAAATTCAGGTCATTTTTTGGGATCACTAGTGCGGGGACGTGGACATTTACCAGTGTGCATATGCCTCCCCAGTTCTTCGGTAGTCTCATATATGCCTTGGATCCACACACCCAGTAATGGTCCATAATAACTGTGGATCCTTGTGTCATTCCTGGGGCTTCAAAGATTTGTCCGCAGTTTGCATTCTCTCCCATCTTCCTTGTGCCATTACTTCTGAAGCATAGTTTCGGGCTTTACAGTGGTACTATTTGCAAGGGTCCTCCTCTGTCTTCGACCCATGTTAGCAACTTGACCAACTTTGGCCATAGAGATTTGCATAACCTCTGTGAGTTCTCTATTGCTTCCTTGCAGGCTCCGAGGACCACCCACGCTCGGCAGATTACTACTCCTTCTTCCCATCCGTTTGGGGAGACCACTGTCCCCCAGATCTGCATTTGGCCCCTGTTCTTCAAGATTTGAGCCTCTTTTGCAGTTTTTCCTCGAATGTTCAATCTCGGGTTTATTACCCATCGTGTTCCTGATCTTTTGACATCAGGATTCTCGTATCTGATCACGTGATTCCTGGTATGTGCCCTGTTTCTTGTTTTAATGTCCTGGACGTAGCCATCTTCATCTGGGTAATCCTTCTCGGTGGCCCATATTAATGAGGCATCTCTTCCCATAAATTGTCCTCTGGTGTTACACATTGCCACGTGTGACATACAGTGTGCTGTAGGGACATCAATTTCCACTGCCACGAAGATCTTGGATTTTCCCATGCTGTACGGTAGGACTGCACAGACGAAACATTCTCCTTCTGATTCTCTTCGTCCTACTTCCTTCATGTGTTGGTACCATATGTTGTTTCCGAGATGTGCTGTGCTGTCCAGGTAATCATTGAGTTCATTGTTGTCTTCATGTGGGTTTCTCTTGATCCTCAACATCCTTTTGTCCTTAGCTATAACCACGTCTCTAAATGCATCTATATGACTCTTTCTTGCTGGAGGATTCTCGGGCATGCTTGTTTGAGGAGCAGGTTTCATTACCTGTATCGCTGAGGTAGGAGAAGGTTTTGTGTTTCTTTTCCTTTCCTTTGTAATTTTTCATAGATGTTCCCTAGCCACCATTTACTCACCGACTCCCGAACGCGTGGCTGTGTCGCGGGCCTGCTATTTGCTCCTTGTGTTAGAGCTGGCGTGCTTGCTGTTATAGTCTCTGTAGTTCTATTTATCAGCTCCTCGTGCAGTTTCTTTGCTCTGGCTATGAATGGGGACAAATAATCCATCAGCATTTGTGTTTTCTCTGTGAGTTCCTTTGTGGCTACTCCTGTTCTTTTGAGGGTTTTGCTATGCCCTCTCTCTTTGGTTTCTCCCTTGGTTCTTCTTGGTTACTTCTACTGTTTTCTAGAACTGGTTGTTCAGCAGGCAGTCTCATTTTCTCTGTTGCCTTCGTTTGAGGCCCAGTAGCCATTGACACTTGCCCATGTTCGTGTGCGCTCAGTGTGTGAGTGTGTGCAGTGGTCAATACAACATTTTCATTCATTCCGTGCTGACCCTGTCTCCAATTTCTTTCTTCATTTGTTACCTTAAATGTGTGTAAATCACCTTTAATTACATTCAATTTTAATTTGTTTACTTCATCATCAGGTTTTCTTGGAACTGGGATAACTATGTAGGGTCTGGGTGCATTCATGTGACCCAGGCGTTCATTATCAGGTGGGTGCACTGAAATTGGGGCGCTTCGTGCACCGATAAAAAAATGCAGTTCTGATGGTCAATGACAGAAACACAATGATGATTACTATGCATATACTCATAACAGATCTATAAGATAGCTGGCAGAATTTTCTTCCAGGGAAGCGGGGGCGCCCCTCTGCTGGCGGTAGAACCAAGTTACTGTTCTGGGCCCCCATGTCAAACATTAGTCCATTATCAGCGTTTAATTCTTTTCCTCACTCCGATTTCGTTGCTCAAGGGTTTGTGAATTACTAAAGTGACGAGTGCTTCTCGAGTGTACCCCCCCTATTGTGGGTGATGACGGTAGTCTCTGGGTGTGGAGTACGGTTCGCTTGCTAGACTATGGAAAAAGGTTAGGCTAGCATCTTTGGCACGTCGCATTTATTATGCATATCTACAATAGGTTAAATCCCAGTGCACTCCTCGAATTTGTCTTGGTCCTGAGGAAATGCTGGGACCTGTTCAATAATAAGGAATGAAAAGATGGAACTGCCAAAAATCACACAAAAATACAATGTTGTAAAAATAAAAATAAAAATAAAAATGAAAGTGAACATGAAAAATACAAAATAAAAACAAAAATAGGAAAAAATAGAAAAAGAAAAAGAAAAAACACAATGGTGGAGTTCTCGTTTTCTGCTCTTCTCGATCTGTCCCACGGCGGAAAGATAAAGCACTGACTTTCTGTCTCCACGATCTGTCCCACGCGGAAAGTCTCATTGGAACCTCCTAAGGTATTCTCGCTGGAAGTTGGATAGCTCTACCTGGAGCATGATGCCGTGGAGGAGTGTGCCCATGTGTGGGACGTTGGCTGGATCTCTAAGTAAGGTGATGACGTCAACATCAGTAGGCCTTCCCACCATTTCTGGATAGTCTGTGACCAGTCTGAACAGGACGTTGTGCGCCAGCCGGGTGTCCTCGGGTGACAGGGACATTTGTCCTGTTTTGCTGAGTCCCGATCACAAGTTTTTCTTTTGACTTGAACAGTCTCTGCACTTTCCTGTTGCGTGGATTGCCACCCGGTTATTTAGTTTAGCCCACAGCTGGTTCAATTGTGCTAAGTTCCTTGGGTCTCTAATAAAAGTGCCGGGCACTTCTCTATTATTTGGAAGAACAGTGTGAAGGTGAGTTCATCAATGTCTACTGTGGTGGAAGCATTTGTGTCCTCTTCACTGTGCACGGGCAGCTCGGTGAAGGTTTCCGTGATGACGGTCAGTAGTTGCCGGATTACTTCCTTGTTGGCAGGATCTTGAACAAAGTCTGTGACACTGGTTTCTCTCCCTATGAGTGACAGATATGATATCACCATCAACTGGAAGTATGTGAGCACATCCCACTTGAGGTCTATGTTGGGGGATACCATAAGTTCTGTAAACAAAGTCTTGACACTGGTTGCCTCAGAACGCTGTGTTACGCTCTCATAAAATGTATTTTTCGCAGTCTGTATTTCAAAAGTTGGGTTTCTCAACTTTCTTGCGGCTCTGGATGCGCTTCTCTTTACCCTGCAACTGTGATGTACAGAATGTCTGTATTATTGTTGTTTATCATGCTTCTCTTGAGCTTAGGAAATGTTCGGTTAAAAGGCCACAATTTTAAAACAGAGTTCTCTTGCCTTTATTTTGCTGCTCATGCGTCCTTTTTCCTCGCCATGGATCTTGTCTGCACATGCTGAGGTTCTTCCCCGTTGTTTGTGGTTTCTTCGTGGTTAGATGCAGTTGGAGGGTTCTCCCCCATGTATGGTTTAATGTCATTTAGGAAGAGCCACACCCTCCTTCCTTGAAGCTTGACGGCCGACGGAGTGCAGTCCTCCATGATGAAAGGGCCATTAAATCGTGGCTCGTCGGCTCGTCCCACCTCTTTCTTGTGAAGTTCTTTATAAGTACAGCATCACCAGGGAAGACGAGAGGCGCACATAAACCTTGCGTGGTGCCTGTTTCAGCACTTCCTGTTGTATTTTGTACTGTGCTGCACCCTTTTCGCCTTCGCTGCAGCTGGCCTGAAATGACAGAGACGCTGGATGTCAAACAGTTCAAGTAATCCTGCATCTCGGTCCCCAAGAGCTCTCTCGTTGAATGGGCATCACATCTCGCTCTATCTAGGTGGTCAAGAGGGGTCCTCATCCTTCTGCCTTGTGCGGCATGAGATGGTGGTCGGAGCCTGGTTGGTTCCGAAGTGCATACAATGCCAGTGGTAGACAGTGCAGCCATCCCTTTTTTAATGTGAGTTTCAGCTTGGCTATCCTCTCCTTTAACAAGCCATTGAGCCGTTCACATATGCCATTCCCCTCCGGATGATATGCCGACGTGAACTTGTGCTTTATACCAAGCAACAAGTTGATCTGCTCGAACACTGAATGGACAAAGTGAGCCCGGTTATATGACCTCATTACCTCGCACACCCTCCATCTAGGGAACACCTCCCTCAACAGAAATCTGGCAGCACAGGTAGCATCTGGGTGTGTACAGGGACCTGCTTCTATCCATCTAGAGAATGTACACACCACCACAATTAAATACCTATACCCATTGCACACTTGAATCATGTCGACATAATCGATATGCAAGTGCTGGAACGGCCCATTGGGCCGGGGGATAACTCCTTTCACTACTTTTAATGTGTGCCCAGCGGTGAATTGCTGGCAGATAATGCAGTTCATCTTAAAAAATGCAACATGCTCTACTAAATTCGGTGTAAACCAGTCTTCTGCAAGCGTTGCAGGGAGATTTTCTTTCGTCATATGTATAGGGTAGTGCAATTGCTCCAATGATATTTTTAGTAAGGTGCCAGGTATTACTGGTTTACCAGTGCTGTCCTGTCTCCACAATCTGTCAGAGGGGCTTAAGGAGCACCCTCAATGTTTCCACAAATTCTTCTCCTCTGAGGTCCCTCCCCTTGTAGCTCCATTAACTGAGTCTGCCCCATACTGCTATAGGCCTCAGGTGTGGCTCGTGCTACCATCATCCTTTCATAGATACGTGCCACTTCCACGTCCATGATCGGTTCAGTCTTGGATGCCATACGCTTGGCTCCCGTGTCCACGTCATGATTTCCACGTGACACGAAATCTATCCCTTTGGTGTGGGCGGTGCATTTCACGACCGCTATGCCCACTGGGAGCTGTAGTGCCTTAATCAGCCTCTCCAATAAGGCTGCGTGCTGTACTGGCGTGCCGTCTGCTCGGAGGTAGCCCCTCCTTTTCCAGCGTGCCAGTCCTGCATGCACTGTGGACGTCACATAGGCAGAGTCACTGTACACGGTTACTTCCTGGTCTGCATGATTCTCAATGGCGAGTATCAACACCAATAATTCTGCAGCCTGTGCTGAATAATGAGATGGTATTCGTGCACTAACGAGTACTTGGAATTTTCCGTTTGCCATGTGTTTCATTACGGCAAAGCCTGTATATCTTTGTCCGTCTTCTTGATCAATTCTCGAAGAACCGTCAATGAACACGATCTCACCACCTGCCAGGGCATTTTCTTTTACCCTGGGGATTTCATCATAGAATTCCTCGTAGTTTGCTCAGTCATGTATAGGTTCTCCCTCTGTGACTGGTTCGGCTATGAACGTGGCTGGATTTACAGTTTTACATCAAACTATTTTGATCGATGGGTTAGAGATAATCACCTCATAAGCGGATGCTCTCTGAGATGTCAGTGTTCCCTTTGGTTTTTCTAGTATGGAGAATAATGAGTGCTAGACATACAAAGTCATGGTGCACCCCATCACTATGGAGGATGCCTTCTCGATAGCAAATGCGGCGGCAGCGAGATTTTGTTCGCATGGGAAGTGGCCTCTCATAAGTAGGTCAAGACTCCCACTGTAATACGCTAGGGGGTTATACCCCAGTGAAGTGTGCTGAGCGAGTACTGCCGTCATGAAATTACCATCAGTATGTGAAAACAGGTAGAATTCCTCTGCATAATTTGGAATCCCTAAAACTGGGGCCTTACTAATCGCCCCCTTGAGTTCTGAAAACCCCTTTTCCATTGTCTCAGTCCATTCCACTGTTTCCTTTGTCACCTGGGCTTTCTTCAAAGCCTGAAGCAAGGGCTTGGTATACGAGCTGTAATCGGAGACCCATGCTCTGACATAATTGCACAGGCCTAGGAAGCTCTGCATTTGTTTTATCATGAGCGGCTTAGCCATGTTCATGATAGCTTCAGCCCTTTCTGGGGTTATCTTTTTCCCCTTGTGGGAGATTAGCTGGCCTATGAACAGTACCTCTTGTTGACAGTATTGCAACTTCTCCTTGTCAACCTTATATCCTTTCTCAGCCAGTATAGTCAGTCGCTGGACGGAGTCACGCCTGCATTGCTCTTCAGTGGTGCTGCAGATCAGAATGTCATCTACATACTGCAAGACAACACTGTCTACTGCAATATTGCTTAGGTCCATTTGCAGGACTCTATTGAAGATAGACGGAGACTCACAATACCCCTGTGGCAATCTCGTGCTTTTCAGACACATTTGTCTGAAAGTAAACGACGTCAGGTCTTGCGAATCATGGTGCAACAGGATTGAGAAAAAAGCATTTTTCAAATCGATCACTGTGAAATATTTTGCCTCAGTGGGCATGTTGCATAGAATTGTAGATGGGTTAGGGACTAGAGGGAACTCAGCTTCAACAATATCGCTTAATGCCCTTAAATCTTGGATCAAATGACAAGACCCTCCCTTTGATTTCTTTATGGGGTAAATCACTGTGTTGCAAGGTGATTCTGACGTCACTAGGATGCCCTGTTCCATCATGGCGGAAATTGTCTTCGCGATCCATTCATCCGCTTCTCTGGACATGGGATATTATCGAGCTCTTGGTAAAATTTCTCCTGGTTTCAATTTAATTTTTACTTCACCTGCCCCCTTCAAGAGGCCTACGTCATAAGGCCCTGTAGTCCATACTGTGACGGGTACTTGGGCCATGTCATCATCAAAGTATTCCGGACGTGTCAGTGCCAACATCATTGTTTGTGGCACTTCCCGTTTGATCATTTTGACCCAAAAGGTGACACTCACTTCCACCCTTGTCTCTTCTAGGTCATGGTGTTCTTCGAATAGAGCGTCATCGGTGACATTGGTCACTCGGTACCCTTCTTCGATGGCGATAAACGCGCACCATTGTCTCCCTTCATCGTCATATCCTTCAACCAATACCACTTTCCCTCGCACTGCGGCAGATTGTATCATTAAAGGAAATACTTGTCCCTCCTCTTCATGCATAGGTATTCTTGGTCTAAATAGGAACTCATCAGGGTTTCTCATGGTTTTATCCACGAGGCCTGGCAATCCCACCATGAGCACCCACACTCCATATGCGAATACTTCTGGTTCTATGGGTGTAGCTCTCATGGCTATGCGTCCTGAGTATGCTCTAATCATTTTGCATACGTTTGAATAATACATTCCTGGAGTGGAGCACACTATACCATTCTCGGTAAATGAGATTGTCATATTCAACTTTGTCATCAAGTCCCGACCCAGGATGTTTACTGGGGTCTGTCGTGAATAAAATAAGGGTACATTCATTTCGCACTCTCCTACAGAGACTGGGAGCGCCTCTGTCAAGGAAACTCTACTGTGAGCTCCCGTGAAACTCTGAGTATCTATGGCCTTGCCGGACAAGGAAAACTTGCCTTCTCATATGCACGAGTGCGTTGCACCCGTGTCAACTAAGAAGGAATATTCTCTGCCCCCTATGACGACATTCACCCTAGGTTCCCTATTAGGGTCTGGTGTCACTGATAGGATAGAGCACATCAGAGTCCCCCGTGAGCTGTCCTATTTCATATATAAGTTCGGCCCAATGTATGCCTTTGGATTTCCCCCATTTCCAGGGTTGAGGGTTGTCTTCCCCCTCCGGCCTTAGTGCCCTGAGGCATTTGCTGCAGTGCCTGCTGGGAATGTCCTTGTGGCGGGTTCCCCATGTTCGAGGGTTGAACCACTTGTTGCGCACCTTGCTGCAAGCCTGACATCTGCTCCTGCACTATGTGACTTTGTGCACCGCCCTGGTGTGGGACGGCAGGCTGGTTCACCATGCCTATCCCCATTCCTTGGCCGTTTTGCCACATGCCTTGGCGTCTACACATGCGCGCCACATGTCCTGTTATTCCACATAGCCAACACACCGGTGGTGGTCGGGCCATCTGTCCATCTGGCGTGGCTGGACTGCCCATCTGCACAACCTCGAAACCCACCCTAGTTACTCTGCCATCCTCTTCCTCTGAAACCCCTACCCCTCGGGTAGAATCCCATGTTACCCTTGTTATGCTGGGATGGGTTAGCTGCTGATTGCATGCTTGGTGCAGCTGGGTTTGTCAGCATGGCTCCCTCGAGAGCATACTTTGAGAGTTTCTTTTGCACCAGCTTTGCCTCGTCACCCTTACGAGTTGCCTCTTTTTTCCGTTTTGCTCTTGCAACAATCTGCAGTAGTGCACAATTGTCAACTGTATTTCGGCCCAAGGTTTAGCTTCTACTCCTACTAATTTCTTGAGCTGCTTTTGTAAAGGGTCAGGCAACCCCTGGCACAATATGTGGTAGAATACAGGGATAGATTTCGTCCAAGACTCATGCGTTTCAAGCACACATGCGTCTTGAAAATTCTGGATATAAATCAATGAATCCTCTGACTCTTTCATTTTTCGTGTCATTATAGCTCCCATATCGGAAGTGTCAGGGTAAAGCATTCGTAGCACTTTCCACACTGCTGCTCTACAATGGTTAAATGGCGCTCCCTTATGGGAAGTGTCAATTGTGGTTACTCAAGGGTACCCAGCCCGTTTCTATACATCGTCTGCCCTTTCACCAAGTAAGGCAATCAGGAGCCCCTTAATATCCCCTATAGCTAAGGTGACGCCCCCTGTCATTTTCTCTAACTCATGTATCCACTTCCCGGCTCCCGATGTCAGCATTGGAAGCTTGTTTTTCAGGTTTTCTCGGTCCATGTGTAGCCATGGAATATATTGTGGTCTTGCTCCCCCCCTTTTCTAACAGTGGGAATTGGAATGCGCAGTCTTCCTTCTCTTTCTCCCTAGCTCTCCTGTCTATGGCTGGGGTATCATTCCCGCATTGCAATCTACCTGGCAATGCCCTCAATCTGTCTGCATAGGCTAGTGCTGCCACCCCCCCTCCGACCGTGGGATATTCCTCCGTGTCAGCCGGGCTGCTCGGCAGACTTTGGTGTCCCAGTTGCAACTCGCTAGCGTCTGACCATCGTACCCCTTGGTTCCATGAGAGCCGCCTTTTGCGCCGTCTCCCTCCTTCGTGTGACTCATCCTCCGTCTCCCTACCGGAGTCGGATTCTGATGTTTCCCAGTTTACACAACTCCTTGCATGTTCTTCGTCTGCCCAATCTCCAGCCTCTCGAGGGACAGTCCCCTGCCCCCACTACTTCGAGTGACATCCTCAGTGTGATATAGCTGAGTGCTCTCTAAGCGCTCATTTTCCCTTCCCCATGGGATATCTGTTCCAGCCCCATCTCATCGTATATTTTGCCAATCGTTTCCCCGATGCTTCTGGTATCGAAGTCATCCTCAATATTTGCCCCACTCGTACCTGGTACCGAGTCATTTGCAGGAAATAATTCTTCTATGTCCTCCCACTCTACAACAGGATTGGGTTTTTTGACTTCCCGCTCTAAATACTCAAGGTCTTGTGCCCTCTGTCTGCGCTTACGTTCTAATTGTTCATTTATTTCTTTGCGCTTCCTCGCTTCTTCTCTAGCCTTATCTACTTCCCTCATCCTTTCATCTCTACGTTCCTTTGCCCTTCTAACTTCCTCCAACTTTTGCTTATCCTGTCTGTGCTGGTCATAGGCTGCCTTCTCTTTGCGAACAAGCTGTTTCTCTTGCTCTTCACGATATAGTTGCTCTCGCCTAAGCCTATCCTTCCTTCTTATCCTTTCATCCCTCATGTTCGTTTCCTTCTTCTTTTCCTTTGTCTGTACCTCATCAGACCTCTCTCTCTGCCTTATACCATCACTTCCTTTTCCATCAAGCTTCAGCAATATCTGACCACCCATCCATTCGTCTTTCGCGAATGCTATCTCATCTGTTCTATTTACACTCCCTTTCCATTTCTTTCCCTCTCTCGCTCTCTAACGAGAGATGCACAACTCTGTGCCTGGTCCTTCCCTTCATCATTATCGCGTCTCTCCTTGTCCCGCTGGACTACGGAGGCAAGATTAATTTCCTGCTCCTTCTCTTTTATTACGTCACTACTGTACGTAGGTGACTCATATATGGGGTTGCTGTACCCTGTGGCTGCCTTTAGTTCTCTTAGCGGGTAGAGTCCTCTGTCTTACTTCCCTCGATGACTGCCTCAGGCGGGGCTAGTGGCGCGGTAGGCATCTCACCCCCCCTCCGTGCATACGTTTAATATCCAGTCTGCGGGCGGTTCTTCCTCCTTCGTCTGTTCGAACATTTTCCAGAGTTCTAGAACAGCAAGACGTTTCTCTAGTTTCTTGCCGGTATATGTGGCATGCAGATAAGTCGTCATATGTTGCAGGATGGCTTTAGATAGGGACCCGTTCTGTGGCCACGGCATAAACATTTTGTGGGCAGTGCCCTTAACCCACTCAGTGCTGTATTTTTTAAGCTTGGTTGCATGTTTAGGCAACTGCTTACATAACTGTGCAAGTGTGGTAATCTCCTCCATTCTAAAATTCCATTACCAACAATATTGCAATTCAATACTTTCAACAATATGAGCGAGCACCAAAAACGTGAGCTCCAATCCAATCTTTTTGCGCCAAAATTCTATATCATCAATTTACTCAAAAACATCAATCCATGTGCGATTCCCTCTTAATTACAGAATCGCGTAAAACCACACTTTCATTGATACAATTCTTCTTACAGACGGACACCAGCTGGTCACACATATATCTGCCTTCTAATTAATACCCCGCCTTGGTGTCTAATGTTCACGTTTCTTCTGACCGCTATATTCAAGCGCAGGAACAAGGCGAATCCTTACGTTTTTATCTCGGGTGCCCCCCCGGTAACCTTGCGTTTTCTCCCGGGTGCCCCCCCGGTAACCTTAAGTTTTTCTCTTGGGTGCCCCTCCGGTAACCTTACGTTTTCGCTTCAGGTGCCCTCCGGTAACCTTACGTTTTTCTCTCGGGTGTCCTCCAGGTAACCTTACGTTTTTTTTTCGGGTGCCCCCCCCCGGTAACCTTACGTTTTTCTCTCTTATACTTGAGTCATTAACCCCTTATACATGTACAGTCTTCTCTACTTCTCTACTTCTAACTATTTTATTTTTTCTCCGCCACCCTCCGTTACCTTTCCCTTACTTGTTCCAGTGCCTACAAGATATTTGCCAAAGTAACGAGTTTATTGTTTCACTCACGATCGCATCTTGTTCCTCTCTGGAGCTTCGGGATCACCGCCCCTTCCTCTTCAGCCTCTTGCGGTCCTTTCGTCTGATCAGCTGCCCATGGGAATGAGAAGGGTTATGCTTAGAAAGGCAGGTTCCTTCAGACCCAATATATACAAAAGCGGAGCTCCCACACGTTCAGGAAATTAATGGAGCCAAAAACTATCTGAAAACACAAGGGTGTTCCTGAACAAAATAAGTTGAAGGTATCATTTATCTAGCTACAGTAATTATTCAACTGGTAGCCTAAACAACAGATTATGTCGAATTGTCAGTATTTGATTTTCTGGTATCTGACCAATCAAGGTAACCCTAAAAGAAGGGAATAGGTACACTAATATAGAAAAATAAACTTTCTTTTATTTTATTGTTTGTAACAAAAAATATACCAATTTGATAAATACATAGTACAACGAAAAACATACATAAACAATGCAGTTAACAAATAGGAAACACACTGTTTGACCAATCAAGCCAATGAAAACAGAGTCATACAAACATTAACGGTAGTAGGAGCACAACCTGCAGATTTTTCCGAAATTATACTATCATTGTCCACGGGAAGCTTCTCAGTCTACTCAGCCGGAATGGCGAAAGGACTCATGATATTGCCGAAGTCCTAGAGTTACTTCATGCAGTCGGTCTATGGGTGTCTTAAAATGTATAATCAATAATCAATAATCGATGGCCAAAACCATCCGTAGCTACCAGGTGTAAAAGAGGACGAGATATACACTGACGGGCCCATAGGCCAGTGCCCACCCTCTAGTACTTGTAAGACAAGATAGCTGCACCATGTGAGGAATGGGGGTGCAGGATTCACTTACTCCAACACGACTCAATAAGGAGGACTCACTAGTTTGGCAAAGGGAACTCTCTTTAATGACAAGTACATCAAACAGGGAAACATTTGGAAATCAGCATCCTTGCGATCGCCTGTCTCGCTCCGACTTCCAGGAACTTCAGTTGAACAGCAACTTTTATACATAAAACTCATCATCATTGACGTCTAACACTACAAAACTCGTCATGCAATATAATTGGTCAGGAAAGGTAACTTAAGTATAGGTGCTATATCTGTATACGGTAGCAGAGCATGCAGATTGGGTAACTCTTATCGGGTGGGTGTCTAAGTCCAACCCTCTACATCATGCGTGATAGATGTCATGTCAACTACGATGTCCCATTGGTTCTACTATCTATAGGACCCTAGATAACTTGGTCTATTGTGATTGGGCGGTTACACCCTTAGACGTAAATCTCCACTTTTAATTAGCAGCATGCAGAATGGACACCCATGTGCCTGGTGCCCTAGGATTCACCCTGACTCCTTTCTATCAATCAGTATCTTTGGGCTATGTGTCAATTAGTTGGCTAGGTATTGCCTCGAATCTGCAGCCTTTTATCAGGATAAGTTATGGCATCCTCGGGTTCTGGGTGACATCAGACGTTAGTGCCTCCCTTATCTTGACCTTCATGGGGCAGGTTGGTATGCTCTGAAGTTTCGATTCTTGTTAACTGATGTTCTCCTCCCCTTCTCTGGTTGACCTCGATTTCTCCGGCATGAGCTGCTCCATGCTGAGTTTCGATTCTGCTCTTCCCTTCTGGCTTTAGCTGGAATATGAATCTCGGCCTTGATGGCCCCATGCAGCCTGAGTTTAGTTCTGCGTTACAAAATGGAGTCGCCCTTATATAATGCGCCTTGTTGAGGTAGATACATGGTTGGCGCTTGCCGCTCTATTCTTCTACTAAGCATTGCAAGCAGTATCGTTTCTTAGCTTCTTGCATTTCAAGCCTATTTACACGCATTAACTGTTTGGTTCCTCCCACCTTGACTCACAGCAACGTTTCCTTACGTTTTAACATTGTCTCTTTCCTGTGTCCATTACATCTATTTTCATAGTTACTTGCACTGGCGTGCTATCTTCGATAGCCGGTTTCATTCATTCACGAGTCTGTCCAGGCCCTTGTGTTATTTCCACTGGCCTTCCATTAAGGCTCTTTGGGTTTCTTCGTGGATCATCAGTAAGTACTCTTCATTTCGTCTCAGTTGCTGGTATGGTTGTCTAAGAGGGTAATGTGCAGTCCATGGTAGTCTGGTTATGGGTGCTTCAACAGGTACGGCTCTTCTGATGTACACTGGGCAGAGTCCCAAAGCAGCTCTTTGTTGGTTCATTTGCTCCTCATACATCACATACCTTGGTGAGTACGCTCCTGGTACCTCGTAATGGGGGGCGTGGGTGCCTGCTATGTCTGGGACCTCCTCTACACCTGCACATGTCCCTCCCTCCAGATACCTGATTCCACCTTCCATCAGCATGCTCCTATTTTCCTCCCCATTCTCCGCCCACTCACTCTTCCCTGTTTTGCCTGGGGACTCCTACCACCTGGCTGCATGGTTCCCCACCACTTCCCTCCTATGGAATCCCACACTATTCTGATACTTAACCCTTTCCTAAACA
Source organism: Ambystoma mexicanum (assembly GCF_040938575.1). NCBI lineage: Eukaryota > Metazoa > Chordata > Amphibia > Caudata > Ambystomatidae > Ambystoma > Ambystoma mexicanum. The sequence continues at coordinate 537,614,717 of NC_090930.1, forward strand.
ACCCGCAGGTCACTCTGCCGTTATCTACTCATCTCCCTATCAGAGGCACCCTTCATCTCTCAAATCCCCCTAACTTCATTCACATTAGGCCCTGGAGTGCTCAATTCCTCTGTAACATTACTTATTTTCCAGAGGACCACATTGATTGTCACCTCCCCACCTAGCAGTGACAGCCATCACCGAACCCTGGATCACTTCCTAGACACAGCAACACTAGCTCCCTTCGCACTGATGCTGCTACATTTTGCCACTCCCCTCTTGTGTCCAAGAAAGCTGGTGGAATTGATATCTTGATCAGAAAAGTCATCACATCAACCCTTCTGTCCTCAACGTATCCCCTATCCCCTAATTTATCACATGTACTCCAAATCCTCTTGCCAAAATGATCATCTATCAACCTCCTGGAACCCTAGACCACTGTTTCCAAGACTGAAAACTATTACACAAATCTCTGCTTTCTGAGATACTGACCATACTCATAGGAAACTTCATCCTCCCTAACATGATTAAGGCCCACAGTCTTCAGCTTGACTCTTCTCTCTTTGATCACCCTCCAAAACAAGTTGATGGACCATCATTCATTGTATCTCATCTTTCTCTCCTCGACTCAGTCCTTTCTATTCTTTATTGAAACATATATCGTCCAGTTAATGAAGGGGTTATGATAAACCTACCAGGGCAACCCCAGTACCAAGGGACACAATGGTGATAGGATGACATCAAAGGCTATGGTTTCTTGATACTGACTGCTAGCTAGGTTCAAGGAGACAGCCATCAGAGTGTTGGACAAGACGTCAACAGTGTTCCTTCAATACCCCCTATCAATGATGCATGAGTCTTCTGACCGGTCCATACAATGAACAGAACCATGATCTATACTCCACTCTACCTGAAGGGCAAAGAGTGTTAAGGGGGTGATGGGTTGGAGATTACTCCCAGGTTCTGTCAGGTCTGTATGTATCACTGGACTTGATGTTTCCATCCTTTCTAACAACAAGCCCACTAGTTTCTCCTTAATTTGAAAGGCCAAACTGGATAAGCACCCAAATAATGGGCTCTTTCACCACAGTACGGGCATAGTCTGTCTAGTCATCGTTTCTTTTTTCGACTTCAGACAAAGGTTTCGATACTGCTAACAACTGCAGGGATTATGTTAAGGGTTGAGGTGTCATGGCTGGACTCAGTATCAGGGGAAGAAGATAGTTGCCCCTCCACCCCGAAGAGTATCTACTGATCATTCTTCTCAACCTGTTATGTCAATCTATGCTCAATCTCAATCACTTGTTTTTTCAGGGTTTATAAGGTTGCCAGCTCACGGGCATGAACCAACTTGACTGTATATTTTTCTCAGAGATCTCTTATGAATACTTTCAGCCAAAAGAACACTGCGGCCAGTTACCCAAATTAGCTTACATATTGGATCAGGTCCTGGGATCCGTGCTTGATATCCAAGAGTCCATTTTGTGAACGTGCTGCTTGGTTAAGGGATTACAATACTTCCAGGAAAGCCTTCTCAAATTTAGCGAACTTCTCTAGGATTGGACCTTTGGACAATACATTTTGCACGGCCCAAGACAGGATATATCCAATCTCGGATTTGTCACTGAGAGGATGACTGCCCAAAAAATGTAAATATAGAGTAAAAACAAACCAAATTACCAAAATAACAACTGCACCTCTTTGCAAGGGAAAACAAGATTTATTGTGTGCAAAAAGGGTATCAGACTGTTCCGTAGAACCAAACTGACACATCGCCCATCTTATCTCATGACATTACACCTTTTGTAGCAGAAACAATACTATGCATAATAACCAGTACAACATAATCCCACCACCCTCATTGGCTACCTCCTATAGAACATGCTAATCCCCCCTATAGTCCCTTGCCAATTGGCCACATCTAAACTACCACGTCCCCTAGACATGTGGCCCCCTATATCGTCACTGTCAAATCCAGGTATATGATTGGTGGGTTCTTATTAATAGGTTTGAAATTTGGGACCATCACATGATGTGCACCCTCCTGTTACATACATGATCAAAGTATCTTGGCGAGGCCAACCCTTCTCTTGGTGAGACAAAAGGCTTCCTCGTTAATCCAGATGCCATGGTGCACATGAGCTGCACCTCCGACCTTGTACTAAATGTAATGGCATCACCTCTGCTCATCCTGTCTCGAATTACAAGACGTTCCAGACACGGCTCCCTCCTTATCTCCTCCCAACCCCAGGTGCCCAGGAATGATATGAACAGGCACCGCTCTTGAGTCTGAATTTAGAGGATTTGTTCTCTTAAATTGTGTGTCTAATTGTAATTCATATGGGGTGACTGCCCCGGGGTAATGGCAGTAGTTTTCTGATTTTTTGCCTAGCTTATTGGCATCATTGAGTCTCCTGCCCTATTCTCATGAATGTGTCCTTCAAAGGGTGCATCCCTTCCTGCTCTTTTACCAACTAACATTCCATTCCCATCACTTCCAGGCCCTGCAGCTGGATACAATCACTGCTTATCTGCTCACCATGGGTGCCTCTGATATCGACTTCTCTCCTGGGGAATGGGAAAAGAGATGTGTTTTTGAGCTGAACTAACAGAGTCAGAGCTCCACACCATGGCTGGCATTCTCATCTGTTCATCGTGTGTTAGGCCTTCACATCTAAAATGGTGCTACTTCTGTCAAGTTGACACACTGACTTCACTGTTCCTACCTAGCTGTCTCCATCTTCTGCTCATTTCAATCCTTCCCTCACATCACGCTATACTACGTCACTACAATACATCAATGAAACACTGAGCCTATAATACTGTCCTATCTATGATATCTGCAGACACAACATTAATACATGATTTACTCGTTCTGTGTTGCTATTTGTAATTATCTAATATTTTTCAGACCTAATACAATGTATGTGCTGTCCACGTCACATCCTTGACTTTGTTCTCACAAGATTGTTCTCTGATAGGTTTTCCTCAACCAGAACTTTTTTGCCTGGCTGGGACGCTGTACGTGCATCCAAACATCACCCACAAAATTAATTGGTAAAAAAAGAAATTGGTCTTGCAATGATTGCAAAATACGATCTGTCTGTGCGGAGCCCCATCATATTTCATGGAACCAGATTGAGCAAAAGTACCCTCCATCAATGCAGCAACAGTGTTCTGAGAGATGGTGTCTTTCAGCATCTTACTTTCTTGCTTCAGGGTAGTCACTGCTAGACACGAGTCCTGAAGCTCATCAGAAAACTCATATATCGTCTCCATGTTTGGATCTGATTCTAAAGGTAGATGTCTCAATCTGTCACTCTTTTGGAACACTGGCGATATGTACCTGATATTCTGGTGGCTATTGCCCTGGGCATATCCATGTTGCCGCTGAATGGAGTCCCACTGGGGTAAAGAGTGGTGTAGAATTCCAGACAAGGTCTGCCGTGAATATGGAATGCTGTAAAGGTCTGATTCTGTCTGGCTGCACCACAAAACAGCACCCCAGATTGTACATGGTGCAAGAACAGTGCATAACAACAAAGAATGAAGGTGGAGTGAGGCCCAAAGAAAATGGTTATTTGTACGTAGCCGCAATAATAAAAAACAAGTGAACAGCATACATAAATCCCAAATGTGCAATCGTTATATAAAGTGCAGAGAAAGTGCAAGTGCAGACAGTGCCACCCCCAAGTTGGGGGAAAGATAAAGAAATAAGTGTGTAATGTACATAAAGCACCATAGTCTCCTGCTCAATAAGGATGAATGAGAAATTTGCAAATTAATTCATAATCTAGCATAATTCAATGGAACATCAGTTCTCAATACAAAATAATCTTAAAACATTATTCATTGTAATGCTGGTTTCAGTCGATAATAGCAACAACAACAAAAAAAAAGAGTCTACTAGGTGAGACAATCCGTGGTAAAACTAGTTGTCTTCCAGGGTTGGTTGTCTTGAGCAATAAAGAGAGGGGTATAATGACTTCCCTTTCTTCTTAGTTTCAACAGGTTCCCAATTGTAAATGGGGATGGTTTTAATCAGGACAAGCTGTAGAGAGTAAATGGATAGAGGCTGTTGGAGGATTTGTAATGTATTCACAGGAGAATATAGTCTAGGCCAGTATAAGAATGGAAGGATACGAAAAGGGAGTCAAACTTACTTGAATGAAGTTAACGTATGTGGTTTGCTAAGCAGCCTCAGAGTCTGATCGCTGTAGAAAAACCTAAAAAGCAAAGAACCGGAAAACCCCTTGCAGGGGTTATTATTCTAGTCAAATGGTCGCACTGTGCATGGATGTGTGTCCAATGATGGTTTGAAAAGGAAATTAAGTACTCACAGTAAGAAGGGATCCCAGGTGTCATGTGGACAGAGGATCCCATAAGAACATGAGGCAATAACTGTGACTGTAAAAAGACTCTTTGGATTAAGCACAGAGAGGAAAACAGTTATTTGTGCCTTTCAAATTAAGAGAGGCAAGAGCAGTGCATGCCACATACCCTTGGCACAATGGGCTGTACGGCTGGATAGGAGCAACACAATGGCTCTGGTTGGAGTCAGAGCAGGGCTACGGCCAGACAGCCAGATGGAGCAGCTTAAGCTCAGGAGAGGCCCAGGAGGATAGGAGGAGGCAGAAGGGAAACCAAGGCAAGAAACAAATGGGAACAAACAAAAAGCCAGGCATGCAGTGACACTGGAGATAAGAAGGAAAGAGGACCAGAACTCCACAGAACAGGAGACAGGGAAAAGGGCAGAAGGAGACAAGCGAGCACAAAGAAAGTGGTGAGATGCCTAGTGGTCCAGGCAGTTCAAGAATTTCAAGAGAGAGAAACAATGAGGCTCTGGTGGTCATTGTCCTAGAAATACCAAGATGTTTGTACTACAGCTGCCATAAAGGTAGCCAATAAATCCATGTGGCTGCATGCTGCTGGAAGGATGGTGGCACCCAGGCATTCACCCAGCATGTGCCAGGATGCACTACCAGGGGATCTTGAAGTCCCCACTCGATGTCTAGACAGGCGTCACTGCAGGTACCGGCACCGGGTAATTATATCCTGCACATCGACTGCATTGACTGTCGATGCCATTGTGGCGTGTGAAATTTAGTAACCCAGGATCAAAGAAACAGCTTTGGGCTCTGTTTCCCACCCACAAACCGCATTTCAAAGACCTCAAAGCACGTTCAAGTTGATCAGACTCAACACCTTTGAAGCCATTTAAGCTCAAGACCCAAGATGGCACAACCCAAGACAAAGCATTGACATTGTACACTTTTCAAACGGCTTTAATCAATTTTCAATCCACTAACTTCACTTTGCCTGCAAGTTGTCCAGGATGTGTGAATTGTCTACCCCCTGTTGAACTGAACTGCACCATTAGATCAAGTCAAACTGACTCAATCACCTCAACACCAACTCAACCCATTATGAAACACCGAGCTCAATGCAGACTCAACCCTTGGAAAGCAACTTAAAACCAGGTTTGGCAATGCTGAGGTTTAAGAACAAATCCTGAAAAGTATCTGTAGTGGTTCTAACCCCTAGAGTCGTTTTAAAGGCCTAGGTGACATTTAAGAACCCACTCTTTACCTTTTTTAAGACATAATCAAACTTGAGAATTAAAGCAAATACAATTGCATGCATGCCCCTCTTTTCTGACCCAGACTGTCCCTTTTTAATCCAAACGTCTGCATATTCTGAGTGCTACTGAAGAGGGGAAATCGAGATCAAACTCCTGCCCTCCTCACCCCAGGCACATCAACAGAAAGAACAGCAGGGAGAATAATGAGCGCACTCATCATTTTGCACCAGGCCGCAGTGCGCCCATGGGTGACAAATATGCTGAAAGACACCCACTTCATCAACACTGCGACCTACATGCTACATTAGCCTCAAATGCAGCAGTACCGCCATGCAGAATTTACAAAACACAAGAATTCCTGTTTAAAGGATTGCAGATGCTCACATGAATTAACCTAACAGCACTATAACTCATCAATTCATGCATTATCAAATGGCACAGTGTAAAGCAATGCTTCAGGAAAATTACAGCCAAGTATACTTGTCGCACTGAACACCAGCCACAGAGGGGATTCGTGCTGGCTTCAGGAATGCACCTAGCAAACCCAGGAGCAGCTCAAGGCCTTGCAGTAAGATAAGATTCTTTTCTTTGAACGACAGTGAACTCTGGCAGACAAGCATTTTTAATTCTTCATAAATACAAGTACTTCAGAGCAGAACACCCAGGGCCCAGTGTTTTTTCTCTGGGAACGAAAGACATTTTCACAGGATCCAGAGTTCATTTGAAACATAATTGTAACAAGAATGGCTCAACTCTGGCCAATGAACGCGGAGGGCCCAGGGACGAAAAAGCCTGCTCAGCTAAAACTAATGGGAACAAATTCACAATGCAACAATTTTAGAATTAGGTAATGGGGGAGGAGCAGCCAAGCCTGCCCTCTGACATGAAGGTCCAAAGGTCCAATGATCAGGCTTCCTATAGGGCACTGTAGGTCACTTACCACTCGGCAGCCAATCTCAGGATAAGATAAGTTTCTGGGTGCTGGTCCAATTTTGTGATGTCAGCCTGCAGTGTGTTACAAAGCTGGCTCGCAAGCCAGTCGCTCTGAGACGGTGCCTGGGTTTTCTATGTGCACGAAGCCCTGTGTTTTTTTTTTTTTTGCTGCCCAGAAATAAAACACAGTTTGGAACATGATGCTTGCTTGGAACTCTGCTGCATTTCTTTGGGCAAAATGGGAAGTGTTGGGGCCTTCCACACCCCGGGAACCCCAGAAGCCTGGTATGGGGGGTCCAACTTCTCCCCAACACTACCATACAGCGGTGGATTGTAAGTTTTTTAAATACTGTGCTTATATTGTTATTTTTTATTAAGGACTCCTATTTTATATAGAAGATTGTTGGACATTTTATTTATTTAAGTACCACCATTGTATTGTTGTTTCGGAAGCTTCCTTACTGGCTCATACCCCTTTTGAAGAGACTAGCCTGCCTTTTGCTCAGGTAACCTTAAAGAGGCAAAGAAGTTGTACCATTCATGTTATACTTGTTGGACATTACGACTGGGATCATTGCTCACTTAGTAGTAGTGTGGGGCTGATTACGAGTTTATAAATTACTACTGTGCTCCCTGTGCTCCTGCAGAGTAGTAGTAATGTTGCTGTAAGATATATGGTATTTTAACTCATAATTAGGAAGTTGTAACCGCATGCAGCATTGGTAAATACCCCTTATGACACATTGTGGCAGGTGGCAAAAAACTGTTGGATGTGTGTGTTTTTGCCTATTTTTGCCAATACTGCCATACTGTACTCATGAGTGCCTTCAGATTCCATCTAGAATGCAAGAGGACACCATATCCACTCACGGATGTTGGTTCTTTCAAAAGCTTGTGTGGCGTGCTGAAGTAAGGAGTCGGACAGGGATGGCATTTTCACAAGAATCTCTATTTAAATAATAATGAAAAAAGCCTGTCTCTCCCTATCTCTAAAGGGTTTTCCCTACCTAACTAAACAATAACTTGGGTGCTCGTTGTCAGGGTGGCTGTCAAACTCAAAGTGTCCGTCCTCTGTCCAAACTAGCCTACTCTAGCCCTACCACTAACAAAAGATATCAACATAAATAGTTCCAGAAGAATGATTCCCTTCTCCTGGTTCAATGGGATCAGCCCTGTGGGTGTGTTTCTATTAGTCTTTGATAACAGTTAAACTTCTGCACTTGTAGCCAATACCAGGATAATGGGCCTAATTACTACCTTGCCTGTCCAGAAACAAGGGTGCCGGTAAGCTTTCTGGCACCCTTGTTTCCAGACCGGCAAAATACAAGGCAGAGTCAGACCTGTCGGACCCAGTGGACCCAGTAGGCAAACTCATCAACAACGGTGCCGGTGCTTCCATCTCCCCACTTCTGGGACTCTATGGGAATGGGGAGTTACAGATTCCGGCACCTGACTTGTAATGTCCCAGTGGCACTGAGTCAGGTGCCGGATTCAGTGTTATGGGGTTGGTGGCAGCCTGCCGGTCACAGCAGCGGGATATCGCAAGCCTTGTAATGAGGCCCAATGACTCCCTTCTCTCTTGTCCTGGTTCAACAGTTCATCAACTGCTATCTTCTCCCGATTAATTTGGTCAGCCTCCAGGCATCAGTTTGGTAACTTTTAGCCCTAGTTTCTGATTCAACAATTATCTGGATAAACTGGACACTGACTCCCTTCTCCTGGTTCAGTCATTGGTTATCTTTGGATAACTTCCTGAAACCGTTTTTATGAACCTTGGCAATTCTTCCAAGGCTTCTCTAAGAGCTTGCTTAAAGGTTATACACTCCTTCTGTTTCCAATACCCAGTTAATACTTGCCTTTCTTTACCTTCCTCTTGTTGGTCAGTACAAGGGGAACTGTTCCCAAAGTGTCCTTGTTTCTTTCTAACACTCTGACACAGGAGACTGCTCTTGTGGCACACTGTAGCTTTAGCGTCTCTGGGCAATAGAGAGGCGGACACAATAGTTGGTGTAATAAAAGTAAACTTTGTTGTATTCACTCAGAAGGCAAGCCTCTTTTTAGCAAAGCAAACCAAAAGTGGATTAATAAAAAAAAAGTAAAATAGTCCTTCAGGGCAGTCTTTCACTGCAGAGAATATGATATCGAGTCTTTTTTAGCCTTCTTTTTATCCTGGTTTTCCTGATTTTCTGTCTAGTATACCCATACTCCACGCTCTCGGGATCACTGTCTTCTACCTGTGAAAACCAGAATTACACGATGTAAGAGTTTCCCTTGCTTTTATCAGGAAAGAGAACTCAATCAGCCAATATTGTTTCTCTGGGTCAATCAGAACCCAGCCCTTTCCTCTGCTGACTCGGTGCCTGGCCGCCATGTTGCCCCCACAGCTACCTGAATCGTTGCCATTGAACCGGCTTCCACTAATGCCCCAGAGTCCAGATCATGGTCAGGACTATCCATGCCAGGTAAGAGCTCGAGTGTCCCATTTTGAACATCCCGTGGCACTGCCATGCCCCGGTCCTCAGGGCTGAGCCCTCCCCAGGAGACCAGCGTCTCCTGTCATGGACCCCTCCTGGGACTACTCCGACTGCCTTACCGATGTCAGATACTGGCCCACTCCTGCTATGTCCCCTGCCTTGGGCCCGCCTGCCCTGACCGAGACATTTCTGGGTCTCCTCAGGCAGTGTTGGTGTCCCTGCAGGATCTGCAGTGGTCTGACTTGCTCCGGCTGTCTCCATTGACTTAGGACATCACTAGGTTTCCTCCGTTAGTGACCTTGGCACTGCCGCTTCCCTGCCATCTCACAATGTCCCTTTTCAGAAGTGAGTGCTGAGGGAGACAACTCCTGATATGTCTCTTTGACACAACAACTGAGATGAAGAAGATCACTTGGGATATTATGTTCACACATGGTGTTTTAATCACAACACTGGAGACAAGGGAGATTACTCCAGAGGCTTTCTTTTTATTTGATATTCTTGACATGACAACTGAGATGAGGGAGTTTACTCCCGATGCCTTCTTTACGTTTAACACTCTTGACACAAATACTGAGATGAGGGAGATTAGTCCTGAGACTTTCTTTCCATTTGATTCTCTTGACACAACTATTGAGATGAGGGAGATTACTCCTATTGTTTTCTTCCCATTCTGTACTCTTGACACAATTATTGAGACGAGGGAGATCACTCCCGATGTCTTTGTTACAACCTTCCCCAATTCCCTACGAGGTCTCCCATGCCTCCCGTTGCCTCTTCTCTGGTGGGGGTACATCACTGGTTCTTCCTGGGTTGTTGGGTCACTGCATTCTCACTGCACACTCCCCTTGCTTCTTCTGCCACTCCCCACTGCCGTGCCTTGGCTCTGCGGGGTCTCCACGTGATGTCAGCGCAGTTAATGGACTGATCGGTCCACCTCTTTGTGGTGTAGCCACCGTCGGTCAGTTACCAGCTTCCAGTCAGGCCCGTTCTGTGCTGGCCTGCAAAGGACTCCTGCACCCTGCTGTCGGTGTCCTCCCGACTGGATGGTATCTTCTCCAGCTTAACTTCTTGCTTCCAAGTTCGAACTTCCTGGGTCTGCCAGGCTTTATGCCTGCTTCACTTCTCAGTGAGTTCTTTCTCCATTTTTATATTGTACAGCTGGGACCTCCCCGGCAGAGTGTCATAAAGCGTCATCACAAGTTGGGCGGTATTCCAGCAGTAAATCCACCGGGCTACCACCCAATGCAAATTGCGCTGTCACAATTTGGACCGCCGCTATTAGCACTGGATCCCAAGTTGAGACGGGGTGGTAAATTCCTATTCCCGTTGGATCTATTGGACATAATGGGGCATTCTGAGTGCTATTACTGCGGTTCTGATAGCACTGTGGTAATACCACCGAAAATGGGTGGAAAATGGCAAGATGTACCTCCAGTTTGATGCTGGAGGTAAATCTCCAACTTTCTGTCCAAACTCGGGATTGGGCGGAGCAGTAATGCGGTGGTGATAGCATTAGTGCTGCTTTTTTACTGCTCTGCCCAGCACGAGATGAGGCCCATACTCTTTTGTTTGTGTCCATTGGACATTCTTCATGGCTCCTCATGGCCACCTCTTCCCAGTACCTTCTGTACTTGGCAATGGAGTAGTTTGCATTACTCCAAGTACTCTTGGAAGCTAAAATTAGATCAGACTGACTGTTTATTTTAGTCTTCCTTATCCTGGTGGTATGAATTCTTACAGGAAGGAAGGAGTATTAGAATAACATACAGTAGCTCTTTTAGATTGTCTCGCAGAAGACTTTATGTTCTCAAGGCTAAGATGATTAGGACGTTCAGTCATGTATACAGGAGTTCTTGTCCCCATGTGGGGAGTCTCTCCCTGTGAGAACCCGCTTTCCATCACCCCCAGGAGGAATGTTGCGTGATAGGCTCATCTCCCTAGGCTCACAGGGCAGGCCCCCACCGTGGGGAGAAGTGACGTGATCCCATGAATTGTCACACTTGCTTCAACATTTTGTTTTTCAGAGAGCCTTGCAGGACAGGTGGTCTGGATCTCAAGTCTGGATAAATGAAAGCAATCCAGACCATGCACTCACCCCATGCTATTTGCCCCTGTGTTTAGCCTGGCAGTTTGCAGAGGGAAGTGTACATTCTGTGATTCAGAAAATCTTGTTTGCATTGCACAGGACCTTGAATTTAACACTCCTGGCCAATGGAGATGTGCATGTGTATATATTCCACATCTTTAGATTCAAGTTCAGTCTGTCCCTTGTTTTACACTTGTTAGATCTGACTTGTGTGTTTTTGTGAGAGCTCATTGTAGATAATATATAGCAGTAGGACAGATGTGTCATCATCAGGAAATTGTGTCTGTTACACTCACCTATTGGGTTGCGCCAGCGGATGTGTCTTTTGGAGCATGGATGTGTGGTAATGCTCTTGATCTATACATTGTATTATATATATAAATATATATATATATATATTTATATATATGTATATATATATATATATATATATATATTCCATATCCCAGCCCTAGTTAGTGACCAAAAAATCAGCGAATATGCAGGCATGTAAAGAAGCCGCCCAAAGGGAACAGGCCCTAACCCTGTTTGATGAACATCAGAAAGTGGGCAACAACCCAGTGAAGTCTGCCTTGTTGAGCAGCAACCATGACAATAACTAAATGTCTCGCCTTAAGAAATTAAAGAAGTGACAAAAGAAAGGAAATAGTAAATGATGGGAAGAGCATTCATTGTTGGCACAATTCTGAGAGGTTTATGTATTTTAACTACATCTTCTTTTGAGGAATAGGACCCTGCGATGTTACAGGAATGGGGAGAAGCGACACACCAATGCTCTGCAGAGTTCCTCACTCTTCATGTGAAATATGCCAAGTCAGAATTTCTGAAACACATAGAGGATATTGACACTAATTTGAAGAACCTGCAAAACAGTGGGGAGAAGAAACACTCTGAAAATATTGAAACAAATCTGGTGTGTTTCGAAGAGGATATCAAATTAAGAAAACAACAGAAAATATTATGAGACAAACCAGATTATGAATCAGGACGTGTTTACACTTTTTTCTAAAGATTTGACAATTTACAGAAGGTGTCCTTCCCTACTGCTATAGGTACAGATCAGGAAGCAGCAAGTGATTATGCATCTACCCATATGTCTTCAACAGTGATAATGAGGACCAACTGCAAAACACATTTGTTTTAGAAGAGATGAGATTACTGTATAAAACTACGAAAATACACAAAAGAGGAAGTGGTCTGGGTAGAAGGAGAGGACAGTGTGGCCACACAGGAGAAAAACCCTGAGAGGACAGTAGGATAAAAAATGCACTCAACAACCAGCAAGAGAGATCATCATTCTATGGGAACTGAGTGAAGAAGCAATAATGGGATACTATAAAAATGAACAAAGAGCAATTAAGAACTCTACAATGGAAGAACACGGCCTTAAAACAGCTGTTGGCGAGTCCCTGGTTGTACTGAATTCGAAGTATACTAAGTTGATGACTGTAAAGGATGGCTGCAATGTCGGATCCTTCTGGTACTGAGGCTCTCCAGTACACTTTTAAACTGCTTGAGAAATAAAGAAACGGATCCGATTTGTTGCACCAAACTATTATAATTTATTTGCAAAATATATTTTGTTCCAAGGGTAAAGTCTCTCAATCCTTTTGTGACTTATTCAAATTGACATCCTCAAAAGTCGAAAATGACTCTACATATCTCATGACAGTTGGTCTTTATGTGTATGTTACGTCTCAGATTCCCTATTTTGAATGACATTTCTTGGCTTATTCCTTCTGGGATATGTTTATTTCTCAGTTTCTTCAAAGCTTGATTTCATTCAATTGCACTTATATGAATGCCTTCTTTAAATCAAATACTCTTGACTACTCCCCTGTGGGATGCACAAATTGTCTCTCAGTTTCTTCAAAACTTAGGTTTCATTCTTATCCAATTCTCTCTGGTTCCCTCGACACGTGTTTATCCACTTCATGTATAAAGATAGTTCTTCGGGAGGGTTGGAAAGCAAATATAAAGTGGTGCTGACCTAGAACAAGTTAAATATACATTTTTGTATGAATTATTGCTACTCGAATTTTTGTTTAAAATGAGGCATGAGTCATGAGGCCTACCGATGAGAGAGGGTAGACCAATTGGGAAAACAAGGGGCGAGCTGAAGTATCACCAAGCAGCTGGGTTTCGTTTCTATGTATGTTCTGCTAGCTAGCTGAATGTCCAAGGTTGAATTTGTGTTGCCTACCAATCAGAAAAGCCTGCCATGCACTTTTTTATACAATTTTGCAAAGCATTATTCCACTGCCATATTCTCTGCTATAATCAGTGTTATACATATTTAAAAGTATCTCAGGGCCTGTCCTACAGACAAGGGACTGGCAATGGGAGATTAATATTCATGCATTGTATATGTAGACATGTTCCCCTACTCCAATCCCACCCCTTGATAGGTTTTTGTAATATGCCACGTAGGATGATGTCATAGATGACGCATATAGCATTATGTAAACTAAGTATAATCGAAAAGACATTGTTATCCTGCATGAATCAATTTGATTAATGACGATTGACCCTGCTTTACTTCATTGAGATAAAAGCAGTATTTTACCATCTTCTTTGAGTCTGTCCAGTTATTTGGTCTGATATATTTTATTGGTAATTCCATCTAGCACAAAGATGCTTCAAGGTGCTAGAGGACATTTGGTAGCAGAAGATGGTTCAGGTCTAATCGACCTAGAGCCCAGACCTAGACTCCCGACATGAGCCAGATGATCGCAGAGTTCACTGCGGAGAGCCGTGCGCAAAGAATCACATGTTCAACATACGGCTTACAGGTCCCCCTTTGACAAAATTCTTGTCTGTTCCCCGCAGGTCCCACGTGGACGAAAGGCTAACTGGTTGATTGAGGGAGAGTCAATGCAGAGGGACTCGAGCTGAACCACGGTTGTAAGTAAACCATTGCAGCTGGTACAAATATAGAGGGGGAGGGACTGTAATTGTGTTATGTTATGAAACATAAAGAGTAACTGGATTTGGGGGATTATAAAAGGAAGAGAGATAAGAATACCTTGAATTTACGGGCCCGAGAAGGGACAGAAAGGGCACACGCTATAGCTCCATACCAGCGCATTAAGGTTTCCTGAAGGCAGAGCCAAATAGAAGAGTGTGTGTCAAACTTCCAGAGGGAGTAACAAAAAGAGAAGAGTTACATTTACTAAAATGGTAAAGGAAGACGTACATAAGGGGAATAAATATATATATATATAAATATTGAAAGTGCACATATGTAAAAGGTAGATTATGTTTGTATAAAGGATAACATGTTTAAAATGAACAACAAAAAAGAAGAAATGGTAGCAAAAATAAATAAATAAACAATTATTTATTTGGACAAAGGATTGACGTCAATCAAATAACTAGAATAAGATGAAACCAAAATATAAATAAGGAAGACAGCCTAAAGATACTAAAAAACAAAGAACGATAAAAAAATAATTAACAGAAAATATAAACGAAGAAGCAAGAAGAACAATGTCAATAGGTTTTTTTGAAAAAATTGTCAATAAAGGTAGGGAAAATATTCTGATTTTCTAGAATACAAGTGGCGATTGATGGTGCCTAGTCAAATATATCAAAACAATGTATTTAATAACTTTGGAAGGAATAAGGAAAAATTGGGTAAGTATTGGCAGTCTTAATTGACTTGTCATCATGGAAGAAACACCTCTCACACATTTATGCAGAACATTACCAAGATATACAGCCAAAAATAGGCAATATCATTCCAAATGGATTAAGGGCACGACCAATACGATATGTATGCCCTGGTCTCCAGGAGGTTTGTTGTCAAATACAGTATTATGTAATCTGGTGACATATTGACATGCAACACATAAGGGAAAGAAATGAGAGAAAGGATTGACAGTATTAGAGCTCTGGAAAATGTACCAGAATGAGAAATAAGACCCAGTCTATAGGGACTGGATGATCAGTCAGAATAAAGGGGAAGATGTAACACCTATTTTCCCTCCCGAGAAATAAGACGTATAGGATAAAGAGAAGGGATTTTACCCTCTAAAGGAATTGAAAGCAGCAGCAGTGTATGTCAATCCACAATACAAACTCCCTACCTATACTTGTGAAGAGACAGAGGAAGAGAATAAAAGCAGAGAATGCAAATATATACAGACATGTGATGAAAGAGAGGAAGAGAAACAAAAATGAATAAAGGATATAGCTAAACGTTAGACAATAGGACATAACGAATGATGAGAGGACAAATATTGCTTAAACTAGATGATAAAGGTGTTGATGGAGTTCGAGAAAGAGAGGAAAGGGAAGAGTGAGAAAAGAAAGCGAAAGAGAAGGAAGAAGAGAGGCTATACAAACAAGAAAGGGACAGGGATGTAAGCAAAGGGAAGAAAGAAGAAAGCATGAGGCAAAAAGAGAAAAGGAGAGCTTAGAAGAGAAACAAGACGAAGTAGAAGCCCAAAGATAGAAAGCACATAGGTTACAAAGAATGCGAGAGTAAGAGGAATTAAAGGAAATAAGGAGAAGAGAGGAAGAAAATAGGGGATTTAAAGATTGTGAGATTGAATATTTATGCTGTAGAAGCATGATACCCATAGAAATGCAAGAGCGAACCGAAGAAGAGAGAGGGTCATAACCCTGCGGAGGGTTGCAAGGATTATTAGACATACCAACATGGAGAGAAGAAGACAAAGACACCATAGGAACACGGATGGGGAAATTATATAGGCAAATGAGGGATAAGGAAGAATATAGAAGAGGGTGAACAAGGAGCCTCCTTTAGAGAAGTAGGAGGAAGCTTAGATGACATCAGAGCAGACAATTATAGAACAGTGGGGCTCATTACAATACCGGTAGTAGCTGTGCCAGTATAACAGCCGCCGGTATCATTTTTTTTCTGTTGCCAGCAAATGGGCATTTACCGGGTCATTACGGCCCCGTCGGACCCAGTAATTGCCCATTTGCAGGCGCCAGAAAAAAATTCACAATGGTGCTGGTGCATCCGACATGCTCTGCTTGCAGGAAGGTGTCCGCGAGCAGAACTCGTAGTTTGCCGGTCGGGTTACAATGGCACTGGCAAGCTTACCAGTACCATTGTTACCAGACCGGCAAACTTATAATGAGGCCCATTATCTTTAAATAGATCAGATCTTGATGACGCAGAAGAGGACAATAGTCATACGAGTTGAAGCGTAATAAAGTCAGATGAGAAAAGGAAACAAAATAAGAAGATGCGAGAAAGGGATTCATATGGATTTTCAACAGAATCAAGTGTAGATAAAGGGGTAAAATAGATCTAAAAGATCCTATAAGAAGAACACCAATACCATATACTGAACAACCCCAATTATGATTGCACAGTATAGGGGAAGCGTCCCCGCCCTATGTGAGCAGATTGATGGCATTGCAAGGGAAAATACAAGATAATGATAATGCTGCCTGGAGAACAAGGAGTGTGGGTAGGTATGACCAAGGACAAGGGTTTTCACAGTTTCCACTATTAGAAAAAGAAGGGGGTTGACCACAATATAGACCAGGCCAAAGATGGATAAGGAACATTTAAAATGCACACAGTCGAGTTTGACTTCCGGTGATGGAAAATGGATTAAGGAATTAGAGAAAAGGATGTCAGGAATGACTTTATCTATAGGCGATATAAAAGGCCTATTATCAGCTATCCTGACGTAGAGAGCTGAAGACATTTGGAGAAGAGCAGGGTACCAAAAGTAACTGCGCAAAACACAGTGCATGATGGAGCGCAGTTCAATAATTTTAGAGCAGATGTGTGGTGAGCACTTAGAGTACAATATCCAAATACGTCGGATATTGGGGCGATAATGGCTAGGAAAATGAGGGAGCATGACGACCCCATTGCTTTTATTCAGAATATTCAGGATAGATGGAGTTCAGAGATGCATGAACCGTGGGACAAAATGGTAGCATTATTTTACCACATATTATGTCAGGGACTGCCAGAACCATTACAGAGGCAGCTAAATAAACAGGAGGGAATGGAAGTAAAACCATGGCCAGAGATACAATTGGCAATCGTGCATTATTGCAGAATGCTAAAAGGAAAATATAAGAAGAAAGACAGGAATAGAAAGCAAGAAAAGGCAAAGTTGGTGCAGAAGAAATTATCAAAGTTCACCATAGAGGGAGCAGTGTTGACAAGTAATAAGGGAAGCATTCTGCAAATGATGCAGTTCCCATAGCAAAATAATAGAGCCAATGCCCAAGATAAGAATGGGTATAACTATATGGCAAGAGGAAGAAGGAATGGGGATCGAGGAGGAGGACGAGGAGGATTTCAAAATCCTCAGGGAAGGGGAGCATCTAATGGCGGACGGACAGTTCTTAACATGTTGGAATTGTAGAAAACTAGTACATATGACTAGAGCATGTAGCAGAAGAGGAAGCATGCAGCAACAGAATTGGCAATCTCCAAGAGGGGTTACAGGATATGCTCCACAATACAGTACAGACTCACAAGGATATTATGCCCAAGATCACAGGCAAAATCAGCCATATGCGCCACAACCACAGCTGTTTCAGCAAGTGCCAATACAGACGCAATTGTCACAACCCAACAATTCGAACAAGCACCAATGCAGACACAGTCATTACAGGGGCAACAACAGCAAACACATATGCAAATGCAACAAGCACCCACTCCACAAATACAATACATCCCAATGCAACAGAAAGGCGCATCACAATGGCAAAAGGACAGCTGAGCTAAGCAAGCAGCAACACCGAAATTAGGGAGTGTGACTTTGTTGGGAGGGAAACCTTTCACAGGCACGAGAATGAATTTATACCCACAATAGGATAGTCCACAGGACGATCTGATGTGTTCAGTACTATCTGTAACACCAGACCCCCAAGAGGAACCAGGGGTCCAGGTGACGATAGGAGGCAAGACATTCTCATTTCTTGTAGACATTGGAGCGTCTCATTCCTATGTGCGTGAGTGAAAAGATCCAATGTCAGGCATTGCCATGAATGCTCAAGCATTTTCTGGGGCAATGAATTTAGTTCCATTTACAGATGAATCACCAATTTCTATAGGGGAACACAACATGTCTATGCCATTACTATACTCTAAACAGACACTGGTGAACATACTAGGATGTGATTGAATGACAAAGCTTAACATGACGATATCTTTTACTGACGAAGGCATAGTGCGTTCAACCCTGGGGATACATTATCTGAATTTGAAGGAATTTATATTAGCCTATACAGGAAAGAAAACCTTAAAGGGAATCCCTCTAGATGAGAAAGTGGTTTACATGAAGTGACCGTTTTATTATCATGGTTACCTAAATTGGCAGGTAAAATAGCAAGGATGCCTGATACATTTGTTTTAGAAGAGATGAGATTACTGTATAAAACTACGAAAATACACAAAAGAGGAAGTGGTCTGGGTAGAAGGAGAGGACAGTGTGGCCACACAGGAGAAAAACCCTGAGAGGACAGTAGGATAAAAAATGCACTCAACAACCAGCAAGAGAGATCATCATTCTATGGGAACTGAGTGAAGAAGCAATAATGGGATACTATAAAAATGAACAAAGAGCAATTAAGAACTCTACAATGGAAGAACACAGCCTTAAAACAGCTGTTGGCGAGTCCCTGGTTGTACTGAATTCGAAGTATACTAAGTTGATGACTGTAAAGGATGGCTGCAATGTCGGATCCTTCTGGTACTGAGGCTCTCCAGTACACTTTTAAACTGCTTGAGAAATAAAGAAACGGATCCGATTTGTTGCACCAAACTGTTATAATTTATTTGCAAAATATATTTTGTTCCAAGGGTAAAGTCTCTCAATCCTTTTGTGACTTATTCAAATTGACATCCTCAAAAGTCGAAAATGACTCTACAAATCTCATGACAGTTGGTCTTTATGTGTATGTTACGTCTCAGATTCCCTATTTTGAATGACATTTCTTGGCTTATTCCTTCTGGGATATGTTTATTTCTCAGTTTCTTCAAAGCTTGATTTCATTCAATTGCACTTATATGAATGCCTTCTTTAAATCAAATACTCTTGACTACTCCCCTGTGGGATGCACAAATTGTCTCTCAGTTTCTTCAAAACTTAGGTTTCATTCTTATCCAATTCTCTCTGGTTCCCTCGACACGTGTTTATCCACTTCATGTATAAAGATAGTTCTTCGGGAGGGTTGGAAAGCAAATATAAAGTGGTGCTGACCTAGAACAAGTTAAATATACATTTTTGTATGAATTATTGCTACTCGAATTTTTGTTTAAAATGAGGCATGAGTCATGAGGCCTACCGATGAGAGAGGGTAGACCAATTG
Source organism: Ambystoma mexicanum (assembly GCF_040938575.1). Lineage (NCBI taxonomy): Eukaryota > Metazoa > Chordata > Amphibia > Caudata > Ambystomatidae > Ambystoma > Ambystoma mexicanum. The sequence continues at coordinate 537,634,089 of NC_090930.1, forward strand.
GGAAAACAAGGGGAGAGCTGAAGTATCACCAAGCAGCTGGGTTTCGTTTCTATGTATGTTCTGCTAGCTAGCTGAATGTCCAAGGTTGAATTTGTGTTGCCTACCAATCAGAAAAGCCTGCCATGCACTTTTTTATACAATTTTGCAAAGCATTATTCCACTGCCATATTCTCTGCTATAATCAGTGTTATACATATTTAAAAGTATCTCAGGGCCTGTCCTACAGACAAGGGACTGGCAATGGGAGATTAATATTCATGCATTGTATATGTAGACATGTTCCCCTACTCCAATCCCACCCCTTGATAGGTTTTTGTAATATGCCACGTAGGATGATGTCATAGATGACGCATATAGCATTATGTAAACTAAGTATAATCGAAAAGACATTGTTATCCTGCATGAATCAATTTGATTAATGACGATTGACCCTGCTTTACTTCATTGAGATAAAAGCAGTATTTTACCATCTTCTTTGAGTCTGTCCGGTTATTTGGTCTGATATATTTTATTGGTAATTCCATCTAGCACAAAGATGCTTCAAGGTGCTAGAGGACATTTGGTAGCAGAAGATGGTTCAGGTCTAATCGACCTAGAGCCCAGACCTAGACTCCCGACATGAGCCAGATGATCGCAGAGTTCACTGCGGAGAGCCGTGCGCAAAGAATCACATGTTCAACATACGGCTTACAGGTCCCCCTTTGACAAAATTCTTGTCTGTTCCCCGCAAGTCCCACGTGGACGAAAGGCTAACTGGTTGATTGAGGGAGAGTCAATGCAGAGGGACTCGAGCTGAACCACGGTTGTAAGTAAACCATTGCAGCTGGTACAAATATAGAGGGGGAGGGACTGTAATTGTGTTATGTTATGAAACATAAAGAGTAACTGGATTTGGGGGATTATAAAAGGAAGAGAGATAAGAATACCTTGAATTTACGGGCCCGAGAAGGGACAGAAGGGGCACACGCTATAGCTCCATACCAGCGCATTAAGGTTTCCTGAAGGCAGAGCCAAATAGAAGAGTGTGTGTCAAACTTCCAGAGGGAGTAACAAAAAGAGAAGAGTTACATTTACTAAAATGGTAAAGGAAGACGTACATAAGGGGAATAAATATATATATATATAAATATTGAAAGTGCACATATGTAAAAGGTAGATTATGTTTGTATAAAGGATAACATGTTTAAAATGAACAACAAAAAAGAAGAAATGGTAGCAAAAATAAATAAATAAACAATTATTTATTTGGACAAAGGATTGACGTCAATCAAATAACTAGAATAAGATGAAACCAAAATATAAATAAGGAAGACAGCCTAAAGATACTAAAAAACAAAGAACGATAAAAAAATAATTAACAGAAAATATAAACGAAGAAGCAAGAAGAACAATGTCAATAGGTTTTTTTCAAAAAATTGTCAATAAAGGTAGGGAAAATATTCTGATTTTCTAGAATACAAGTGGCGATTGATGGTGCCTAGTCAAATATATCAAAACAATGTATTTAATAACTTTGGAAGGAATAAGGAAAAATTGGGTAAGTATTGGCAGTCTTAATTGACTTGTCATCATGGAAGAAACACCTCTCACACATTTATGCAGAACATTACCAAGATATACAGCCAAAAATAGGCAATATCATTCCAAATGGATTAAGGGCACGACCAATACGATATGTATGCCCTGGTCTCCAGGAGGTTTGTTGTCAAATACAGTATTATGTAATCTGGTGACATATTGACATGCAACACATAAGGGAAAGAAATGAGAGAAAGGATTGACAGTATTAGAGCTCTGGAAAATGTACCAGAATGAGAAATAAGACCCAGTCTATAGGGACTGGATGATCAGTCAGAATAAAGGGGAAGATGTAACACCTATTTTCCCTCCCGAGAAATAAGACGTATAGGATAAAGAGAAGGGATTTTACCCTCTAAAGGAATTGAAAGCAGCAGCAGTGTATGTCAATCCACAATACAAACTCCCTGCCTATACTTGTGAAGAGACAGAGGAAGAGAATAAAAGCAGAGAATGCAAATATATACAGACATGTGATGAAAGAGAGGAAGAGAAACAAAAATGAATAAAGGATATAGCTAAACGTTAGACAATAGGACATAACGAATGATGAGAGGACAAATATTGCTTAAACTAGATGATAAAGGTGTTGATGGAGTTCGAGAAAGAGAGGAAAGGGAAGAGTGAGAAAAGAAAGCGAAAGAGAAGGAAGAAGAGAGGCTATACAAACAAGAAAGGGACAGGGATGTAAGCAAAGGGAAGAACGAAGAAAGCATGAGGCAAAAAGAGAAAAGGAGAGCTTAGAAGAGAAACAAGACGAAGTAGAAGCCCAAAGATAGAAAGCACATAGGTTACAAAGAATGCGAGAGTAAGAGGAATTAAAGGAAATAAGGAGAAGAGAGGAAGAAAATAGGGGATTTAAAGATTGTGAGATTGAATATTTATGCTGTAGAAGCATGATACCCATAGAAATGCAAGAGCGAACCGAAGAAGAGAGAGGGTCATAACCCTGCGGAGGGTTGCAAGGATTATTAGACATACCAACATGGAGAGAAGAAGACAAAGACACCATAGGAACACGGATGGGGAAATTATATAGGCAAATGAGGGATAAGGAAGAATATAGAAGAGGGTGAACAAGGAGCCTCCTTTAGAGAAGTAGGAGGAAGCTTAGATGACATCAGAGCAGACAATTATAGAACAGTGGGGCTCATTAAAATACCGGTAGTAGCTGTGCCAGTATAACAGCCGCCGGTATCATTTTTTTTCTGTTGCCAGCAAATGGGCATTTACCGGGTCATTACGGCCCCGTCGGACCCAGTAATTGCCCATTTGCAGGCGCCAGAAAAAAATTCACAATGGTGCTGGTGCATCCGACATGCTCTGCTTGCAGGAAGGTGTCCGCGAGCAGAACTCGTAGTTTGCCGGTCGGGTTACAATGGCACTGGCAAGCTTACCAGTACCATTGTTACCAGACCGGCAAACTTATAATGAGGCCCATTATCTTTAAATAGATCAGATCTTGATGACGCAGAAGAGGACAATAGTCATACGAGTTGAAGCGTAATAAAGTCAGATGAGAAAAGGAAACAAAATAAGAAGATGCGAGAAAGGGATTCATATGGATTTTCAACAGAATCAAGTGTAGATAAAGGGGTAAAATAGATCTAAAAGATTCTATAAGAAGAACACCAATACCATATACTGAACAACCCCAATTATGATTGCACAGTATAGGGGAAGCGTCCCCGCCCTATGTGAGCAGATTGATGGCATTGCAAGGGAAAATACAAGATAATGATAATGCTGCCTGGAGAACAAGGAGTGTGGGTAGGTATGACCAAGGACAAGGGTTTTCACAGTTTCCACTATTAGAAAAAGAAGGGGGTTGACCACAATATAGACCAGGCCAAAGATGGATAAGGAACATTTAAAATGCACACAGTCGAGTTTGACTTCCGGTGATGGAAAATGGATTAAGGAATTTGAGAAAAGGACGTCAGGAATGACTTTATCTATAGGCGATATAAAAGGCCTATTATCAGCTATCCTGACGTAGAGAGCTGAAGACATTTGGAGAAGAGCAGGGTACCAAAAGTAACTGCGCAAAACACAGTGCATGATGGAGCGCAGTTCAATAATTTTAGAGCAGACGTGTGGTGAGCACTTAGAGTACAATATCCAAATACGTCGGATATTGGGGCGATAATGGCTAGGAAAATGAGGGAGCATGACGACCCCATTGCTTTTATTCAGAATATTCAGGATAGATGGAGTTCAGAGATGCATGAACCGTGGGACAAAATGGTAGCATTATTTTACCACATATTATGTCAGGGACTGCCAGAACCATTACAGAGGCAGCTAAATAAACAGGAGGGAATGGAAGTAAAACCATGGCCAGAGATACAATTGGCAATCGTGCATTATTGCAGAATGCTAAAAGGAAAATATAAGAAGAAAGACAGGAATAGAAAGCAAGAAAAGGCAAAGTTGGTGCAGAAGAAATTATCAAAGTTCACCATAGAGGGAGCAGTGTTGACAAGTAATAAGGGAAGCATTCTGCAAATGATGCAGTTCCCATAGCAAAATAATAGAGCCAATGCCCAAGATAAGAATGGGTATAACTATATGGCAAGAGGAAGAAGGAATGGGGATCGAGGAGGAGGACGAGGAGGATTTCAAAATCCTCAGGGAAGGGGAGCATCTAATGGCGGACGGACAGTCCTTAACATGTTGGAATTGTAGAAAACTAGTACATATGACTAGAGCATGTAGCAGAAGAGGAAGCATGCAGCAACAGAATTGGCAATCTCCAAGAGGGGTTACATGATATGCTCCACAATACAGTACAGACTCACAAGGATATTATGCCCAAGATCACAGGCAAAATCAGCCATATGCGCCACAACCACAGCTGTTTCAGCAAGTGCCAATACAGACGCAATTGTCACAACCCAACAATTCGAACAAGCACCAATGCAGACACAGTCATTACAGGGGCAACAACAGCAAACACATATGCAAATGCAACAAGCACCCACTCCACAAATACAATACATCCCAATGCAACAGAAAGGCGCATCACAATGGCAAAAGGACAGCTGAGCTAAGCAAGCAGCAACACCGAAATTAGGGAGTATGACTTTGTTGGGAGGGAAACCTTTCACAGGCACGAGAATGAATTTATACCCACAATAGGATAGTCCACAGGACGATCTGATGTGTTCAGTACTATCTGTAACACCAGACCCCCAAGAGGAACCAGGGGTCCAGGTGATGATAGGAGGCAAGACATTCTCATTTCTTGTAGACATTGGAGCGTCTCATTCCTATGTGCGTGAGAGAAAAGATCCAATGTCAGGCATTGCCATGAATGCTCAAGCATTTTCTGGGGCAATGAATTTAGTTCCATTTACAGATGAATCACCAATTTCTATAGGGGAACACAACATATCTATGCCATTACTATACTCTAAACAGACACTGGTAAACATACTAGGATGTGATTGAATGACAAAGCTTAACATGACGATATCTTTTACTGACGAAGGCATAGTGCGTTCAACCCTGGGGATACATTATCTGAATTTGAAGGAATTTATATTAGCCTATACAGGAAAGAAAACCTTAAAGGGAATCCCTCTAGATGAGAAAGTGGTTTACATGAAGTGACCGTTTTATTATCATGGTTACCTAAATTGGCAGGTAAAATAGCAAGGATGCCTGATACATTTTTGTTCAGGACAGAAATTCCTATGGATGATGAGGAAGGGCAGGTATTTCCTTTGGAGCTAGAAGCAGCAGTAGTAAGAGAAGAAAGGGTGATGCGTCATGGGACAGACAATGAGGGAAGCGGATTGTCATGATAATCTTCTAGGCGCTTGCAGTAACCTGCACTTGCACTAACCTACTGAGCTATCTTGTGTGTATTAGAGCTTATTCGAAGCGTGGAGGAAAATGCTGAAATCAGCCAGGCCTCTCGAACTGGGTGAGCCCGCACGCTTGCAAGGGGTTAACTGCGAAGGCCCTTCTTGAAGACATAAACATCTAGCTTTTGCAAGAGGCTCTACGCAGCCCTTGGGAGCCAGGCACAGCTTTGCACAGCCTTGCTCGTCTTCACTCTGCGAGTCAGGTGCATTGATAACACAGGAATGTCAGGCCTTCCCAAAACAACATGCACGAAGCCTGGGAGCCCAGACTGGCTGTTTCCAGTCTTGTAACTTTCCAGGCGAAAACATGTTTACTGCCCGGAAGGGTGAGCCTAGAAGCTTCTCGAAGAGCTGGTGCATCATAGTGATTGACGTGCAGCCCCTAATAAGAGAACTATACCTGGGCCAGTGAGGGAGGGACCCCTCCTGGGCTGTTTGGTGAAACGCATGTACGAAGAGGAACAGCGCCATGACGACCAGCCGTGCACTATCTGGGCCGAGACTCCTAGCATCACATCCCCGCACTGGTGTAGGACTGTGGGGGGCTTGGCCAGTCCTGCCCTCCTCTATCGAGGAGTGACGGGCACCTGTAGCGGCGAGGGTCCTGGGTGTGATCTGATCGTACCTTAATCTACATTTTCTAGGAGCGTAAGACAAAATAATTGCATATTCATCTGTGACTGACAACTGGCATTATACAGCTTGCACTTTCATTTCCATATTATTGTAAAATGCTGCTTAGTTATCATTAGACGCTGTAGAAAATAAATGCAAGCATCATCTGTTTTGTGTGATTGGCTTTCTTCCAGACTGAGTTCATTGTGCTTTTGCATAAACTTACTTGTGTGGGAAGGTGATTAGGAGTGATTTTATTGCACTAAGGGCTGATCCCAGGGGGGTGCAGGTCCTCCTTTTTCACTACAGGGATGGAGAACAATGAGAGCCCTCAATGAGGTATATAGACTGACTGACTTGACAGATTAAGAACTGTTCAGGGATGACTATTCAGATGATGAGTTAGTTTTCTTCATAAGTCTCACATTGGATTAAAGTTAAGAACATAGAGGTACCACAGAGAATGGTGTTGGTAAAAATGAAACCGTCATTTTTTCAGGAAGACGTGGAAAAGATGGCAAGTATTTTATGGACTACAAGTCCATATGACATGGGCCTACTGAAAGAAATTGGAAACGTAAAAATTAAGCTTAAACCAGGAGCTATCTTGGTACATGCAAAACAGTACCCAATGTCCAGAGAAGCGGATGAGGGGATATTTGAAACTATATCCACCGTAATGAAACAAGGCATTTGAGTACCATTAGATTCCCCATTCAACACAGCTGTGTACCCTGTCAAAAAATGAAAGGAGGAATTGTGGAGATTTATACAGGATATTCGCCCCCTAAACAATATAGTCGGAAAAGAGTTTCCTTTATTTCCAAACCCTGCAACAACATTGTGTAATATCCTGTCAACAGCTAGGTATTTTAATGTGGTTGATTTGAAAATGCATTTTTCTCAATTGCCCTACATGAAGACTCACAGGATTTGACTTTTCATATAAAATGATTTGTCTGAAATGTACTCGTTTGACTCAGGGGTACTGTGAGCCCCCTTCTATCTTTAATAGAGTCCTTCAAATGGACTTGGTAAATGTTCAGGTCGAAAGCACCATAATTCAATACGTGGATGACATTTTAGTGTGCAGTGAGACAGGAGAAAAATGTAGAGAAGACTCTGTCAAACTTATGATGATACTTGATCCTATAGAACTATATGGGAATGGGGAACAACATAGTTACCAGCGCCTGACTTACCCGCAGCCAAGGTTGTAGCACCCCGGTGCTGGTAACTGTTTACGGGTCCGGCGGCAGCCTGCCGGATTTACTATCATGGCTACTGCCGTACTTGTAATGAGGGTCAATATCTTTTTGATTATACTTAGTTCATATAATGCTAGATATGAAGGCATCCTATGTGGCATGTTACAAAAACATATTGAGTGGTAGGATTGGATATGGGGAACATGTCTACATAAAAAATGCATGAATATTAGTCTCCCATTGTTGGTCCCTTGTATGTAAGACACGCTCCAAACTACTTTTAAATACATATAACACTGATTACAGCAGAGAATATGGCAGTGGAATGATATTCTGCAATATTGTATAAAGAAGTGCATGTCAGGCTTTTCTGATTTGTTGAAAATCCAAATCCAACCTTGGACATTCAGCTCACTAGCAGCACATACATAGAAATAAAACCGAGCTGCTCAGAGATAGGTCAGCTCTCCCCTTGTTTTCCCAATTAGTCGACCGTCTTTCATTGGTAGGCCTCATGCCATTGTCCTCTGTTTGAAGGCTGACCTTGCTAGTCTGCACTGTCTCAGAACATTCAAGGGAGTGTAGGACCACAATTATCTTAGCTTCAAGCCTAATGAACAGCTTTTGTTTGCAAGCTCTTCATCACGTCTTAAAAGATCACAAATGTGACCATTTCAACAGTGTATTCAGCACTACTTGATTCAATTATACTTGGTGCAGTTGTTGCTATTGGCCGTTAGGGACTTGCTCACTCTATCCCATATAAGCTTTATGCACTTTTAATTGTATAATACTTGGCACCCGTAAATGTTCTTGTTCCTCCTAATCTTGAGTTATGTCCTTCGGACATGGCCTGTTCGTTCAACTCCTTTTGTAATTTGCCTTCAGCTCTCAAAATAGCATCCTTGCTCCTAGGCCAATGTACTCCTCTATTTTGCAAATGAAAAACAACTTCTTCATCATATTCTGACTTTAAGTTCTCAGGCTTGTATGTTGAGATAGCTGGGTTGATTGACATAAGCCGTCGTTCTTACTCTTCTAATGGTAGTCCTAAATGTTGAATATATGCCTTTCATTCGCAATCTTCTATATGTTCTTTCTACCTTGTGTTTTGGTGTATTTACAGTTATTGGCCAGTGAGTCATTACATTCTTCTTTATGTTCATGATTACTGTATTGTGGGGTGCATGTTTATCGTAATGCTTCACTAACATCAACATTATTAAGTATTTTCATATCGTTTTAGCATAGGTTCTTACAGCTTCTTTATGACATTCTTTTGCTGTCGTCAGAGTTTGTTTTAATGAACATCCATTCTGTTCATGGCTGCATTTCAACTGCTCTGCAAAGAGCATCCTTCTTGGTAACTTTCCTCTACTATGTCAACTTGTGGGCACAATCTAAATGATTGCCTGGGTGCATATTGTCTCTCATATGCTCAATGTGGCACAGGAATATTGCAAGGATTCATATATGGGTTCCCAATTGTGGCTCTTTGGCTACCATTCCAATAGGATGGTGCTAAGGGGGCGGTACCAGTGAGAAGGCGTCCACCTGCTCCTCTACATTCCCCCCTCTGGTTCAGTTCTTGACCAAGCTCTTCGCCTCCTCTACGGCAATTCTTGCTTCATCTTCTTCTACCATTTCATCATATTTTCTTTTCTTCGGGACCCATATCTTTGTCACCCCCTCATGTGACCAGCATTCTTTATATGTTCATCCACATTCCAGGTCTTCAGACAAGAATCTCCTGGTGGTGCACAGAATATCCATTGTTCCACATACTTCTTCTGATCTTTAGGATAATAGAACTTAGTTCCTGGTGGTGCAAGGGTACTTTTCTTTATGTTCTCACAAATACTGTTTTCACTTTGTACTTGTTTACCAGTTATAGTATCCATGTCAATCATTATCTTCATTACAATAGCTTTCTTGGCTGTCTTCTTACATTGCCCAACGATGGTCCTTGTGAGACAGAATCCTATCAATACAAACTCTAGTATTGCTACAAGCATCTTGAAAGCATTTGCCAGCCATGTTGGAATTCATGAGAACAGAGATGTAAACTAATCATCATCTTCAATGTCAACTACTTCCTTCACCATCTTTATGTGCAACGTTGACAGCATGGTTATTGCTTCTGTCAGGGTTCCATTTTCTCCATCATGAGAAGGTATAAATGTACAGCAAGAAGGCCAGAACTTGACGCACACACCTCCTTCCATTGCTGTAATCAAGTCCAGGATATACCTGTTCTGGAGAGTTATCAGCCTGATGGCTCTTAATGCTTATCTGATTGCATTGAATCCTTTTATTGTTGCATTGATTGTCTGCAGCAGCTCCCATCTGGTAATCTGCAGCCACTTGGCGTTTACTGCAGCTTGACGTCCTGGTAAGTATATAGCTGTCATTGCCATCTTGCTGAACAATTTATGCACATCTGGGATATTGTCATAAGACTGCATTGATTTTGCTGAAAAGTAATTGCTTCTCTTCTGTCGACAGAGTCCTGTTAATCTCTTCTTCCTTAAATATTCATAAATTTTTAGTGCTGGTACATGTAGCATTAACATATAGCATATTTCTTCCCAGTTCTTAGGCAAATGCCTGTAGACTCTGGACTCACAGGCCCAATATCGATCCATTAACACTGCACTTCCTCCATTCATTCCCGGACTTCAATTAGCTGTCCACCAGTTGACCAGAGATATTGCTGTATGTGCAGGCTAAAAGACCAGAAGGAAACACCCAGACATGTGTTAACACTTTGTCCTAGATAGTTGGTGGGGAGCTATGATGCAATTAAAAATGACGAGTTCTGGATTTATTGCTTAAATACTGACCTTTAAACTGTGCACTTGGCCCTGTTGTCAGTGTGGCAAGTGATCTCAGGGGGCTCCAAAAGACAAAACACAAGCTCCAAATAGTATAATCTCAAAACCTCAGACGCCATGACTAAAGAGTGAATTTGATAGAAACGCTGAAACATACTCGTTAACACTCTTGGTGAGACAGCTTTGCACAATTGTAAAATTAATTTTATGATGCTAAGAAAATGTTATGAAATATGAAAATGTTAGGAAGGTTTTAGGGTTTGTAAGAATACCAGAATCATTTGAATTATGTGAATGATGTCTAATGTTGTTGATCGTTGTTACGTATATGTACGTTTTGTAAAAATTCTTTTTAGAATCAACACAAATAAATTAAATTAAATTATCTGTCCACATTCTTTATTTTTCCCAACCAGGATCAGGCCATTGTTGCTGAAACATGTTGTTGCCTTTATCAATGGTATTATAGAAACTGGTCCTGCTTCATTGTTGGCCCATTTAGGTAACTTTGAATACTTGACCAATGATTCAGACTTTTGTCACTCACTATCTGCACTATGCTTTTTGATTCTCTCTTCAATAGAGGTGCAGTGCAGGCCAATAGCCCATCTTCCCACTTAGTACTAGTGGAAACACGTCCACATATAACCAACTGAGGTCTTTCTCCGCATCATGGCTCTCCTGGCTTTTGAATGATGTCTGAGCAATTCACGTTCTTCATCTGGTCAATCTTTATTCGTTCTCCTATTTGGGATGGATATGTGAGTTTCGGGCTCGTCCATCCTAGTCCATTTTCCATCCTTCTTGTTTTGACATTGGTATCTTCATATGGGAATGCCACTTTTATTCACCATTGTAACATAGCTTATTTTTTTCAAATTGTCCTCTGTTTGTACATGCTGCTAAATGACTGATCAGGCTGGTTGCTAAAGGTAATATGTATTTATTTATTTAAAATGCAAATCAATCATACACTTTTTAATTTATGTGGCAGCAATCACCAATGTGGTGACAATAACAAATATGTCATGCACTTAAATTCACTCTTTAGCAACACAAAATAGAAAACACCAGAGAAATAGGAACACTTTGAATTTTTGGAAAGATAGCACTCAAGTTAGGATTTCCCCATGCAATATTGCTCAACCCACAAATAATAATAATAATAAGCAACTCTAAATAGATACAAGGAAGGAGCAGGTAATCAGGAATGAGGAATCAGAAACAGAATTCGAATCCAACCTTCCCTCCCAAAACAAGAGAGAAAAATGGATTTGAACCTTTGCAATGTTAAAGTGACACTCGGAAATGGCTGAATTAAACACTGAAAGTGTGCAAAACTCCCTAAATCAGTACAGATTTCTATGGGAGAAAAATTGGAAAGTTACTCACAGTCATAAGGAATAGTTTGAGCAAAAGTAAACAATTCGAATTTGAATGGAAGGTTGAAAATAATTTTTAATAAAAATAACACATGTAAAACTTTGCAAAAATGTTGATAACCGCCTAAAATTAACCAAACGGTTTTCAATAAAATTAATTGATTTTGAGTGCGGTATTTGGGTTGGGGTGTAGCTATAGGTCTTAGGTATAATCAAGAATTGAAATGAGGTCTCTAGCTATTAAACTGAGAAAGGTATGCAATGTAGAATAAGAGGCTTTTTAAGAAAAATCGGGTAGTGAAAACAGAAAAGAAACTCAGTTTGAACAAGAATAGTTTTACGCTATACGAGAGCATTCAGGCTAGAATACCGAAGAGGGACACAGTAAGCTCTAGAGTTGATTCATGACTTCAACCCAATATCCCCAGCGCCCAACCTGGTGAACCATTCGGATCATTCGAAATAGGATTGATAGTTTAAGATTTGCACAAGATAAAAATGACTAAAGAAATGGCGCTTAGCAAGATAAATCAAGGACAGGATTGCAATAAGTATTCCGACAATGTTACAGGTTATTAAGGTAAGGATAGGATGGTTTAGAGATTGGGATCGGGCAAGGCAAGGTATGCTATGGTTTTCTATGATTCCTATTAATACTTACAGTCCACTTTAATTTAGGATTTTGGACCGTCAAGGGTTCTGGACAACACACAGATCTGGTCTAACAAAGGACAGCTGGAAAAATCTGGCAGGACCGGATCAGCTGGGTCGTTCTGTCACCAGACTGCACTGGGCTGGGACCTCTGGTTACTGGATACTACAGATCAGCGGGATGGCGAGTTTTCAGCAGGCATGCATCTAGTAGCAGCAAGCCAGGTTGGATCAGGATGCTTCCCTTGGGCTTTTGGGATTTTTTTAGAATTTGAGGCCTAGCTGAAAATGGGGTCAGCAATGCATAGGCCTTGGCTTTGTAATGAAAATCTGGAATCAGGATCAAACAGGTTTAAGGAATCAGGAACCGGATGCCACAAGTCAGGAATCAGTGTCAGCAGTGCTGTCAAGGGCCCTTATTTATCATGCCAGATGACATCACTAAAGTATATGACCAGGGCAGGCTTACTACTCCCACCTCTAATAACAGGATTGGGCAAGGTAGAAGTCTTCTCCTAGCTCTTCACTGATTGGTTCACAGAAAAAGGATGTCATGCTTATGGGGTGATTTTTACAATGTTTACAAACATCTCCTAGCTACTGGAACCAAAATCTAATTGTCCCCCAAACACATAGTTATGCAGTTGCAACCTCTGAGAAAATCTGATACACATGTTACATATTTTGTGCGTCATATTTCAATCCAAACCCCAAGTCTGTGGGACCTGGTTTCGCCTTGATGACATATTTTGGTAATTTTAAACATGAACGATTTGGCCTAAAATTCCCCAACTTTGTACACAGATGCGCAGTGTCCCCAGGGATATATGTAGAAAATGTTATGTTCGCAACATCAATACTTTGCTGGGAATCTGTCATATTTTGTAACTTCTGTTCCTTATGCAGTAATGAGTTCTACCAAGTTTTCAAAAAAGGAGCATAAAATTAAACTGTTAATATTGTTCCTAATTATTGCTGCAAGGTTAAATGTCTTTAAAGTTCAGTTACAAAATAGCCTTTAAAACTAAAAGGAAGTCCATTGTCACTTGATCCGTTTTTTTTCTTTCCCCAACTGCTGTCAATTGTCAGTTTCTTTGAAGCAGGATGAGGGGCCTCTCTCTTGATTGAAGGTTTTATTGCCCCTCACACTTGACAGGTGAGAGTCTCAGCCTGCTATTGTCCCAGCCTGGAGCAAAGACGAATGTCTGATGAGCTTGTGAAGTTTCTTTGTCCTGGTGCATTCAAAGTCTTTCAAGCTGGCAATTAGTGTTTTCCTGTGTCAGAAGTTTAGAAAGTGTCACCCTTTCTCAAGGCCAGCAACTGGCAGAGCACGTTTTTTTTATAGCTTGCCAACTTAGCCTATGAGTTTTAGCTTTCATTTTACATCTTGACTTAAACTGTAGAATCAAAACAGTTTATAGGTGTACTTTTACCAGCAACAAATCCTTTTACATTGCTAAGTAAGCAGGCCTTCACACACCAATTTACTTTTACATAGGCGATTTTCTCTCTTCAGTCAGAAAAAGCACATTTTACTATTTCTTTAATTTTGGTTTTCATCTCCAGCAAATACAGACTTTATGCAACTATAGTTATTTTCTTGAGTGCTGGAGTTGTTTTGCAGCATGGGTACATTTAAATAGGCATCTATTTAGAGTCTTTCTCTGACCAGCTGATTTTTAAATACTTTTGCCAAGTTTTAGACACGCTTCCTGTGTAAAATGAAAACAAAGCCCCTGGTTGATTTTTCAAAGATTCTTTTGACAGGAGCTGTCATTCAAATGAGGCCCGGTTCCTCTGAGGCATAATGAATGATCCTGAACATGCAGGGTCTTTTTAATCACAGCGGTTTCATGCTAAATGGATGGAATAAGGGCAACAGCATTTTTAAAGGGTGAAAAAGGTTTTCTTTTGAAGAGGCATTTTGGGTTTCCAGCAAATTAATGCTGCCTCTTTCACTTAATGTCATGTTACATGTTTCAGAGCACACTGGCATGCTCCTGCAGTGTGTGCTCTGTTCCACCCCCCTGAAATGTGTGTGGTAGAGTGGTGCAGCCATTTTTCTGGTGGTTGCAAAAATGCAGTTTTGAGATCCTGGTGTGTACAGGAGTCAGCAAAGCCATTTTGGTGTTTCTTGCACCACTGCAGCAAAGTGATGTAGTATAGCACAGCTGAGTGGGTCAATATATCCCACAGATCCCCCCAACTTCTTCAGGACTTCCAGTCATCGGGGAGTCAGGCAAGTGGTATTTCTTTCTTGAGAAAGGCAGGTTCAGTTGGGTATATGTCCTTCTTCCATCAGCGAATGGTGCGACACTCTCCCCTCACTGCCTCTGGTTGAAATGTGGAACGATACCCCCAGCCTTCTCTCAGGTTTTCTTTTCTGGTGTGGAGCAACACTCTGGATTTCCTTGGATTTCTCCTTCCGGGTCCCAGAGGTGGTCCTCCTTTCATATTGTGGAGCGATACTTCCGGATCTCCTTTGGTTTCTCCCTTCCAGGTTGCCGGGCTGTCCTCCTTGGTTGTTAAGTAGGCACAACCAGTACAAACCTATAAAAGAGAACACAAACCGGTTACGACAATTTCCCACTAACTGTCCTCCAGTCGGGATGACAGCAGTGGGATACACATGCATTCAGTGACAATTGAAATATTCCTATGCTTCAGATGTATTCCCCACTGGGTTTTCTATGGACTCCTCTATATGTTGCAAAGTGTGCCTGGGGTGGCAACTCTTAGCTGATTGATATGGACCCACTTCTCTTCTGTCAAGTCACCTTTGGAGATACGGATTCTGTAGGCGACAGGTGAGATTTTGTCTACAATTTCAAAAGGTCCCCACCACCTAGGCTAAAATGGACGCTCTTTGGTCTGGTTCCTTGGGAAATTGTACAAGTAGACCCTGTCTCCTACTTGGTATTCCTTTTTGGTTGTCTTTAGATCATAGTGAGTCTTCATGCTGTCTGCAGATCTTTATAAATTCTGCTGAGCATACGCAAAAGCATGTTGAAGGTGTTTTCTCAGATTCTCAACATACTCATGAGTTGTGGAGGCATTTCTTAGTGTCTGTTCTTGTGTTCTATAGATCAGATGCTGGGGTAGCACCATCCTTCGTCCAGTCATCAGCTCAACTGGAGACATCTTAGTTGCAGAAGAAGGGGTAGATCTGATGGCCATCAGGATAAGCGGTAATCGGATGTCCCAACTGGCCCAGAATCTGCCACAAACTTTTTTACTATGCTCACAATGGTTTTATTCTACCTCTCAACTTCACCAATAGAGAAACGGCAGTATGCAATATGAAGTTTCCTTTTTACCCCAATAATCTCCCACATCCTTGTCATCCCTTCGCTGGTGAAGTGACTACCTCGGTCTGACTCAATCCTTTGGGGTAGTCCAAAACGCGAGAAGATGTGATTGATCATCAGGGAAGCTTCTGTTTCTACCTTGCAATTTGGGGCCGGGAGACATTCCACCCATTTGGTAAACAAGCATGTTACGGTTAACATGTACTTGTTCCCCCGTGAGGAGCGAATCATGGGCCCGATGAAATCTACTTGTAAATCTGACCAAGGCAGTGTCATCCCCCTCTTTTGGAGGGGAGCTCTGTGCGTGAGGGATGTTGGCTGAAATTGTGCACACACAAGACACCCCTTCAAGTATTGGTCGAGGTCCTGCCCCATGTGTGGCCAGTATGCAACCTCTCGCAAGATTTCTAAAGTAGTGTGAAACCCCCGATGACCGGCTGTGGCCGCATCATGGATGTGACTTAGCATCAGGCTTCAGAATGAGGTAGGGACCACCCACTGGTCACAGCCAGATATGGATCTCCTTACCAACAAACCATCTTGGATTCAGAACATTTTTGGACATTTCATCAACACCCTGAGGTCCTCTTTCCCAATGTAATCGATATCCGTCAGGAGCAAGTTCTCAGGGTCTTCAATGTGTTGATAAAATGTACCAATAATCGGATCCCTTTTTGTGATGTGATTAAATCAGCATCTGCGGTCTCCATACTCCATTGGGCATTTGAGAGTTCATTGTGAGCATTTGTCTGGGACCTAGTGATAGCAGTGACCTGGATTTCCCCCAACAGGGACTTGATCTCAAGGAGATCCCCTTGGATGGCTCGGGTTTTGGCCAGTTGATCAGCTAGGTCATTTCCAGTTTTGTCTGGTCCCTCTATCCTGGAATGACCCTTGATCTTTTTTCAATAGATGGTCATCCCACTAGGGGTGACCAATCATCAATATTTTGTATTAGCTTACCATGATGTTTAAGTGGTTTGTTATTAGCACATAGCATGCCTCTGGTTTTCCAATTAACCAGGTGCTTCACGAACCCGTTCCGGACATAATCTGAATCAGTGATTATGCCCAGTTTGTGGCGTTGGTGTTGGACGGCAGTGAGGATGGCTTAATGACCTCCATCAGCTCTGCCACCTGACTACTACGGGGACCAATTTTGTACCCAGCTGAGGGTTCCGGGCAGCATTCACCCAGGCATTCCCAACGTCGGCCACTAGTTCCTTTTCCCCGTTGTTGTCAACATGATAGGAGCACCCGTCCACATAAACGGTGGGCATTCCCTCGTACTAGTCTTCTTCATAGACTTGTGCGGGGAATTCCGGTATGCCTCCATGTTGTCCTGGGTTTTAAGACTTTTGGCCTCAAGACAGTTTTCTCTGGCACAATCATGCAAGTCAGCCAGACCTTGCGAGAGGGGACTCTTCTTGTTTTGGCCATATCTGACCTCTATAGGAAAGCCTTGCATTGACAGAATCCAGGAAGTAATTCTGGAATTACTCACATTTCCAGGCTGGATTCTGTCACTTTGTGGTGTGGAGTCTCCACTATGATGTGTTCCTCTGGATGAATGGGTGGTAATTTTTCAATGCCCACACCGTTGCCAGGAGTGCCTTCTCACAATCGTTTTTCCTCCACAGAGGATAAATTCTTGCTTGCATAGGAGATTACTTTATTAACCTTGTCATGCTTGTCATGCTTTTGATATAATACTGCGGTCAAGCATGTATTTTAGAACCCAGTCTCCAAGAAGAACTGACAGGGTAAGCTAGACAGGGTGCTTGTGAGAGGCTTTGTTTGAGTTGCTTTACTGCATCGGCTTGATCTGGACCCCACTCCCACTTGACCCCCTTTTCAACAGATAGATCAGGGGTCTTGTGATCTCTGCGTAATCCTTGATGAACTTCCTGCTGTAATTAGTCAGTCCAAGGAGGCTCCTTAGCTCACGCAGAGTTGTGGGGTCTTTCAGTTTTAGGAGCGCTTCCACTTTCTTTTCCTGGGGACAGTAACCCTCAGGGGTTATCTCATGCCCCAGGAAGTTGATACGGGTTCTGCACCACTGTGCCTTTTGAAAGGAGAGTTTTGCTCTGGCAACCCTCAACTGTGTCAGAACATAACTGATTTCCGCTATGTGTTCCTCCACAGTTGAGCTTTTGATCAGGACATCATCTACATAGGCCAGGTTACCCCTTTCACCCAATTCGGGCATGGCCTTATGCATGAAGATGTTAAATTCATTGCCAGAGTTGATATATCCGAAGGGAGTCCGGGTCCATGTGTACTGTTGCCCCCCCGAAGGTAAAGGCCAGCTTGTACTGGTTCTCCCTACTGACAGGCACGGTCCAGTACCCATTGGTCAGGTCAATGGCAGTATACACCTTTGACCCCTGGATCTGGGCCAGCCCCTGGTCAATGTAGTGGAGAGGCCATTGGGACGTGTGGACCCATTTGTGCAGCTCCCTCACATCAGCACAGAGTCTCCACTGACCGTTCGGTTTTAAAATCCTCAGCACTAGATTATTAAAGGTGCTGTGGTCTAGACAAATTATGGCACGGGACTCAAGGTTTTTGATTATTTCTTTGATGGACTCCATGGATGCGAGAGGCAAGCGGTATTGCTTCACAAACACTGGAGTCATACCAGGGTCCGTGGGAATTGTTGTTGTGTGGATTTCGGTGCGACCACCGTCATATGAGTCCACCACAAAGAGAAACTTGTTTCAACTTTTGCTTCTGCTCCGGAGTCTCACAGGCATCAGCTAGGTTGACTCTCTCTTCAACCATTTGCCTGAAGCCTGGAAAGGCTTCCGGTTTTGCTACCTCAGCGGCCTTCTCCAGCTGGGTGGAGAGGTCCCTGGTTAAAGTATTGACCTGGACAGAGGGTTTCAGGCAGGGGAGGCAGTCCTTGTGGCATTGGACCTGGAAGATCACCTCATCCCATCTGATGTGACAGGTCACCTCTTCCTCACCATAAGGGAAGGAGCAGTACACCAGGAAATTCCCCCCTTGCCGGCTGAAGATCCTGTCTGGTGTTATGTCATTGTCGCTTGGTCCTATCGGTTCATTACCTAGATCTATGGAAAAATGTTGGTCATCAACCGCCATTCCAATAATGGTGCCTGCGCTCAGAGTGATACTCCTAAAATCGCTGTTATCCATCAATATTGGAATGGTGTTGTATTCTACATTGACTAATGGTGTTGGGTTTAACCCCAACCCTTGCTGTTGGAGATGGGCATTGAAGTGAACATATGCATCAGGATTTTGCCGTTTCTGTCCTCTTTTAATTTTTAATTCAAGTAGGAATAGTCGTGTCCATCCTGGGATGGTGACTTCCTCTCCAATTTGAACTTCCACAGCATATGGCAGCAATTGGGCTGACCAAAATGCTTTTTCTGAATCATCAAAGTCCATGTCATTACCCCCTAATCGGGACCAGGCTTTGTAGTTTATCAGGTCCAAAGTAATGGCAAAGCCATTGAGAATGTCACTGCCTAAATAGAATGCAGCAGGGACATCTCGCACGACCCAACAATTATGTACTATGCTTTTGTTACCTATAGAAATTTTGAGCATACACCTGCAAGGCAGGATATGTTTGGAATTGGGAGTTTCCAGGTCCATTTCCCATTTATCTATCAATTTAAATGTGGGAATGGCTGGATCTTTTGGTTAGTTTTCGGAACACGGCTTCACTGATGAAGCTCTTACCGTTGTTCACGCACACTCGGGCGAGAACAGATTCCTTCTCCTCATTTAACTGAATAGGGATGAATAACTGCTCTCTAATTTTCTGAATGTCAGCTAAACTTTGAGCTGGTTTCTCATCACTCTTGACTATGGAGTTGGGATTTTCCGAATGTGAATTAGTATAGAATTTCAGATTATTTCCTTCCAGTGTGCAATGCCACTTGAACTGGAAGGAAGGTTGATTTTCAGAAATGGAGAGGATTGCCCATCACCAGTTTGTTGTCCTACAGCAATTACTGTCATGTCAGGTACTTGGTTGTTCTGAAAATGGAACTCAATATGATCTGGTTTTTGTTCAACCATGTGGCATGTGCCATTTAAACTAACATGGTTGAAACTATGTTTTAATTTTATTGGCCTGTTAGTCTGGGCCCAGACCCAGGATTGTTCACAGAGTCTATTAGGGGGGACAACCTTTGCAGGATGTCTTTCCCCAGTATACAGGGTGTGCCCCCCGGAGTCACGATTATGACTGGGTGTTTCACCTTGTGTCGCCCGATTTTAATTTCCAGATCTGCAGTCCCCTCGACAGGAAGTTGGATCTGGTATCTCTTCCGCCTTCCTGAATTCAGCTGATCAAAGGGCCTCTTTGACAGAAGAGTTGCTTGGGATCCAGTGTCCACCAGTGCCGACACTGTACACTGCCCTTGTACTTGGACCGGGGCATAAAATCTTCCCTCCTTCTCCTCAAGAGGGCAAAGATAATGGGCATTTTGGGCAAGTTGGTTGATCAATTTCCTGATTCTTGACTCCGACACAGGGGTCGTTTGGGCATGATTCTATGTGGGAGCTTTGGTATCAGCAAGAAAAATGTAACAGTTGGATATGTGGCGAGTTTTGGGCTCCCCTTTTTCTGATTCTGGGCCAGCCTTCCCCTTTTGGAGGCAGTCACCAGAATAGGTTTGGACAGTGTTGGTTCCTTGATTATCATTCTGGGGTTCAATAATGGACAATTCTGACTCAGTCCCCATATCCCCCCAGTCTTCATTAGGATCTCTTGGGACCCATATTTCTTTGGGAGGAGTTCTCCCATCCCTGAAGGAGAAGATCTTTTTCCCAGAATCCTATAAGGATCCTCCTTCCCCTACAAATCGGAGGACACTAATCTCCTCCACAAAATGGGCCTTTTTGGGTTCTTTATTTCTCCTACCCACCCTCTGTTCCCTGGATTGCAGACTTTCGGAGGCAGGAGATTTTTGTTCTGGTTCCTGGGTGTCCAGGGGCTTTCCATGGATGAGGAAGGAAGCTTCCTCCAGGGCTTTACACTTCCCTTCCCCCGTTCCTCCTCCTCTTGAACCGGTGAGTTGTCGGGGTGCTCTCCCCGTCATTGTTCTGGAGTACCAGATCCTTGGTTTGTGGGGTTCTGAGCCGCCATGTTCATCTGAGGGTTCTGTTGAGCCCTCAACATGCGACCCAGATCCTGGGACAGGTTCTAGGCCTGGCACTCCAGTTGGGACACCCTTTCCAGTTGGTACGGGGTCTCTGGCCAATCCTAGGTGAATCACGGGAAGGGTAACTATCCCTTCTCCCATAGTACCCTGGGTTTTGAGAATTTTGGTAACCCTCCACCCTTGGCCTCCCCTCTCCCGGATTTGGCTGTCTGGGCTCTTGAAAGTGGGGAAAGAAAGGAGTGTGGTTCTGTAGGTAGGGGTTTTGGGGACAACTGCCCTCCTGGTGAAAGTTAGGAGGGAAGTTTCCTGGGGTGGTACCTACCTGGTTGGATTCCCCCCCTTGGGCTGGGGGAGTCCACACATACCCAGGATGGGTCTGTTACCCTTGTATAGGGGGCTGATGTAATCAGGGGAGTTAGCGGTCCCATTTGTGGGATTACCTCCCTGACTACCACCTGTCTGGGATTGGCCCGAGGGCCTTCTGGTTCTTTTATTGGATGGATTTTGTACAGGTATATTTTTAGGCCCCCCCATCTCCAGATCTAAAATGGGGGCAACCTTCACTTCTGCCACCTTAGCAGTAGCAGGGGTGTTGGCTGGTTTGGGGTTTTTGTTTGTGTTTCTGTTATCTGCTGGTTTTTGTACCTCATAAATGCGGGTCGCCTGTTCTATGACTCAGTCCAGTGATCTCTTCTCATGAAAGTCCCTCACCAGCTGGGTCATTATATATTTGGGGAGTGCATGAAAGAAGGTGGTGATGAATTCCCGACTATCTGTGCGCACCCTCCTGGTGGTCTGCGCAAAGGCGCGTTTGAACTCCTGTAGAAATTCTTGTGGGGCCTGATCTTCCCCGCACTGCAAATTGTTGGCCGCCTTGCGGGCCTCTTGGGGGTTTCTGTGTGCAGAGAAATGTTTTAAGATGGCCGTCCTGAAGGTGGACCAACTTGAGTGGTTCTAATCCTCCAGTCCCGCAAAGAAACTGGAGTATTCAGGGGAGAATGTCCATTTCACATACTGTATGCAATTCTGGCTGTCCTTCAGATGAAAGTGTCCATCATTTGTTCATATAATTGTAGGTGTTCCCAGACAGAATACTTTGCATTTTTATGATATGGAGTTATAACACTCCTAATGGCCTTGATCTGCCTAAAGGGATCTTTTTGCATAGCTCTCTTAATTTTGTTTGCCTTCTTTGTTTTAGTCACCCGAGTCCACTCGTCCTCAGACTGAGAGGCACTGCTACTGGAGGTGGCTTCTTGATCCTCTAGGCACTCCCTGATTCTGTGAGCTTGAGAAGGGCTTGCAGAATGTTGGGGGCTAGTTTCCTTATTCCTGTCGTGATCAGAAGAGTCTTCTGACTCTCCCCTTCTCCCAGGATTGGTGGAGTCCCCCCCCCCCCCACTGCCGTAACTGGGTAGAGGTCTTCAGGATACTCTTTTTAGGCTTTATGTCCTGGAGTTCCCCACCAAATTTCACAAACTGATCTTTTGGAAGACAGTATTTTTGTGGATCCAATTCCCTCACTCTACCCTCATAGGAGTCTTCCTGGTCAGAGATATCAGCCCTAACATTTGGGGGTCTGTACAGGGATGCCTGTCCATCAATTTCTGGGGAGCATTGATCTGTCAGTCCCATCTTACCAACCCCATCAAACTCTGTCATCCCCATGGCCCCGGTTCATATGACCCAGTAGACATGAAGTTGGCAGTGTTCATGGTATTGAATGGGTTTGAGTCCCTGAGTACAGAGGTCCTTATGTCATGATCAGGGGTTGCCCTGTCCCTCTCTACCTGTTCAGGGTCACTCCAGTTAGAATTTAGTCTAGCACCCTCTTTCTTTAATCTTGCTCCCTTTTCTTTTTCAGCCCATATTTCCTGGTGATAAGCAAAAATCTGAGCCTTTTTGTTCACCTATCAAGGCCTTACTTGTCTCAATGATTCGCTCCTGCACTGCTACTTGTTGGTGGAGTCCATCAATCTTTTCACAGAGGGCCTCATTGTCCCTCTGCGCTTCCTGCATGTTTTGGGAGTACTGGGACATTCTCTGTTGCAAGAGATTCATCTCCTGGGTTTGTGTGTCTTTGGCCTTGGTGTTCTCTTTCAGAGCACCTTCTGACCGTCGGGCATGCTCCATTAGCTTGGAAGAAGAAAAAGGGGGTTTGAGGGGCACTACTTTTTCTTCTGGTGTATAATTACTGATTATACTGATATTCTTTAGTTCATTACTAACACCTGGGGTTCTTACGAACCTGTATATTTCAGGTGCAGGAAAGTATAGAGCCACTAGGCCATAAGAGGCTCGAAACCACCACTATTTGAAAAATGAGCCCTTTGTTGCCAAAGGGTGAAACTTTCCTGCACTCCTGTAGGGTCTAAGCCCTCCTGTGTCATTGGATGGTCGTATTATGACCTGTTCAGATAATCAATTGTTGAACGGTCCTTTGTCTGGAAGCTGTGCGTTTTTTCATTGATGACTTCTCTTTCAATTGCCTCATCCAATGTCCCTGCAATTAGAATCCGTACTTGTTCTGTCGGGTCAAAGTTGATTTGTCTATAGGTCTCCTTGTCGTTCAGTTGTGTATAGTCACTTTTGTTCCTAAGGGAAAGGGCTCCCCCCTTGTCCGCAGGTTTAAAGATGATTTCTTGGTTATCCAGTGTTAGGGAGAATTCTCTGTTTAGGCTGAAATTCCTAACCTAGTGAGTCCCCCAGCAGCTTTGCTGGATTTTTGGGCTTTATGTTTTTTCTCCTGCCAAGAGTGAGACTCTTTTACCCTCACTCTTGGACATGATTTGAGTGTGTCTCTTTGATTCTAGATGTGTTTAATGGGGTCTTTTACTCCATAGGGCTTCATGTGTTTTTGTGATGTGTGTTACACAGCACCCTCAGTGCAGTAACACAGGGGTGTCATAGTGACCCCCAAACATAGACTCAGTACCCTGGGACTGACTACTGTCTCCCAGGGCATGTAAAGTCACCATTGACTTTACTAGTCTCAAATTCTGAACAGAACCAGTACAAACCATCATATTGTGGACATACTGGCCGGGGCAATTCGATTGCCCTGGGGTCTGTTAGTCGAGGGGGCACGTCTCCGTCCCCTCTGATTGAGTTTTGGCTGGTGGCAGTGGATACTACTTTTTATATTCGACCGCGAA
The DNA here is from genome assembly GCF_040938575.1 of Ambystoma mexicanum. Lineage (NCBI taxonomy): Eukaryota > Metazoa > Chordata > Amphibia > Caudata > Ambystomatidae > Ambystoma > Ambystoma mexicanum. Next base: position 537,657,833 of record NC_090930.1, read on the forward strand.
TATATCCCTGTGGGATTTCCCATTGTTCGAGGCTACCAACTTTAATTATTTAATTCCTATAGCCTCGAACATACCGCTGTTAATGTAATGTTAATTCTCCGGTTGGTATTTTTTGCCAGAACTCGTTTCTAAAATGGCATTTGTGTTCGCTTCTGTGACTCCAACCCAAGTTGAGCCCTTTGTTCCACTATTTTGACGGGCTTCTCCGCAGAAGCCCTCCAAAGTGGTGCCATTCTGTCTGGGATACTTAGGTGGGGTGGAGGGGGATTTAGGCACCCTGGACTGAGTTGCCTTAGCAACTCAAGTCGCACTCCGTCCTGATTGGCCCAAGTGGTGAGCCGGCCGGCTCACCACTCAGCATGTTTGAGTGACAGCTAGGCTGAGTGAATGGGGGTTTTCTGCATAAAAGCAGGGCTTTGGCGACTGGAACTTCAGAAGTCACCACAGGACCTAAGAATCCGACGAGGGAGAAGCTGAACCGACCTGCTACGACGACACCACCGGTGGAGCCCTGCTTAATTGTCTCACCACTTTTTCCCAAAGACAGAGGAGATCTCCAGCCCGGAGAGTCTTCTTCCTTCGACTGGTGGGGATAACCAGTCTGCTTCCTTTTTCGCTTCCTGGAGTATCTCGTGGCCGCCTTGCCTGTGCCAAGCACCCGGCAACCACTACCGCAAATCAAAGAGTAGTACCTTTAACCGGAAAACTCAGCGGCTGGTTTATTCCCTGGCAGTGCAACGACCTTCATCTTTCCTCCACATCGAGATCTTCTCTTCCTCTGGACGACGTCATGACTTGCAACCGCTGCCAGGAACAACTGCCCCCGCTGGAGGATCCTTTCCACATAAGGTACCGTGTTCCGCCTGGCTTCCCTTGCAACCGACTGTACGGGGTAGATCTAGCCTCCGGCTTTCGACCCTAGGTTAGCCTGGGACACCCTGGCTAAACTTTTCTGAGCCTAACTAAAACCTTTCTGAACTCCCTGCAAGACTTTTTAAGCCTGTTGTCATTGTGTGATCTTGGGTGCATTTGTGCCCTGCTCTCTCCAAGAGTGGGTCCGGCCTATGGACTTTGGCTCACAAGTAACTTTTGACATTCCTGCCTTGCTTAAGAGTTCCTAAGTATTAGTGTGGTGTATTTTCCTACATTCTGCCTTTTTCCCTCCCTTGTTCATTAACTTATTGGAGTGCCATCTATAGTTAAGCGCTGACCTCTGTCTGGAAATAAGTGGTGTTAACTAAGACTTGTCTGATAAGGAATAAGGAGTGTATATATAATAATAGTAACTGTGTTTAGAGTGAATTACAATAATAGTGCTGGAGTGTTCCAATAAGTGTGTTTTTAAATAAATAATTATATACCTTGATACCAAAGCTCTGGTCAGTGTTTGCTTGTGCTATTGTATCTGAGTGCCTATTGTGTATACTTTGCATACTGCCTAACTCTTCTTGAGGGAAGTCTGACTGCTCAGCCACAGCTACCAGGTAAATCTGGGTGGTACAGACTGCTACCAAGTGGGTTTACTGCCAACACCTGTAGTCCTAAATCTTTTGCAGTGGTCCCCAAGGGAACTGCACAGGTTTCTGCCTAACACTGGTGTACAGCGGTGGGATTTGTATTGAGTATACATTTTAGAGTGCTTTAAGAGACCTTAGTGCAACTAACCACAAAGCTTAGCACTGAAAAAGTAATCTTTCTAACATGTCAACTATGGAAAATTATAGTCAAGAGTCCCTTGCTACAAAACTGCTGATTGTTTAAGAGTTCTCTGTAAGCATAAGAATCTCCTGACTAAAGGCCAGAAAATGGAATTGATAGAAAGGTTGTTAGCTAACCAAAGGCCTGATGATGGGTCAGAGGAACCTACCATGCCAGAAACAGTAGATAACAGTATAGAGATTGATGTTGATCAAAATGTTGATAATCTTGAGGAAGAGTCAGAAGAGGAGGGTGAGGCTGCTGTGACTGTCCCCCTAGGCCTCTGTCTGCTCTACCAGCTGTACCTACTGGACCTTTACCAGGTCCCACACTTAGTCCTCAATATCTTGAGCTAGAGAAAAGGAAACTTAAATTAGAATTCAAGAGACTGAATACTCAGGCTGAACAAAGACACCAGGAACTGAATCAAGAACTCAGGCTAAGGGAAATGGAGCTCAAGCATGAGCTAGAAATGAAGGAATTATCTGTAGACAATGCTTCTCTCTCTGACTCCTCTAGAAGTTCCAGTCCTAAAAGACCCCGGAGGCCTAAGGAATTGATTGGTATGTATGAGCCTAAGTTGGATGTGTTGGATTGGTTGTCATGGGCTCCAGAACATCACAGGAAATGGCTTACTCACCTGGTTGTTCTTTAGGCTTCCCCCTGTTGCAACTGATGTGGTAATGGAAATGGGGGAGGAGGATAAGAAGGATTACGAATGTGTGAAACTAGCTTTGATAGCTAGATTTGGGAAGACCCCTTCCCAGTATCTTAAGAGGTTTAGAACCCTTAAAAAGCATGATGGTACCCCTTGGGCTACCTGGGTGAGTGAAGGGTTTAAAAACTTAGAGGGATGGATTAAGGGTTACAAAGTGAACATTTATGAAGGCATGAGAAATTTGTTTATGTTGGAGTCAATTTATGATGCCTGCTCTCCTGAGCTCAGACAGCACTTGGCTGATTCAAAGGAATTAGATTCCAGAAAACTAGCTAAGGCTGCTGACTTGTGGGTTGCCAACCTGGCCACTCACAAGGATTCTGGGGTAACTCAGGAAAAGGATGAGGGGAGACAGCCTAAAAAGGACTCCAAAGAGAATTCCAATACTGCAAATTCCAAAGAGGACCCCAAACAAAACCATAAGGGTAAGCCCCAAGGGAAACCGAATCAGGCTAGTGTGCCTTCTGGTCCCAGACCAGAAGGAGGTCAGAACAAGCATCCATTCCAGAGAGCCTTTGGCTCTTGTTATTTTGTAAGGCCACTGACCATGTGAAAGGAGATCCCAGATGTAAGGGTAAACCTTCCGGGATCCAACTTGCCTCCTTAGCCTTCGCTCAACAAGAGGAAGTCCCAATGGCAAGTGGAAACTTTCTACTGCTGGCTGATGAACCCATGGGAGTCTCAGCCAGTGTTTCTTTAGTCTCTCTGGGGTTGTGGGAACAACAGAATTTAGATGTATATAATTCTATCCCTGATAATACTAAATAGTATTATAAGGACAGTCTCCAAGTGAATGGTCAGGAGACTCCTGCCATTAGGGACACTGGGGCCAGCATAACTGTGGTGGATGAATCATTTTTCAAGGCAGAGGATGTTGCTAAGGCACCCAAATTCCTCACCAAGTTAGCTGGAAGGCCTGTGCAGATGTGTCCCCAGTTACCAGTTCTCATCCAGTGCAATGATATGACTGTAAAGATACCTGTCAGTGTACAATGCGAGGTGCCAGGAAGGGTTCTGTTGGGTAATGACCTGAAAGCTCTTGGAGTTGTGTCACATACCCCCAGACCTCCTAGTAAAAGGTTACAGGAGCTCACTAAACCTGCAAGGGAGAAAACCTTGAGAGGTTCTTCTCAGGAGATGATGAAGAAAGATATCACTCCTCCTCCACTGGAGCAAACTACTGCAGACTCAACCAGATCAGGAGCCAAGGGGCAACTCAAGACTCCAATAAAAAGCCAGCAGCAAGCACTCCAGTGCTTCCAACAAGGACTTCCCCTAGGATGTCCAAAGTTACACCAGTAACTCCCCCTCCAGCTGAGGCTGAGAGGGTGGTTGAACCCTGTGTGGTTGAACTAGACTCTGAAGAAGAGCTAGTAGGAGGCCAAGACCTTATTGGAGATTTAGATCCAGCTGACCATCCTGAGCTGCAGTCTTTACTGGCAGAAGGTGGACCCAGCAGATCAGCTTTCCATAAGGGCCAAAGAGAATTTCCAACTCTAGAAGGTCTCCGCCAACAGGCAACTTCTCAGGCTGATGGGCAAGAGCCTGGGAAGTACAGGTTACACTGGGAAGATGGCCTCTTCTACAGTGAACCAACTGAGTCTGAACCTGGAGACTACCAACGCCTTATAGTACCTCAAGAAAACAGACAACAGTTCTTACAACTATCCCATGAGATACCTTTGGCTGGTCACTTGAGTTTCAAGAAGACCAAGGAAAGGCTCTCTCTCTACTTTTATTGGCCAAAGATGGGGGCTGAAGTAGATAAGTACTGTAAGAGCTGCCATACCTGCCAGACTTCTGGCAAGGTTGGTTCCAAGAATGTGGCACCTTTAGTGCCTCTCCCAGTTGTGGGAGTCCCATTTGAGAGGGTAGGGATTGACATTGTTGGTCTCCTTGATCCCCCAACCTCCTCAGGCAACAGGTTTATCCTTGTTGTAGTAGACCATGCTACTAGGTACCCTGAGGCAATTCCTATGAGGACTGTTACAGCTCCCGCTGTGGCTAAGGCCCTCCTTGGTATTTTTACCAGGGTTGGGTTTCCTAAGGAAGTAATCTCTGACAGGGGGTAAAATTTTATGTCCCACTACATGAAAGCCATGTGGAAAACCTGCGGAGTTACTTACAAGTTCTCAACAGCCTACCACCCTCAGACAAATGGGTTGGTAGAAAGGTTTAACAGAACCATGTAGAGCATGATAGGTGCTTTAGAGGAACCCCTTAAACGAAAGTGGGACCTTCTACTGCCATGCCTTCTCTTTGCTTATAGAGAAGTCCCTCAGGAGGGAGTAGGTTATTCTCCCTTTGAACTTCTTTATGGCCATACGGTCAAAGGTCCGTTGGCCCTGATCAAGGAGGGGTTGGAGAGTGCTCCTTCCCCCAAGCCAGTCAGAGTGACTGACTATGTGATAGGTCTCCAATGGAGAATGTCCCACATGATGGCAGAAGCAAGTGACAACTTGAAAGCTGGACAAGCTCTGGTCAAGCATTGGCATGATCAGAAGGCTAACATGGTTGAGTTCACTCAAGACCAGCTAGTTCTCGTTATGCTCCCAACAAGGCAGAGGGCCTTGCAAGACAAATGGATGGGACCCTTCAAGGTTGTGGGAAAACTTGGAGAGGTCAACTATCTGGTGGATCTGAGAAAACCCAGGGAAGCTCCCAGAGTCTTCCACACCAACCGCCTCAAAGCCTATGTCTCTAGACCTGAAGTAGGAGCCTTGGTTCTAGCTTCATCGGAAGAGGAGGAGGAGAGTGAAGCTCTACCTGACCTCCTTAGAGGCTTACCTTTGGACGAAAAGGTTGAAGGAGGTTTCAGATCTAACACCTGAGCAACAAGAGGAGTGCAAATCTATGTTAAATCAGTTTGCCTCCCTGTTCTCACTGTCACCAGACTTGACCCCTTGGGGCCAGCATGATATTCTCACTGGTGACTGTCTGCCAGTCAAAAGCAGAGGGTACAGAATGTCAGAACATGTCAGAACCCACATCAAAGGTGAGGTCAAGAAGACGCTTGATCTCGGGGTAATAGAGCTCTCTACTAGTCCATGGTCTAGCCCAGTTGTGTTAGTACCAAAGGCAGGATCCAAAGAGTTGAGATTCTGTGTGGACTATAGAGCTCTTAATGCAGTCACCAAGACGGATGCCCACCCTTTGCCAAGAACAGATGAGTTGGTGGATAGGCTTGGCGCAGCCAATTACCTCAGCACATTTGACCTTACGTCAGACTATTGGCAAATAGCCCTGACAGACCATGCCAAGGAGAAAACTGCATTTTCTACCCCAGTTGGCTTATACCAATTCAAGGTTATGCCTTTTGGACTGAAAAATGCACCTGCTACATTTCAAAGGATGGTAAACCAAGTTCTAGCTGGGATGGAGGACTTCTGCATGGCATACTTGGATGACATTGCAGTGTTCAGCCACTCCTGGGAGGAACATGTAAACCACCTGGGACATGTTTTGCAGGCTCTTGAGCAGGCCCATCTGACCATTAAGGCAAGTAAATGCCAAATTGGACAGAGTAAAGTGGTCTACCTTGTGCATGCGGTAGGAGGTGGAGAAATAAGGCCTCTGCTCAGCAAGATTGAAGCTGTGCAGAATTGGACTACACCTACTACTCAAACCCAGGTGAGAGCCTTCCTAGGCCTCACTGTGTATTACAGGAATTTCATAGAGAACTATGGGACCATAGCTTCTCCACTGAATGTAATCTCCTCTCCAAAATTCCCTAAAAAGGTAAAATGGAACAGGGAGTGCAATCAGGCCTTTGAAAGCCTGAAGAAAGCTCTGTGCCAAGCACCAGTACTAAGAGCTCCTGACTACCACCAAACTTTCATTGTACAGACTGATGCCTCCAATGTAGGTATAGGTGCAGTCCTTAGCCAACTGGATGAGAAGGGTAGGGAGCACCCCATTTGCTTCATCAGCCGTAAGCTGAAGGATCCTGAGAAAAGGTGGGCAAAAATCGAAAGAGAATGCTTTGCTATTGTGTGGGCACTGAAGAAGTTTAGGCCATACTTGTATGGTTCTACTTTTGTCATTCAGACTGACCACCAACCCTTGAGATGGTTGATGCAAATGAAAGGGGAAAACCCAAAACTATTGAGATGGTCAATCTGCCTTCAAGGGTTTGATTTCACCATTGAGCATAGGTCAGGGTGTCACCATCAAAATGCTGATTGACTCTCTAGGATGTATGTCATCGACTAGAGGTATGAGGTTCATCCAGGAGTGGATTAAATCCTCCTGTCCCTTAGTCTGAGGGGTGCGAGTGTTAGGGAGAATTCTCTGTTTAGGCTGAATTTCCTAACCTAGTGAGTCCCCCAGCAGCTTTGCTGGATTTTTGGGGTTTATTTTTTCTCCTGCCAAGAGTGAGACTCTTTTACCCTCACTCTTGGACATGATTTGAGTGTGTCTCTTTGATTCTAGATGTGTTTAATGGGCTATGGGGTCTTTTACTCCATAGGGCTTCATGTGCTTTTGTGATGTGTGTTACACAGCACCCTCAGTACAGTAACACAGGGGTGTCATAGTGACCCCCCAGTATAGACTCCATACCCTGGGACTGACTACTGTCTCCCAGGGCATGTAAAGTCACCATTGACTTTACTAGTCTCAAATTCTGAACAGAACCAGTACAAACCATCATATTGTGGATGTACTGGCCGGGGCAATTCAATTGCCCCGAGGTCTGTTAGTCGAGGGGGCACGTCTCCGTCCCCCCTGATCGAGTTTTGGCTGGTGGCAGTGGATACTACTTTTTATATTCGACCGCGAATATATCCCTAAGGGATTTCCCATTGTTCGAGGCTACCAACTTTAATTATTTAATTCCTATAGCCTCGAACATACTCCCGGTTTATTTATTTAATATTAATTCTCCGGTTGGTATTTTTTGCCAGAACTCGGTTCTAAAATGGCGTTTGTGTTCGCTTTTGTGACTCCAACCCAAGTTGAGCCCTTTGTTCCACTATTTTGGCGGGCTTCTCCACAGAAGCCCTCCAAAGTGGTGCCACTCTGTCTGGGGTACTTAGGAGGGGTGGAGGGGGATTTAGGCACCCTGGACTGAGTTGCCTAGGCAACTCAAGTCGCACTCTGTCCTGATTGGCCCAAGTGGTGAGCCGGCCGGCTCACCACTTAGCATGTTTGAGTGACAGCTAGGCTGAGTGAATGGGGGTTTTCTGCATAAAAGCAGGGCTTTGGGGACTGGAACTTCAGAAGTCACCACAGGACCTAAGAATCCGACGAGGGAGAAGCTGAACTGACCTGCTACGACGACACCACCGGTGGAGCCCTGCTGAACCGTCTCACCACTTTTTCCCAACGACAGAGGAGATCTCCAGCCCGGAGACTCGTCTTCCTTCGACTGGTGGGGATAACCAGTCTGCTTCCTTTTTCGCTTCCTGGAGCATCTCGTGGCCGCCTTGCCTGTGCCAAGCACCCCGGGAACCGGGATACCACGTTTTACCACTACCGCGAATCAAAGGGTAGTACCTTTAACCGGAAAACTCTGTGGCTGGTTTCTTCCCTGGCAGTGCAACGACCTTCATCTTTCCTCCACATCGAGATCTTCTCTTCCTCTGAACGATGCTGCGACTTGCAACCGCTGCCAGGAACAACTGCCCCCGCTGGAGGATCCTTTCCACATAAGGTACCGTGTTCTGCCTGGCTTCCCTTGCAACTGACTGTAAGGGGTAGATTTAGCCCCCGGTTTTCGACCCTGGGTTAGCCTGGGACACCCTGGCTAAACTTTTCTGAGCCTAACTAAAACCTTTCTGAACTCCCTGCAAGACTTTTTAAGCCTGTTGTCATTGTGTGATCTTGGGTGCATTTGTGCCCTGCTCTCTCCAAGAGTGGGTCCGGCCTATGGACTTTGGCTCACAAGTAACTTTTGACATTCCTGCCTTGCTTAAGAGTTCCTAAGTATTAGTGTGGTGTATTTTCCTACATTCTGCCTTTTTCCCTCCCTTGTTCGTTAACTTATTGGAGTGCCATCTATAGTTAAGCGCTCACCTCTGTCTGGAAATAAGTGGTGTTAACTAAGACTTGTCTGATAAGGAATAAGGAGTGTATATATAATAATAGTAACTGTGTTTAGAGTGAATTACAATAATAGTGCTGGAGTATTCCAATAAGTGTGTTTTTAAATAAATACTTATATACCTTGATACCAAAGCTCTGGTCAGTGTTTGCTTGTGCTATTGTATCTGAGTGCCTATTGTGTATACTTTGCATACTGCCTAACTCTTCTTGAGGGAAGTCTGACTGCTCAGCCACAGCTACCAGGTAAATCTGGGTGGTACAGACTGCTACCAAGTGGGTTTACTGCCAACACCTGTAGTCCTAAATCTTTTGCAGTGGTCCCCAAGGGAACTGCACAGGTTTCTGCCTAACATCCAGTAGTCTTTTCAGTACCAAGCTTTCCATGTTGGAGAAGTTACTGTGTTTTCTTTGGGTGAAAGATAATCTTTTCAAGTCCTCCAAGATCTTTTTCTCAAAACTTGTGAGTATATGATTTTGTATGGGGGGATTGAAAGTGCTTTTAAGTGCCAATTCAAGGAATTCCACCGGGAATCCATTTTCAGTTCTTCCTGTGAATTAAAGAATACTTTTAACTGCATCTTCCGCATTAATTTAAAGAAATCAATCTTTTCTTTCAGGATTCAGCTCGAATGTTGAGGGACGAAGGAGAGCCCCTTTTGTAGGACTTTAAGTTCGAGTTTGGAAAGAGGGTATTTGGAAATATTGATAACTAGGTTTTCTTTGGCCCGGTTTTCTTCCTCAGTGCGTTTTTTCTTCTTTCCCCTTCTTGTGGGCCCTTTTCTAAAAAATCAGTCCTATCACCTTCTGCTGTCTGTGGTCGGGACGATGTGGGTTCCTCTTCGGGTCCTGGCTTCTGAATGTTATCCAATTCAGTACTAGAGGTGTCAGAGGATGTTTGCTCTGTGTTAGGATTCTTTTTAGGTTGTGTGCGTGGTTGAAAAGGTCTTGATGTTTGTTTTCCGTAATACTCCTGCCAGGAGTAAACGAAATCCAGTTGATAATCTTGTGTATCGCGTCTAAATTTCCGGATTTTTTTAACTTCCAGCTCCTGTTTGTATTTTGCCAACTTAAGGTTCATGTCTTCCAGATAATTTTTCAGTTGTTCACCTGTAAATCCTGTTTTAAGGTTGTTGTGGATGGTTGTAATTTCTTCTTCTAATGTGCCAAGGTTATGTGCTAATTCTTCTATTGTAAGAAGTATAAGGTCCAATGAACATTTGTTAAGTTTTTTCTGCCACCTCTTCACAAAAGCCGGATTGTCCTTTCATAAAGTTGGTTCAAGGTTAACTGTAAGTTCTCTAGGGATTTGTGGCGCTTTATGATACTGGGCGAGAGTGGATGCGTGTAATTTCAGATTGATTTCCCATCGTATTTTCCACTGGAGTTGTCAAATTAAGGCTTCCGGTTTCTCTACAGTATAGTTCTTCACCAGTGGTTTTGATTTGACCCAGAATTCTCTGGGGTTCCTCTTCACTAAAGCCAAATGTTTCTGCTCTATTCTTGGTAGTTTGTTCAATTTGTGCAAAAGACATTTTATGTAGTTTCTGTAATGGTGTGCTCCCTCTGTGATAGGCCTAACACTGGAAATGTCTGGAACAAGAAAAACAGGGTTTGAGGGGCACTACTTTTTCATCTGAGTGTACAATGACTGATTGTACTGATATTCTTTAGTTCAATAATAACTCCTGGAGTTCTTACGAACTTGTATATTTCTCTAGGCCATAAGAGGCTCTAAACCAACACTATTTGAAAAATGAGTCCTTTGTTGCCAAAGGGTGAAACTTTCCTGCACTCTTGTAGGGTCTAAGCCCTCCTGTGTTGTTGGATGGTCGTATTATGACCCGTTCAGATAATCAATTGTTGACTTTTTAAAGTGGAATTTGAGCTGTTTGAATACTGACACTTTTTTAAAACAATTTTACATGTTCATCAACATGTCTATGGATGCCTACAATATAGTAGATGTCAATAGCCACATCATACATTTTATAGATTGAATAGTGCACAATTTTAATTATAACAAGAGGTTTGGACATTAAATGCATGTCCCAAGTGATTCAATCAAACAATCTTTGCATAAGTGATACAAAGATAAATGATTAAAAAAATAACAGTAATGCAAAATAAGCATGAAATTCAAGTACAACTTTTCTTTTCTTATTCGTGTACAACAGCCAATTCAAAGATTGGCATTATGCAAATCACAAGGTTGCATCCAACAGTTCAGATTCTTTAGATTCCCCCCTTCTTCTGTAGGGTTCTTGGTGCAATTATGCCTAATTTGCATATACTAAAAAGTTGTCCTTAAGTTTAGTTTTAAAATCCAGAAGACACTTGGAGTGAAGTCCTGTAACTAGTGCCAACGCTTTTCGAACTTCAAAAGTTCATCTTCAGGGCCATCAAATTATCTGTTCCGAAAATAATGTCCATTCTGTAAGTAAAACAGAAATGGACTTTACTATGTTTGTGTAACACAGTTCGATATATATCGAATATGCTGTAATCTTAATTAATTCCTTTTACACTGATGGATGTCAAAGTGCACCCAACACCAGTTTCATTACCAAAAAAACAGGTTGAGTAACATATGGCAATATATAGAAGACAGGCATGATCGGGTGGTCATTTGTCAGGAAGCTGTGCGTTTTTTCACTGATGACTTCTCCATTAGCTTCCCATGCTCAGTTCTTAGTTCCTTTAGCTCATGAAGGGCCAACTTACTTTCCCGTAACTCGGTCCTTAACTCGCTTATTTCCTGGCCTAGGGCATCTTTCTCTTGAATTAGGGTGCCCCTCTGCTCCGCCAGATCATCTCTTTGTTTTTTTATAGTGTTGGATTTCTGGCGTTCCTGATCAAATTCCTCTTGAGAGTGGAGGTCTTTAACAATTCATTTATTATTTTCCTCTTTCAATTTGTCTATCTGGTCCTGTAGGGTAAATGGTTTATTAAATTGTAATTGTTGCGCTAGCTTGTGTTGACTCTCTTGCCGAGAGTTAACCCTTTCCTAACACTCCTTTTTTAGTGCCTGTAATTGGGTGTAATTGGGTGTTTCTCTAATAATTCCATCTGATTCTGTGCCAGAACTATGTTTTCAGCGTGTTTTTCCCATATCACTCCTATGTGGAGGTATAGATAGGCCGCAATTCTGGCAATTTTGCCAGAATCATTAATTTTTGGTGCCATGTACAATTCACTACGAGCTTGGTGTAATGGGCCATTGTCCTGCCATATATCCAGATCTATGGCAGTGACTTGTTGCATGATTTCCTGTAGCCAGACATGTTCATTCTGTTCTGGCCACTCAGCCCTGACAAAAAGCTTGTGCAGGAGGTGCTCCCTAGCCATACCGATTTCTATTGGGATAGCCATTTAGAGAATGTTCTTTGTTTATTAATTATTTTGGTACACCAACCAAGCAAAGTGTCACTACCCTGCAGGCTAGTCTGCTGTGCCAGACTGTCACGGGTGGTAATTAAACTCAAAATCATGGCACAAGCCCCCAAATCTGTTAAGTATTTCAATCAGGTGATACACCCTGGTCTCAGCCTTGTCATGAATCGCAGGGTGCGCCCCTATTGGGCTTCATGGTCCCTGTCACAATGGGCTTGTTCACATAAATACTTCCAAAATGGCCGTCCAGCGTATTCCCTTCTCTCTCCATGCACTGGACGTAGCCCTTCCCTATTTCTAGACCACGCCTTCAGCGGCTCCGCGCGTCTCAATGCTATTGCTCCGTAGCGACCAGACGTGTGCTCCGTAGCTCGCGGTTCTTCTCCTTTTCCACTCCCGCTTTCCCTTCCTTGTCCTCCCCCTTCATCTACCTCCTGGATTCGAGTTCTAGCGAACTTGCATTGCCTCCAGGATTCCTGGGTTCGACCTCCTGGAAAACTGAACGCATTCTGGATTCGGCAGAGACACGGGCCGCCTTCTTCAAAACCCGCTCCACCCGTAAGAAGGCATCAACCAAGGATGCCGGTAAAGAACCGACTGAGGTGAGAAGGAGGGAACTCCTTGACAAGCCTAATATGCAGCGCACAATTGAAATGCTTATTTTATGATATATATATATATATAGGTTCAATATTTGAGAGCTACACCACTCATATCACACCCCTTTTCAAATACCACAGGTCATGATGGACCAGGAATCAGGCTGGTTGGTAAAGGTAATATTTATTTATTAATTTAAAATTCAAATCAATCATACACTTTTTAATATATGGGGCGGCAATCACCAATGTGGAGACAATAACAAATAAGGTATGTAATGCACTTAAATTCACTCTTTAGCAACACAAAATAGAAAACACCAGAGAAATAGGAACACTTTGAATTTTTGGAAAGATAGCACTCAAGTTAGTATTTCCCCCTGCAATATTCCTCAACCCACAAATAAGCAACTCTAATTAGATACAAGGAAGCAGCTGGCAATCAGGAATGAGGAATCAGAAACAGAATTTGAATCCAACCTTCCCTCCTCAAACAAGAGAGAAAAACGGATTTGAACCTTTGCAATGTTAAAGTGACACTCGGAAATGGCTGAATGAAACACTGAAAGTGTGCAAAAATCCCTAAATAAGTTTTCTATGGGAGCAACATTGGAAAGATACTAGCAGTCATAAGCAATAGTTTGAGCAAAAGTAAACAATTCAAATTTGAATGGAAGGTTGAAAATAATGTAGAATAAAAATAACATGTGTAAAACTTTGCAAAAATGTTGATTCCCGGCTAAAATTATCCAAATGGTTTTCAATAGAAATTGGTGAAACGCACTGATTTTGAGTGTGGTTCTTGGGTTGGGGTGTAGCTATAGGTCTTAGGTATTTGAAATTGAATTGAAATGAGGTATTGAGCTATTAAACTGAGGGAGATATGCAATGTAGAATAACAGGCGCTTTTAGAAAAATCGGGTAGTGAAAACAGAACAGAAACTCAGTTTGGACAAGACTAGTTTTACTCTATGCGAGAGCATTCAGGCTAGAATACCAAAGAGGGACACAGTAAGCTCTAGAGTTGATTCATTACCTCAACCCCATATCTCCAGCGCCTGCCCTGGCGAACCATTTGGATCACTCGAAATATGATTGATAGTTTAAGATTTACACAAGATAAAAATGACTAAAGAAATGGCGCTTAGCAAGATAAATCAAGGACAGGATTGCAATAAGGATTCTGACAATATTACAGGTTATTAAGGTAAGGATAGGATGGTCCAGAGATTGAGATAGGACAAGGCAAGGCAAGGTATGCTATGGTTTTGTATGACTCCTATCAATACTTACAGTTCACTTTTAATTTAGGATTTTGGACCGTCAAGGGTTCTGGTCACCACACGGTTCTGGTCTAACAAAGGACAGCTAGGCAAATCTAGTGGACAGGATCAGCTGAGCCATTCTGGTCACCGGACTGCACTGGGCTAGCATCTCTGGTTACTGGATACTACAGATCAGCGGGATGGCGAATTCGCAGCAGGCATGCACATAGTAGCAGCAAGCCAGGCTGGATCTGGATGCTTCCCTTGGGCTTTTGGGATTTTGTTAGAATTTGAGGCCTAGCTGAAAATGGGGTCAGAAATGCATAGACCTTGGCTTTATAATACAAATCTGGAATCAGGATCAAACAGGATGAAGGAATCAGGAACCGAACGCCACGCAGGAATTCAGGAAGAAAGTCTGGAATCAGTGTCTGTAGTGCTGTCAAGGGTCCTTATTTATCATGCCAGATGACATCACTAAAGTATATGACAAGGGCAGGCTTACTACTCCCGCCTCTAATAACAGGATTGGGCAAGGTAGAAATCTCCTCCTAGCTCTTCGCTGATTGGATCACAAAAAAAGCATGACATGTTTATGGGGTGATGTTTACAATGTTTAGAAACCTCCCCTAGCTACTGAAACCAAAATCTAATTTTGACACAAACACATATTTATGCAGTTGCAACCTATGAGAAAATCCGATAGACAGGTTGCATATTTTGTGCGTCATATTTCAATCCAAACCCCAAGTCTGTGGGAGCTGGTTTCGCCTTGCTGACACATTATGATAATTTTAAACATGAAAGATTTGGCTTAAAATTCCCCAACTTTGTACACAGATGTGCATTGTCCCCAGGGATATATTTCCAAAATGTTATGTTTGCAACATCAATACTTTCCTGGGAATCTGTCATATTTTGTAACTTCTGTTCCTTGTGCAGTAATGAGTTCTACCAAGTTTTCAAAGAAAGAGCATAAAATTAGATTTAGACCTATGAACTGTTCATATTTTTCTTAATTCTTGCTGCAAAGTTAAACGTCTTTAAAGTTCAGTTACAAAATAGCCTATAAAACCAAAAGGAAGTCCATTGCAACTTGATCAGTGTTTTCTTCTTTCCCCCAACTTCTGTCAATTGTCAGTTTCTTTGAAGCAGGATGAGGGGCCTCTCTCTTGATTGAAGGTTTTATTGCCCCTCACACTTGACAGGTGAGAGTCTCAGCCTGCTATTGTCCCAGCCTGGAGCACAGACGAATGTCTGATGAGCTTGTGAAGTTTCTTTGTCCTGGTGCATTCAAAGTCTTTCAAGCTGGCAATTAGTGCTTTCCTGTGCCAGACGTTTATGAAGTGTCACCCTTTCTCAAGGCTAGCAACTGGCAGAGCAAGTTTTTTTAGAGCTTGCCAACTTAGCCTATGAGTTTTAGCTTTCATTTTACATCTTGACTTAAACCTGTAGAATCAAAACAGTTTATAAGTGTACTTTTACCAGCAACAAATCCTTTTACATTGCTAAGTAAGCAGGCCTTCACACAACAATTTACTTTTACATAGGCGATTTTCTCTCTTCAGTCAGAAAAAGCACATTTTACTATTTCTTTAAATTTGGTTTTCATTTCCAGCAAATACACACGTTATGCAGCTATAGTTCTTTTCTTGAGTGCTGGAGCTGTTTTGCAGCATGGATACATTTAAATAGGCATCTATTTAGAGTCTTTCTCTGAACAGCTGATTTTTAGATACTTTTGCAAAGATTTAGATGTGCTTCCTGTGTAAAATGAAAACAAAGCCCCTGGCTGATTTTTCAAAGATACGTTTGACAGGAGCAGTCATTCAAATAAGGCCCGGTTCCTCTGAGGCATAATGAATGATCCTGGACATGAAGGGCCTTTTTAGTCACAGCAGTTTCATGGTAAATGGATGGATTTAGCGCCAAACAGCATTTTTATAGGGTGAAAAAGGTTTTCTTTTCAAGAGGCATTTTGGGTTTCCAGCAAATTAATGCTGCCTCTTTCACTTAATTTCATGTTACATGTTGCAGAGCACACTGGCATACTCCTGCAGCGTGTGCTCTGTTCCACCCTTCCTGAAATGTGTGTGGCAGGGTGGTGCAGCCATTTTCCTGGTGGTTGTAAAAATGCAGTTTTGAGATTCTGGCGCGCACAGGAGTCAGCGCGGCCATTTTGCTGTTTCTTGCACCACTGCAGCAAAGTGATGTAGTATAGCACAGCTGAGTGGGTCAATATATCCCACACATCCCATAGCTGTACTTGAAGCCTTTTCTATGACAAATGCAGCAGCTGCCAAAGATTGTTCTCAAGGATAGTATTTTTCAAAACTGGATCTAAAATCCCACTGTCATAACCTGTCCTAATGTCGTTTTCAGTGTAAGGACTGCTGTCATAACCTCTCCATTTGAATGTGAAAATAAGTAAAATGATTCACTGTAATTAGAAATTTCCTCATACAGGAGCTGTCCTAATCGCATTTTTTAATTCACTAAATCCTTCAGTCATGTCTTCTTTCCACACTAATTTAGTTTATGACACCTGTGCCTCTTTAAGTGCTGACCCAGGCCCTGCAATAATTGCATAGACCTAAACATTTCTGCATTTGTCTCATTGTTTTTAGCTGTAAAATTCTCATAATGGCTTCCGCTCTACAAGGTTTGACTTTTCATCCTCCATGCGAGATTAACTGTCCTATGTATAATACTTCTTCTTGACAATACTGTAATTTGTCTTTGTCTACTTTGTACCCTTTTTCTGCAAACATCATCATAAGTTTGACAGAGCCTTCTCTACATTTTTCTCCTGTCTGACTGCACACTAAAATGTCTCCATGGGAGTGGGGACCACTGAAAAACCAGCACCATCATTGACGGTGCTGGTGTTTCAGTATAAGTCTGCGGGCGGGTGCCGTTCTGCCCGCCAGGGCAGACCTAGTGGTTAGGACTGCACACGCCCGCAGAACTCGTAGTTTGCTGGTCTGGAAACAATGGTGCAGGTAAGCTTAACTTGCATGAATCAATTTGATGAATGACGATTAACCCGGGTTTCCTTCATTGAGATAAAAGCAGTATTTGACCATCTTCTTTGAGTCTGACTGGTTATTTGGTCTGAGACATTTTATTGGTAATTCCATCTAGCACAGAGACGCATCAAGGTGCTAGTGCACAGTGGAACTACCAAGCACTGAGGTACTATATCAAAGAGGGAGTATCAGACTTTACAAGAACTAAAACAACTGTCTGAGAATGTTATGAAACCCTCTGACAAGGAGTCCAACATGGTATTAATAAATCTCAGTGACTATCTTTAGGAAGCCAGTAGGCAGTTGAAATTAAAGCAAATTATCTGAAGATCCCCCCTACTCCATCAAGGCAGATCTCTGTGTACTTTCAGAGAAATGCACAACTATAGGTTTGTTGGATGAGGAAGAGTGCACATTTGTACGTCCAGAATCTCCTATGACACTGTATACTTTGCCCCAAAGATCCATAAATGTCTCCATAAACCACCTTGGAGATCCATAGTCATATTGACAGGGTCTTTACTTAAGAATATGTCAAAATGTGTGGATGACGTTTTGCAATCCTCTGTGTCTTCCCTACATTCATATTTGGAAGATACAAAGGATTTTGTACAGAAGATCAATAATATTACTTGTGAGGAGGGTTTCATGCTAGCAACATTGGATGTTGTTTATTTATATACATCCATTAGGCATAATGTGAACATGAAGGCAGGTCAATATTATTTGAATATCAGGTCTCTTAGTTACCTGAGACACACTGAAATGATTTTGGAAATTATTTTTTTTGTTTCCCCAACAATGGTTTTCTCTTTAACAAAGTCTGTTATAGACAATTAAAGAGCACAGCAATTGGCACAATATGTGTCCCTCATATGCAAACCTTACTATGGGCTAGTGGGAGAAATGAATTGTGTGGTCAGCTGGAAATATGTACTATACAGGACAGGAAGTGATATGATTATGATACATTGGTGATTTATTTTTAATTTGTAACGTCTCTGAAAAAAAACTGCCTGAGGTTTGTAAAGATACTTAATGACAATTAATAGAACTTTAAATTTACTGAAGCCCACAAAAGAGAAGAAACTGCTTTTTTGGATGTACTTGTGAGACCAAACAATGGTGAGTTGTCAACAGAATTTCATAGAAAACCGACCACTTCTATCACACTGTGACATGCTGCCCATACACTGTGACTTCTTAAACAGAGCATTGCCTATGGGGAGTTTATACGACTCTGCAGGAATTGCTCTGATATTATTTTTTGACAAGGAAAGTAGGTTAACAGCTCAAAACGTTTGTAGTCGTGGTTATTTCAAGAAGCTCACAGAGAAAGCTTTCTTTAATGTATGATCATTTTTATCGCAATCACTTGTTAACGACTAAGGCAGAACAATTAGACATCCACAAGAATACAGATCAGACTAGGTTGATACTCACTTTCTGTCCTGAATCTGCAGCAATGTGCCAAATAATTCAAAAACATTGGTACATTCTCAAGGCAGATAGAAATGTGTCATCTATAGTGGGCAATCATCCCTGTATCATCTATCGTACGTCTCCATCATGAAAGAGCACATTAGTGTTGAGTTTTCTCCAAGTACAGAAACAAGTGTACACAGGGTCATCATGGTTGCGAGATATGGGAAAGGGTTTTATAAATGCACCAGATGTAAGACATGCACTTATGCCATAATGTGTAAAACATACCGATTCTGGGACATGCCATACAACTTGTATCTAAAATAACATGTGAAATTAGGTATATTTGATATATACATTATTGTGCTTACGTAACATGTGGTATGTGGGAAGTACCACATGAAAGTTGAAAATCAACATTCCCCAGCATATACGTGCAATAAAAAATTCAGATTTCTCATACCCAATAGCTAAACATTTCAATGAAATACATGAAGGTAAACAGGGATTTGGTTTCTTTGGCATTTACAACGCTACCAGGCATGCCTGGGGTGGCAATAGGGAACTTAAATAATGACAGTTGGAAGCCAAAAGCATTTTGAATGTTGAAACTAAGTTCCTGAATGCCAACAATATAATCAAGAGTTATATACTTTCTTGGGCATGTAGGCACATATTAGGCTATGTTCCATTGCCTTGATATTGGTCCATCAACACATGTATTTCCTTATAGAGGTGGACATTACATATTATTCTGCACACCGCATTTTGACATGACTGTCCATTTAAAATATTATACCACATTTGAGTCATAGCTTCCCTGTATTGGTTTGTTTTGTATCATTGTGATCCCACAAAGGGTTTTTAACAAATCAAACAAAAAATCTATAAAAACACATTAACCACATAACATCAATAGGACAACATTAACTTACAGCAGAACTTAATTGTGTCAACCTGCAGCAAAATCCATCAACCTTGATTTAACTGTATTATTCTGTCAGCATTTTAAAATCTTCATAATGTCCATATAAAATCTCATCATGTGATAGATCAGATTAGCATAATTTCCTTGCATATGGTCAGACCACATCACTGTCGGGGAGAGCTCTGTTACCTTGTTAGAGTATGCTTGCACTGTTCACATTCTCAAACAATTTAGACTCTCACGTCTACACAAGACATGTTCAATAGATTCTATTATGTTGTTTCCACATAAATGAAAATTTATTTTATTACTTCTGCTTGATTAAATGTACATAGTAAATAAGATTGTAAGCTTTCACTGTTAATGTAGGCTTCAATATATGTGCCTCGCTTGGATCGCTCCAACCAATAGGCAATGAAGGGGCCACAATTTACCAGGATAGCTAGGTTAACCACATCTCTTTCAGTGTACTGATCTTTTATTTTTTCCTTGCAGCACTGTTTTATCTGCAGCAAGTACGAGGTGCTTAATATGCTCAAATTATCTGTCACCCATTTCTTATGTTTCACATACAGATGTCCTATAGACCCCTGTTGAGTGTGGTTTTCCATAGTAGCAAAGGCGTGCATGAAGAGACACATTATAGTTCCATTTTGCAAGCAGACCAACTTCTCCTAGCTTATGTTCAAAAAACCCCTGTGATTTTCACTATTGCAAATTCTAGCAGGAGAAATTTGGTGGGAAGAGAAAGTGGCATGCGGAAGGGTAATCTCAAAATGTTTGCTTCGAGCTTCCCCAGTTCGCCTGTCCATTTGTGCCCCCACACTTCAGCTTCATAGAGTATGCAAGGCACTTCCTTGGCAGTGTAAATAAACAGAATAGTTTTAATGGAACTTCTGCACTGTCTACCAATGAAACTACTCAATGTATAAGCAATCGACATACATTTGTTTTCATTTGCTGTCCATTGTTCAACTCAGCTCAGCCTGTCGTCTATTATGATACCTAAGTATCTATAGCATTGTGTTTGTTCTATTTCTTTGCCATCAATTTTCCAAGTCACCATGCATTGTTTCCTGCTCTTTAATTTACCCTTGAAAGCGACAATCTTGGTCTTCTCAATATTAATTCTTAATCCATTTCTGGCAGCATATTCACCCAGGGCGTCTAAGAGTACCTGAAGACCCCTTGGTGTGTAATCAGCTAACAACAAATAGTCAGCATAGCCTAGCCAGCTTTATTTTAAAGGGCCAAATTTAACAGGACAGGCTTCAGATAGATTTAGTGATTCCGCCAAGTCTGCAAGATATAAGTTAAACAGTGTGGCTGCCAGTATGCATCCTTGTTTGACTCCTCGCACTTTCGAAAAAGGATCCGTTAGGTGGCCTTTGCTGTCAGTTCTCACTCAAACCTTCGTGTCGGTATATAGCAGTTGTATAATTTTTAACAGGCCATTAGGAATATTCAATTTCACTAGCTTGTTCCATAGTTTATTCCTCATGACCGTATCAAATGCTGCGCTGAAATCAATGAAGGCTGAATATACTGGCAGATGACGGCATTCCCAAGCATATTCAATGGTTGTTACCAAGCAAATCAAGTTGTGGCAGGTGCTTGATTTCATCTGAAAGCCTGTCTGATTAATGGGAAGTATTTGGTTTTGGTCAATCCATTCATTAAACTCCTTCAAAAGAACACGTGCAGACATTTTAGCAGGGATGTCTAACATTGCCAACGTTCTGTAGTACGTAGGTAGTTTCCACATGCCTTTTTTGTACACTGAGAATATAATACTTTCTTTCCAAGTGCCAGGTAATTCCCCATTACTCGCTATTGCATTAAATAAGTGATGCAAGGTTTTTGCCCAACGGTTAGGGGATAGTTTGAGTAGAACGTTACATGTCCCGTCAGGCCCAATTGCGCAGGATGATGGAAGTTTAGTAATCATTAGAGAGATCTGTTGAATGGATTGACTACAACACCAGTTTGCCTCTTGCTGAGTATGATATTCATCACAGGGTAATGTAGCACCGAATGTATTTTGGATGTGGACACGCCAGCTTTCTTCTGGGACACTATTAATAGGTATATTTATTTTTGCTGCACCTTTAAGAGTGCACCACATACCTATGTTATTGTTGTTTCTTGCATGGGATGCCAATGTTAGCCATAACACGTATTGTTGCTTTTTATATATGTTCTTAGGACATTTCAGAACTTTTTTTTGTATGTCTCTCACCTTTGCAGGGATGTCAGGACTACAGACCTCAGATCTAATTTTATGGGTCACTATTGCAATCTCTTTTCTCATTACTTATTTTGCACATTGGATGTTGTGATCATGTTTCAGATATGTGGTCGCTGGCTTGTTCCAGCGTTCACCTGGACTCTTATATGTGTTTTTTTATCATATCACTACTTCGAAGCATTAGGTTAGCTAACTCTTGCAGGATATTGGATGCAGAAGTGACTTGTATCAGTTGACAACTTTTAGCAAAGAGAAGGAGCTCCTCAGTCACAAAGCTGCTAGCTGCTTTGAGATTTGTGGGGTTCCAGCTGATTCTATTTTTACCAGCATTTAACACAACATCTTTGACCAATAACTCCAACATTACACATAGAGGTAGGTAAATTATCACTTTCTTCTCTCTGTATTATAGCCACATCAGTTGTCATTTTTTTCACTACTTCATTAATGAACACATAATCGAGTGTTGAGGCGCTCTTTCCACAAATTCATGTGTAAGCTCTATCAGCGTCTCCATTGCAATTTCCATAAAGCATCCCGAGTTTAAGGCTAGTAAACAAAGTCAACCATGATTTCCCTGCAAATCAGACACTCATTCGCACAAAGGGCTAGATTCCATCTGATGTACGAGCGAAGTATTGATATTGTACATTTTTGCATTGAAGTCCCCTACTACAAACACAGGAATATTTCTCTTATTAAATTGAAGAATTTGCTTCACAATTCTACAGTTATTTTTGGTGGCAACTCTACTTGGAGGATCATAGATGTTTATTATTATGAACTCCGTTGAGACTGTATTCTCAATCTTTACTAAGACAGTGTGTATCATTTCAGAGGAGTGTATAGCTATTAGCCACCAGGGGTGGCGTAGAGACACCAGTAGGCCACCTCGCGGTCTACGTATTTGACCTTTAGTAGCTGCAACCTGTAGAGTGCTGTGGCCAAAAATCTCACAGATGTCCACAAGCCATGTCTCTTGTAAGGCGATTATTTGGAATAAATCAATGTTAGCTAGTAGGCCATCATCTGCAGACAGATGGTTGAAACCTCTAGTATACCAAGAGCACATTAGGCAGCAGTTATCTTGTTGTGTCTGCAAAGTGGATTGTAAAAATAGTGGGTAGCCAATTCCAATATCCTGTTTTGTTATCAGGTTCTTGAACTTGAGTTACTTTATTTGTTGCACTTAGATCTGCACTATCTACTAGTGTGTTGCTTTGTGGCAAACGGGCAGGGGATATTTGGTTCTTAGCTCCTATTAACTTTGCAGTTACAATTTGCTTCCATGTTATTTTACTTTCTTTTGGGTATTTACATTTCCTCATATCAATTTCTTAACAACTGTAGCCTAATTTAAACAGTTCATTTTAATATTTTAAAAATATAGTCAAATTTGATTTAAACCAATACGTTAGAGGATACATGAAGTCTGCCTTCTAACTGGTCCACAATTAGTATATAATCAGGTGTGATCATTCTCTGGGGTATTACAGTGTTTAATATTTGCATGACCGTGGCTCTGTTTAAAGGCCGGTGGCTTTCAATGCCTGTATCGGATTTGATTTCTAAAGCTTTTACCATCTCAGTTGAATGGTGACTACTAGTCATGGTTTTTGATGGGGAATTCTGAGCACTATTATTTGTAGTCATGTGGTCACGATTTGTATCTGCACTGATACCAGTGGCTTGTGCGGGTCTAACAGCACTATTTGTTACTATGCACCTTGCACTACACATCTGATCGTGGTTTATGGCCTTGGCGGAGACACCCTCATCTATGTTTGTAATGTCAAGTTGGGAAGCCAATACATCCTTTCCTTTAGTCTCTCCTGTACTAGATGTTTTACTCTGTGATTCTTTAAATAATTCACGTAAGTAATTGCGGATGTCATTCTGATTTTATATCTCTTTAAGTGAATCTCTAAATAGCACACCAGTCTCAGGCTCTGCACAGTTATTAATAATTGGTGCTCCTTGGGTGTAACTCTTGTTTGTCTCCTCATTACATTTGCAATTCTCTAATTCTATGGGGTTGCTATTCTCCCTTATCGGTATCAGGATCAGCTCATTGGGTTTATCTATAAGTATAGAACCATTATCTTTTTTCCCTCGTTTTTTTGTCGAGTACATGCATGCTTGGCATAGCACTTTTTTTGATCTTAGGTTTAGGCTTCGATTTTTGACAGACTTTAGAGGAAAGAGTTCCTTTTGAAGCCAGATCTATTTCGATCACAGGTACTTCCGTGTTGGATGCTACATCTTTAAATACCCTTCTCGAACGGTTGATACTTTAATTTAGTAATAACGATTGCATGTCTATTTTCTTTTCTAAACTTTTGCATTTTTCATTAATCTTATACAACAGATTTTCCACTATTTTAAGCATTGCTTCTGACGCAGTACTAGTGACACTATTAGTCGATATATCCAGATTATTAGTATGTTGTTCAGCCACTAACTTTGTAGGAGTACCTAAGGAATGTCTGTCTGTCCTTAGGTCAGTATTCTCAGTATTGTCCAGAGCCCCATTGCCATTCTCATTATTACAAGCTATTTCACATATATCTGAGAGCTTTGGGATTAGTGAATAGTTGTCCTCGTTGTTAGCTACACAGATTGCTTTTCTATTTATCATTTCAGTCATAGGCGAACTATTCATGGTATGTGAAAAAAGAGAGATTGTAGTAGACGATGCTAGGCCATTAATTTGGGCTCATATGGCCACATTGTTGGGTTTTTGGATTTGGTGATCCTTCTGACTAGGGAGGGGATCCTCTTTATAAATCTCAGTAGGGAGATTAAGAACATTCTCCATTAGTTTGCTTGTTACACAAGGGAGCAAAGTATTAAGTTCTTGTTAAATCTCTTGGGCAGCGAGTACTAATTCTTTATTAGTCAAGGTAACATTTTCATTTGTTGCATGCAGAATAGTTTCTATGTTTTCATTCTCATTAATCGGAATACTCGGAATTCACTTAATAGTTGGTCATTACCCTCATTTTAGTAGGAACTGCCTCAATTACAGACATTTCTCTAATTTCATTCTCCTTTCTTATTTCTTTGTCACTCCCACCTCCTCGTTTTGGTAGCAGACTAGTTGTTGTTCTTGTCTTAGGGATACAAGTGTGTTTTCCTCACTGTGGATAGTGACGACCAGGTGGAGATGACAGCAGAGTATTTGTTGGGCTGCTTATCTCTTTTGTTTGATTTGTTCTGGCATGATAATGAGGTGTGGTCACCAATGTAGACACTGACCCAACATTTTATTGACAGCACATACTGATGGATCTGTATGTAAGTCATTGGTCAGTTTTTCCTCAGAGGCTTTTTTAGCGCCTACAATGCCGGCCTCATAATTCTCTCTAGTGTTGTCTATGATGTCTACTACATCACAGGCACCTACGAGTGGTGTTTCAGAATCCATGATTTATGGAAATTGAGTCTAAAAATGTAAGAGTGAGGGTGCATTAGAAACAATTCAGAAAAAACAAAGCATGTTGTATAATAGTTGGACACTGGTTAGACAGCTCGGCTCTATCTTGTGGCCCGGAATCGCTAGTTCCTATGTAATAGGGAGTAAGTGCACCTACACATGTCTACTGCATCTAAGATAATCTTCAAACATATGAAATTTTGCTGACAACCTCTACACAATCACAAGAACAAGCACTAAACACCTACGAAGAGCTAAACAATGTTGTACGGAGACAGGAAAGTTGAGTATGCATGTGCACCAGATCAGACCGCCTTTACTCAGCAGACTGCGTTGGTGAGAGTGAGGCAAAACAATATCGGAGATAGCTAGCACCCACAACATTTTGTTAACAACAATAGTACAATAGAGTTGCTATGATCCCTGTCTTGTGATGCACCTGTAATTACAGATAATTGTGATTCCGAGACTAGAAAAGCATCACACAGGAAACCTTTGCTGTATAATTTTGGTTATGGTTACAACTGCGTAGATTCTGAATTTTCCAGAAATCGGCTACTCAGTACAAGGTATTCACCAAGTTGAGTATAGCAATGCATGAGCACACTCAAACAAAGAGGGAGTTGGATAATCTTACCTTGTGCGTTGCTATCTGCGAGTATAGTCTTCCAGTCTCAATCTCCCTCTGCTTACGCATGCAGCGGGAGAAGCAAGAAATAGTCACGCACAGCCTCTAAACCAGCCGATGCAGGAAATCAGAACACATAGTAGGGATTGTAGATTGCAGAGGTGCTGCCGTGGCTACTGGGGAAAAACACTATGCTAAACCTGATATGCTTCCCACTTCGCGCTACAGGCGAAGACCCTGTATTTTATGTGGGACAGTTAGAAGCTTATTTTCACAACATAAAGGGATTCTAAACACTCCACCGCTCCACAGCCTGGCAGAACAGCAAAACAGCACTTCAATGCACTTGTCGGTGTGCACGCATGCTGGTGCGCGTGAATGCTCTCTTTTAAGGTGGTGATGCAAGCGGGGGGCAGGGCTTCAGATATAGTATGTAAAAGACATAAATAAAACATATAACTATAAAATCAAATTCTAGTTCAGAGTCTAAACGAATTTTCTAAGCCAGGTGGAAGTTCAGAGTTCAAAGTCAGGAACCAACTATGTAGATATTCGTAACACTGCAAGTTCTCTACTTCAAGATAGCAGCAGCGGCAGTAAGGAAGGTCAGAGTCACCAGAAAAAACTGCTCGGCCTGGCCCAGCCTTCTGGGAATTATAGTTACCTAGGGAAATACAGTCCCCTGCTGCATAATCCTTCCCTACTCAGGTCGACCTGGACTCTAGACTCCTGCCACAACACACCAGTCCAGAATTCCAAATCCCAATCCTTACACATGCCTTTAAAAGACAGGTAAAAAAAAACAATGGTACATTTACATTATACTATATCTGTGCAGTACAATATAATATGCATGATGAATAATGCCGGGATTACAAATATAAAAGTATATAAAGTATAGTTACCAATGAAACTTAGAATATATACAAACAATGTTTGGTGAATGTTCAGAAAATATAGGGGACATAACTAACAGAACAAAATCAACAACACATACAAATTTACTTTAACTCAAACAGTAACTTTATTGTTACACAAAATTTATTACAGCAAATGCAATATTTACATGTTACTAAAATGAACTGTGTACACATTCATTTAACACATTTACTTTTAACGCACCATATAACACAGCAGCAGCCTTTGGAAACAAGTACCAAAAACCATTTAATACTTTGCATATTCAACAGAAAAAGACGACCCCCACAGAAAAATATAACCTATCAGACAATAGCATTTACTTACACTTTAAGAAATTAGTATTTCATTTGTTTAAAGTAATTACTTTCACTTTGTGGTAGAACAGTCTAGAATGCACCTGATAACAAAGCAGCAGCCTTCTGAAACAAGTACCAAAAACCATTTAACACATTGCACATGCAGCAGAAACATATGGAACCCCCCAAAACATACAGCCTATCACACAATAGCTTATTCTTACACATTAAGAAAATAGTATATCATTGGTTTCAACCAACTGCTTTCACTTTGTTGTAGAACATTCTAGAAACCAAAATCTGTCACAAGTATATAAAGTTAAAGGCAATAGATAATAAGGTAACATGAGTGAAATGTTTAAATACAATATCATCATCGGTTGAAAATACAAAAATGCATTTAATATTGGACATATTGCATTTCATTTCCTCGTTCTGTGACACTTGTGGTGCAGTAATGATCTCTGGATACAAGCACAGTACAAATATATTATTATACAAAAATATACTGTACCGGGAAGTTCAGGATTGTCTTACTGTAAATTGTATTGTGTTAGTATGATTTTGATTTAGAAATGGTTTTTTAAATTAATGTAATGTAAACATGTTTATAAATATGCTTTATTAAAAATGAATTATAAATGCAGGAACATATCATTTTGTAAATAAAATAAAGCAATTGCAACATTTGTACATTTTTAATACTGTAAGACATGCTCCGGTTATATGCATGAAAATTAAAAGCATGTTTGTTAAATAATATTTACACAAGCTTTGGATTTAGCCTTTTACATAGATTAATGTACTTTTGGATTAAGTTAACTTTACAAAAATTCAAAGTTGTGTCCTTATATAGTTTCAAAGTTGTGTATTTTTATTATGTGCATATACATTTTAAATACACTGAATACTACTATTACATACATTAATGTAGCTTTGCATTAAAAGTTGTGTCTTTTTATGTTTTATAAATGTACATTAAAGCACCTAATTTAAAACTTGTGTGCAATGTGTATTACCATACATAAATATCTCTACTACAAATGATTTAAAGACATGCAATAACAGTGTGTATTTAAGAATAAAATGTACATATGTCAGAATAATCATAAATAGTGCTATAACATTATATGTAACAATGGTACTAGTGCAGCGGCTTAATTTTCATATGGTTACACATTACTTGTATGTGTAAACATTGTGCAAGTTTTAACTTATATTATACTTACTGTGCAGTGTATGTAATTAAATATGAAAAGTATGATGTAAGATTGTACTAAAAGCTAATACATAAGCAATATGTAACAAACAACTACATTTGAATACAATGTTTGGCATATAATAATAATAATTTGGCACTTATATAGCGCTACGAACCCTCAGGTATCTGAGCGCTGCTTATTATTACCCACGGTGTGTGGTGCTCATTTATCAACCTCAGAAGGATGAAAGGCTGAGTTTGGCCCCGCCGGGATTCGAACCTGCGTTAGCAGGCTCTGCACGGATGTCAAAGCAAGCGCTCTACTCGCTGTGCCACTTGACCAGCTATAGTATAGTAATTTATCTGTTGTTACACTGTTTTTCATTTGTGAAAAAGAAGTACACATTACCAGTTGTACAAATTACACCCTATAAATAATAGTAACTATCGCTTAGCTATACTTCATTGTAATGCAAATTAATAATTGCTGTAACACAATTTATAAATGGTAGTATATGTAACACAAACCAGAGTAAACTTTCCAAAAAAAGTGTCAATGTGCATGTCTTGTACAGTTAAATGTATGACATATATTTAAAGATTTAAAATTGTTGGTAACATTTAAAATCATAACTCTTTAAAATACAGCACATTATAACAACAATATAATGTGTTGAAATGTTATTGTTTTGATTATACTCCACTGATTATTTTTTTAATCTTAAGAATGGGTAATAAGACACAGAAGTCTAGAGAGAATGCCAAGAAAAAATGCCACCCATCATAATGTGAGGCAATAAACAAAAAACCAAACAATATGACACATACTACTACTCATGTGAAAAATGCAAGTGCTCAAATTTTTAATCCAACATGCACCTTAAAAAAGTGGGAAAACACATGCATTCCCAAAACACCATAACAAATAACAAACATGCAAACCATATTGACGTAAAACAACATACAACATCCACGCTTATAAAAGATGTGTTAAGTATAAAAGTCATTAAATCTTGAACTATCCAGACAGGGAGAAGATCCTGGAATTCTTCCGAAAAGGGGTACAATATGAAGGGCAGCTGCGTCGATCACGGCGTACCCGACCTACACTCTTCTGGTGCAGAGAAGGTAACTGAACTATGGGACTGTGAAGAAGAGGCTGCGAGACGCTGGCTTTAAGTACATGCTGATGTACCCGGCGAAACTGATAGTGTTTCACAAGAACAGTGCCCTCTTTTTTGAAACTCCAAAGGGGGCGACGGAGTGGTTGGATTGACAGAATTGCCCGTCGGGGACAGACACACAGAAAGAGGGTGGATTGGAGAAGTGAAGCAGCGGCTCCAGAGGTTGAGATGCTGTTTAAACTATGACATTGGGACTTGAATATAAGATAGACCATACGCAAGCTGGGAGATGAGCTAGCTTCTAAGTAGAAGAATACTGATGCGCATAATATAATAAATATGATTGCAGTAGATACAGCGGACCCACCCTTACACCCCAATATTTAGGTTAGATAGGTTACCGGTAGTGTGGTAACCCCCTGCTGAGTTCCTAGTACTGGCAAGTGGGAAAGGACTGAATGCGTGATTGCCTGAGATCCAGGGATGGAGCTGGGCAACAGTTGAGAACGGGAAGGGATGGGGAGGGAGGGGAGTTGGGGGATTTGCAGTGTTATTTGTTAGGGAACGAGCTTACACATATGCCCGTGTGTGCTTAAAGTGGATGACGAGGAGGGACGAAGGAGGGGACTGGGCATGGTCAAAATATGGGGGACCTTAAGATAGTAACCTGGAATGTTAGGGGGCTCAACAGTTACCTGAAGTGGAACAAGATTATGATGTACTTAAGAAGGCAGAAAATGGATATAGCCCTAATGCAGGAAACACATCTCACGAAAGAGAAACAAGAGGTGATACAGAGGAAATGGAAGGGGGCCATCATAGGTGCAACTTACTCGGCTTATGCCAGAGGGGTGATCACTTGGGTAGCACCACATGTCCCTTTCCAACTACTACAGACCACGGTGGAGGCGGATGGTAGGATGGTGGCAATAAAGGGATTGATAGAAAATAGAGAAATAGGCATTATTAATACATATGCCCTGAATCAAGACACAGTGGTTTACTTCAAGACGCTGTATAGCAAAATTAGCCTGTACCTGGGGGTAGCAGTGATATGGGGAGGGGACTTTAACTGCATGTTACACCCAAGGGTAGACAGGTCAGACAGGAAATCAGACAAACCCACGCCCACTGCCAAAACCCTAAAGACCCTGTTGGGGGGCCTCCGGTTAGAGGATATGTGGAGGTTACACCACCCACACGATAGACAGTATTCGCATTACTCAGCCGCCCAGAACTTGTACCCACGGTTAGACTATATGTTTGCCTCACAGGGGATGACGGCAGAAATAGTGTGATCAGAGTACAAAGCGAGGGACCTTTCAGACCACTCGCCATTGGTCTTAACATGGCAATATCTGCCTCCAAGGGCTAGGATCCCAACGTGGCGACTCAGGGCTGAAGCATTAAAAGACACAGTGTTCAGGGAGGACCTGAGAGAAGAAATTATAGAATACTTTGAAAATAACACTGGGAGTGTTGAATCGGCCGGCACCCTATGGGAAGAATTTAAGGTGGTGATGTGAGGATCGGCTATAGCCAAATCCAAAGGGCTGCAGGGAGGCATACTAAGGGAACTGCAGAAGGCAGATGCGCAACTAGAGACAATTTTGGGCAAAGGAGGTAACTCCTTGGAGGATGCTGAAACCATAAACCAATTGCAGCAGGAATGCGCAGGACACTAACAGAGGTGCAATTTAAACTATAAGAAATACATAGAGAGGCAACACATGGGGGAGACAAGCAGGGGAGATTGCTGGCATGGCTGTATAAAAGTGAGACCTCCAGACCAACGATCAGAGCAGTAATAGGGGAGAGTGGGCAAATATTGGATAACCAAGAGGGCGAGAATGGAGAGTTCCTTGAATTCTATAAAGACGTAGGAGGGGGTGAACATAGCGAGATAATGGAAACATTAGAGGATATTGGCCTGCCAAAAATAAGTGCTGAAGAGCGAGAGGAACTATATGCCCCAATTACATTGGAAGAACTAGAAGCGGTGGTGGAGCAACTACCCACCAGCAAGACCCCGGGTGCGGATGGGCTCCCCAGTGAGTTTTACAAAATGTATGGGTAAGAAGTGCTCTCCTCGTTGCTTGCAATGTTAAATGAAGCATTTGAAACAGAGATATTACCAGAATCCCTGAGAGAGGCGATCATTATCCCACTCCCCAAACCTAACAAGCCAGGCATGGACTGCGGGTCATACAGACCGCTGTCGATGCTGAACCAGGACAGCAAGATACTCACGGCTGTGTTGGCAAATAGAATGAGACAGGTCAGAAGCAGACTAATACACCCTGATCAGTCCGGATATGTCCCATGCAGAAGCATATCAGACAACCTCAGATGACTTCACCGGGTCATAGAGCACATAGTAGGAGACTGGAGTGAGATTGCAATTATATCACTAGATGCAGTGAAGGCCTTTGACTCTGTCAAATGGCCTTAGCTTATGGTAGCTCTAAGAGAATATAGAATGGGACCCGGGTACCTTAAGTGGGAGAAGTTACTATACAGCTCACTGCTAGCTAGAGTTAAGACGGGAACGATCATCTCGGAGGGGTGGCAACTCAGTAGGGGCACCAGACAGGGATGCCCTTGGTCCCCGATGCTGTATATCCTAGCATTGGAACCCCAGGCAATATACTTGAGACAACAATATAAAGAAGTTGGGATTTACACAAAAGGGGGACCACACCTAATTTAATTATATGCAGATGACATGCTACTATACTTGAGATACCCTGAAGAAAATCTTCAATACAGTCTAGAAGCAATGGAGTGATTTGCGTTGCTCTCTGTCATTGCAGTTAATCCCAAGAAATCATGTATATTCCCCCTGGGGAGGTATATAGGGGTCCCACGGGAACACCTGCCAGTCTTACAAATACTGTGGGAGACCAGCACGTTCAGATACCTGGGGATTGACATTTATCACCCGGTGGAAGCAGAATATAAACACAACAACGAGAAAACGGTAGTGAACATTGAAAATAGCATGAGGTTCTGGACTAAGCTCCCCTTGGCCATGATGGGGAGGGGGGCGCTGTTGAAGATGGTCGTATTGCCTATGCTACTAAATTATTTTGGGAACATACCATCTTTGATACCGAATCGTTTCTTTGTCAAACTCCAGAGCATATGCAGGGGCTTCATTTGGCATGGAACTAGGAACAGAATTGCACTATGGAAGTTACAGAACCCGTATGATAAAGTGGGTATAAAACTGCCTAATTTTTAGATCTATTATTTGGCTAGTCAACTGCAATACGTGGCCAAATGGTTAACGGAAGACTTGACGTCAAAATCCAGATTGCTGAGATCAAAGTGTGCCCCGTTCTTTCTCGAAGAATTGATATGGCTGCCCAAACCTGAGCTAAAAGGGTGCCCAGGGATGTTGGAACTGGGATGGAAGATATGGCGAAAGGCTTGCCAGGTCATGGAGAACCCAACCCCGTGTTCTCCGCAAGTGCCGCTAGTGGCGTTAACCGGAGGAGACGTGCAACTGAGGAATACGATTCATAGGCACTGGGAACCTGTAGGGATCACAACAGTGGGAGACATATGGCAGGAGGGGGAAGTAAAGGAATTCAGGGTGCTGGTAGAGGAAACAGGTTTACACATAGGGCAGTATATTACTTATAATAGAAAGGTCCCTATCCCAGGAGGATAGCTCAGCGGCAGCGTGCTCGACTTGGAAACAAGACGACACGGAGCAACACAGGTTCGATCCCTGGGTCCGCGCTTAGAAACCTCTGGGAATTAAGCGCGTTATAAATAACCTATCATATCATATCAAAGGTACGGCGGATCAGAGAGACATGGTCCGAAATAATACTAGAAGATCAACCTGACACGGCCGTAGAAACGATGTATGATATAGCATGAGGTTTCTCGAATCTATGAGCTGCTGCTGCTGATGTCCAGGGTGGATAAGGAAGTGGCCCAATTAAGACAAGACTGGGAAGAGGAAGCCAGGGAACTCATGAGTGACGGGCTGTGGGAGCGGGCTCAAGGTACCATAAAAAAGTGTCTAGGAATGCGAGGCTACAACAAATACAGCTATATGTAACCCACACGGCATACATGACCCCCCCCAGAGGATAGCTCGGTTTAAGAACGCTGCACAACAAACATGCCCCAAATGCGGGGAAGCGGGAAGAAAACGCAGGGATGACACACATGTTTTGGGAATGTCCAGAAATTGGGAAGAAGTAGCCTACCGATTAAATGAGAAAGGAATCAAACTAAACAACGTTGAATCGGTGTGGGCATGCATGGTAGAGGGGTTCCCTAGACCGCGCCAATTGAAACAGATGAGCAAGCTGAAGGACTTGGCATATATACTGGCCAAGCACAGAATTGCCATGGGGTCGAAAGCATGCGACAGACCAAAGGTAGAAGCTTGATGGAGTGACCTCCAGAAATGGACCGAAGCCGAAACGGCAGTATGACATGAAGCGGTCAGAAGGGCAGGGGAGGAGGAAGCAGGAACCCTGACGGCCTGGAAACAGTTATTGGCCACATTGTATAGGTCCACCCAGGACTGCTTAAGCAATCATGAAACCTTCGAGAATACAGAAGGGGAGGTTCCCACAGAGGAAAGAGAAGCAGAATGCGAAGTGGAGTAGGCTCAAGTTGGGGGGGGTAAGGGGTAGAGACTTAACGATATGTACATGGTGCTAAAGTATTATGATAAATACTGCTGGTTTTGTTGAAGGTTGTTTGTTGTAAAAACCAATAAAAAAATGTTTTTTTAGAAGTATAGAAATCATTTTGTTTTAGCACACATGGATAAATAATCAACAGATTAATAAAATACCACAATTAGAAAAGCCAGAAGCAGATACATGGTAAAATAAATTACATTCAAAATGCTGATAACGCTTTTTGCATAAAGAAAGAATTATTTCAAAACACAGTAAATACACAAAAATACGTCACTTTTTTCCAAAAATGTAAAACTCCCCTTACAAATGTTAGATGCAGATACATGCTACAAAAATATAAAGAACATATATAAGGGAAAAAAGGCATGCTTCCACAGTTGAATGTTACTTTGCTAAAGAAATGTACCACATTAAAAATAATATTACTTATGCTACTAATGCTCTTAAATGTAAAGATTGAAAAATCCATGAGTTAATTCAAGTTGGAACCACTACAAATGAAGAGAATGTCCTGATTCTCGAGCAAAATAAGATAAATAGATTGTGTCCTAAAGATAAGGGGCCTCATTACACGGTAGGCGGTAGGGATTTACCGGTACCGGTAAAATACCGGTACCGGTAAATCCCTGCCGCCTTACTACGAGGTCCCTTAGCGGGTTGGAGTTTTAATGCCTGCTTTTTGCAGGCGTTAAATACCAACCCGCTAAGGGACCTCAGAGCTAATTACGGCACCGCTAAATTGCGGTGCCGTAATTAGCGCCTTCCCCATTCCCATTGAGCCCTATGGGGCAGAAATGGGAATGGGGAAGGGCAATGGCGGAAGGGGGATTTACCGCCCCTCCAACCTTGGGATGGGGCGGTAAATCCCCTTTCCGCCAAGGCGGTGACGGTATTTTACCAGCATGAGCCATGGCGCTAATAGCGCCATGGCTCACCGCCTACCGTGTAATGAGGCCCAAGGACTCCCGTACCCCTGCACACCATTATGCTGATAAAAAAGCCAATGATTTACAATTTAGTGTAAATGACAATTTGTAAGATCAATAATTCAAGACAACAGACAATCAGGAAGCAGACTAAGGGCCTCATCACGACTTGGGCGTTACCGTCGGCAGTATTACCGCCGGCTGTATTAGCCCTACCGCCGAACTCCCCGGCGTTAATAGCGTTAATTGGGCTCAATGGGGAATTTTCGCGCTCTTACCGCCGGCGGATTTCCCGCCAGCGGTAATAGCGTGAATTTTCAGCGGATTTCCCCCCAGCTCAGAGCTGGGGCAAATTCCACCAAAGCCCTGATTTGGCGGACCCTTAAATCTAGCGGAAATAACGCGACCGCCGGATTTAAGGGTTACCGCCAAAGTCGTGATGAGGCCCTAAGTATTGCTCATCGATGAATTCTTTGTGAAAGTGTGAAGCTCAAGGCATTTCGTGGTACTACCCCTTCATCAGGAGCACAATAGTCACTGTAATATATAAACAAAATTCCATTGTTGCCAAATATAAAGTGAGATCATATGACATAATCTCGTATGTTGTACCATAACATACATAATTGAAAGTTCCAGTGGCTTATTGGTTCGGCCCTCCTTACTGTGTGTTCTAGAAAAACAACACCAACCAATACAGGACAGAAATACATTTGTCATTAATAATCATGACACCGACTATGTGTTAGTGAAAAAGAATCTCTGTGAAATTGATATTGATATTGATATTTTATTTGTGGCGCTCATACACAAGTGTTTCAGAGTGTGACAAGGCAAGGGAGGGGAACAAGGGAGAATGAAAACAATGATCTTACTAGGCCCAGTGACATTGAGAATGTGCAAGTGCCTGGGTGAGGAAAAGAGGAAAAGTGCATGGATGGGGGAGAAGTGGAAAGTGCTGAGCAAGAGAAAAACAGATACATAATAAATAAATAATAAAAAGCAACAAACAGTGGTAGTGCAGCCAGTAAGTGGCTAGTGCTGGGATTACAGGCAACAGACAGGGTGTGTCTGGTAAGTGCAGGGGGGGCTGTATGGTTACAGATACTGGCCTAAGTGCAAGGTATTGCCAGGAGGCAGTGCAGGTGGGTAGCAGAGTGAGCAGGTACCTGGGCCCGGAACTCAGAAGGTAGGCCAAGTGCACAGTGTAGAGAGAGAGCAGATCAGCAGGGGAGAGCAGGGGCAAAAAGCAGAAGCAAAGAGGAAGGTCTTGAGGCGCTTCCGGAACTGGAGATGGTTCTCCTCAAGTTTCAGAGTGGCAGGAAGGCTGTTCCAGAGGGAGGCCCCAGCCGAAGACAAAGATCTACCCCCAGTTAGTTTCTTTGAAAAACGCCTGACCCTGAGGGAGTTAGAGGTAGAGCAGCGAAGAGCTCGAGAGGGGAGGTATTTACGGAGGGACAGCTGAAAGTATTTTGCACCCAGGCCCCAGAAAGCCTTGTGGACAATGCAAAGGGTTTTGAATTTAATCTGTGCATCCACTGGAAGCCAATTGAGAGATTTCAGGGCTGGAGAGATACGATCCCAGGGCCAAGGACAAGTCTTGCAGTCCTGTTCTGGATGAGTTGCAAAGGGCGGAGAGTAGACGCAGGTAGATTTATAAAGAGGCCGTTACAATATTCCAACCTAGAGAGAACAAATGCTTGGGAGACAGTGAGCTTCTGGGGAAAGGAGAGGAAAAGCAGAGGAAAGCTGCCATATATCTACCACAGCCCAAGTTTGTTATATCCCTATTCCCTATTTGGTTGCAATGAGTACATTAATCATAATATTCCTCTAGTAAACATCCTCCTTCACAAGCCATGAGTAGAAAGTCAGGCCACGGAGTAGTGGTCCTGAGATGGCTGTGGTATAAATTCTCAAGCTGATGTCAAATGCCGGCATACAATTGTGGAAGATTGTTCTGTAAAAAAATAACTAGTGTAAACTTGCAGTAAAGAAAAATGCAATATCCGCAGCTTTAAATGGGCTTCCAATCCATAAAATGCTTACTGTAAAAGTCTTTGCTACCACAGCGTATCCAGGAAAGACCTGTCAGTGCCTATAGTTTATGGAACATACGCCATGAAGGGATGCTGGCATCCAAGTACAAAAGAGTAATCAATATAGGTGCAGAAGAGACCGGCTCCCGGTTAGTAGAAATAGATAGAGGACTGATGTTTGCACTGATGAAGTGGCCATAGTCCTCCACATACCTATGTGAAGGATGGCAAAAAGAAAAGAAAAACATAAAAAACGGACCAAAGTTTGAGGCTGGCTAAATATTAAAGAGTGAATGTGATCTAATCAATAGATATAAGTGAAGTACAATCAAACTAAGGGCCTGATTCACAGAATGTTTTCCTATTGGATTGCGCAATTATAAAATGCTTCTGTGAATCAGGCCCTAAATGTGAGGCAACCGCAAAAAGTTAGTAGTTAGTAGAAGGACAGTTTCATGAGCATACTCAGAAACCCAACTATCGGAAAACATGTGTGAGAGAAGAACAGATATTACAAAAGTGCCTCATCCTGTACAATTAAGTATTGATATTTATACAATATTAACAAAAGTACATTTGATTCAGTTCCATGTTACAGATTAATGGACAATATATCAATAAGTCAATTAGAGAACTTAAGTTACTGTGTATCAACATCAGAAAATGCAGACCCAACAAGAGCAAATGTTACAGCAGCTATTTCAAACAAAAATAAGTTAAAGGAGCAAATGAATCCAAACATCCATAAACTATATTAAGTGGAACATCAACCTCTAATAAAGAAAGAGCAGACAATATCAACATAGTCAAGTTTACAAACACAAATTCATTCATCATGTGTTCTAATGTTCAATGTGTAGGTCAGATTATCTATAAGAATCAGGTTGAACTCTTCATTAAGTCCTTTAGGAAAGACTGTGTTCAGGCGCTCAATCCAGTACATCTCTTTTTGCTGTAATCGCTTAATGAAATCACCACCCCTAGGGGGTCTTTCCACAACTTCAAAAATTTGGAATTTCAATTGGGAAATGTCATGATGTTGGCTATTGAAATGCCTTGCCACTGGTGATTTAACATTGTGCGAATGTCAGACGTATGCGCTAGCCAGCATTCTCTGGCTGGTCATTTGGTCTGGCCAGTATACAGAAGGCCGCAAGGGCATTTAATGCAGTAGATCACCTCTGTCGAGGGGCAGGTAGCGTAATGTTTAAGCGCTATTTTTTTCCCAGTGTGGGGATGTTTGACAATGCTACTTTTGATAACATTATTACAATTACTGCACGGGAGAGATGTGAAAGTACCCTTTTTCCATGTTTGAATTGATATCTAGGAGTCTTCCGGGAGTCTTTCTGATCCCACTAATTTGTCTCTGAAATGTCCTCGTCTTTGATATGCCATCATCGGCAGTTTGGGAAATAACTTCAACAATTGTGGATCAAAATGTAGACATGTCCAATGTCTTTTGATAATTTGTGCACTGTGTGCACTTTGTCTTGAAAATGGATAGACAGAGTAGTGGAGTGTCTTCAGAATGTTTATGTTGATGTAAATGTGACTCCCTATCCGCAAGATTAGACCTCTCTATGGATTCTATCCAGAACTTCCTTAGGATAAACTCTCCCCATGAATCTTTTCTCAAGATGGTTACATTCTTCTTGGAATGTTAAAGGATCAGGTATGGCTATAGGGTAGGCTTTTGGCCATGGATCTAGGATGTGTGCTAGTAAAGTGTTGTAAGTTATTTACGTCTGTGGGCTTATGATAGATGTTAGTGTGGAACTGGTTGTTACTGATCTCAATCTGTACATCCAAAAAGTGGATTTTAGTACTGCCCTCCTCCATTGTAAACTTATTTCTTTGATGGACCTGATTAAGCAATACCAGGAATCCATCTAGTTCTAGCTTAGTGCCCCCCCTAGATCCCAAAGATAGCATCTATATACCTTGGCCAGAATAGAATTGTAGCTGCCCAGATGATGTTATCTCAGACTTCTTTCTTTTCAAAAAGGTACATGAATGCATTAGCGTATGAGGGGGCCATTACTGACACCATCAAAGTACCTGATGTTTGTGCATTAAAGGTCCCTCTATACCTAAAGTAATTGTTAAATAGTATCAGTTGTAATAAAAAGTTCAATAAGGAACACTCTGTTAGCCCTGACTGCCTCTGAATGTAGTAACATCCACGCCACTGTCTCAATGCCTTCATTATGCGGATTAGAGGTGTACAAGCTGCACACATCCAAAGTAAAAAGAATCCAGTTGTCTTTTGGATTAGATAGATCATGCAAAATACTCAAAAAATGTGTGGCATCACTTAAATAAGTATCAGTTTTTTTTAATCAAGGGTTTTAAGATTTTGTCAACATAGATTGCCAGTGGATCAAAAATGCTCTGTCCCAGCCACTATTGGTCTCAAAGGAGGTTCGGTTAGGTGTTTATGGATTTTAGGTAATCCATAAAAAACTGGGTTAAATGGAAATCGATTGTGCAAAATAGTATGCGTTCTAGCACTGATCCATTCATTGTCTAAAGCATTTGTTAAAGATTTTTGGATTCATTCTTGAATAGTGTTCAAAGGATGTCCATTCAATTTAATGTACGTGAGTTCATCACCCAGTATGGTCAAACAGCTCTGATGGTAAAAGGCAGAATCCATGACAACAAGGGCTCCCCCTTTATCAGCTGGCTTTATATTAAGGCTCTCATGTTTAGCCAATGTTTCTATCAATAATAGTTGTTTGTTCTTAATGTTACATGGTCTCATTCTCTTGAAAATAATCTTATGTAAATCTTGTGTGACCTTTTGTTCAAAGAGGTTTAATGCTATATTATTGACATTTGAATACAATTTGCCTTTTGGACTTAGTGCCAAACTGTCAAATGAGATAGACTCCTCCTCAATTGATGGTTGATCATCGAAAAACATTGTAGTCTCATCTTCCTTAGCAATTTATAACGATCAATTTTAACAGGGAATAGAATAGGGTTAGATGTCGAGACAAATGAGAGACCTTTGTTCAGTAAAGTGATCTGCTGAAGAGTAGGTATTTTGGTTGATATATTGACCACTAAATTCTGTTCTGCATTTATCTTGGTCATTGTCTTAGGTTTCTTTTGACCTCATCTGTTTTTTTTTTCTTTGTTCTAAGCAAAATGCTCTATCACTCTGTAAGGGTGAAACAATCTCCCTAGATGTTGTAGCTATTGGAATGGGGTCAGTATCAGTGTGAACTGTAGGAATAGTGGAGACAACTGTGTGCCTTCTTTGCCCAGTGCTACGTGTGCAGCTATCGCTGCTGGAATCTGATCCTGATCCTCACTGATTGTATTGTGTTTGCCTAGTGTATGCCCTTTGGGTGTAAAGTTCCTGACAAGTGACACAATTTTGTTTAAATAATCAAAAGTCGTCCATATCTTTAGGACACCATCTATATCTCTTATTTACCTCCTTCCATGTGCGCGGTCTGTTTATACTTCCCCTGCACCTAAGTATCTAAATAGTATTTAAACTTGATTTATACCTTTCAAAAGAAGGGTGTGCATTTGTCTGCATTTGGTTGTTTCTAGCAAAATAAAACAAGTTAAAGCAATGAACATGTTTACAAACTTATGTAATACATGAGTGGCATTTTCTTTCCTCTAAACAATTTGTAGATAAATATTGCAAATGTAAAAACAAAGGAAATAAATGTGATCATGGTTATATGCAACAGTACACAGAATTACATGGACATCATATTCTATGTTCTTCTGAAAATCATTGTAACAGTTAATTTCATCACATTAGAATTCTGTGTGCACCTAACGGTGCTGGTAGTTGGGGAGGAAGCAGAATTCATGCAGTGGGTGCTACAGGACGCAACCAACATCAACGTCATTTGGCCACACACACCCTTTTGGCATTCCAACCCAGGGTCCCTCGCAGTGAGGCCTGCATGGCTAAGGGTAATGGTAGTTGTGATGAACACAGAATTCATCTGGTGAGTGCTACATGATGCACTGACCTGGATGTTATTTGGCCATGCCCTCCCTCTTGGCATTCCCTGAACCAGTGCCCCTTAATTACACATAGTTGGGGAGGTCGGTAGCTGGGGAGGATGCTGGTTTCATTCAATGGGTGCTACAGGATGCGGCCAACACCAACATCATTTGTCCCCACCCTCAGAATCCACCAAGATGGTGCCCCTTGCGATGAAGCTAAGGGTACCAGGTGTTAATGAGGATGCAGGAGTCATATATGGCTGCTACAGGATACCACAGATGTCGATGTCATTTGGCTATTCCCTTCATTTTGGCATCCCTCTAACCAGGGCCCCTAGAGCCAGGTAGTTGGGGTGGCTGCTTTTTGTTGCTGTAAAGCTTTCTTGACAGAGACCGGTTTGAGCCATTCTTGAGACAATTAAAACAAAGAGTGATGCATGTATTGGGCTCTGGTTAGTCTGATTTGTTGTACATTGTTGAATTCGCTGAGTGGACTTTGTTTGAATGTGCATAACAGGAGAAAACATTTGATTACTTACATGTGCATTTAAATGTGCTGTTCTTAAGGCACTGCATTAGTTAATATAGGCTGCCTAATAAAAGACTGTCTGGGGCGCACTGCCAATACATTGAATGACTGTTTGGATTCAGGTTTATAATAATTTCTACCCAAATTCTGTGTATTACCTCTGAAAAATGTTTGCAAATCTACAATGCATACATACAGGTGTGGATACTGGTTTATGCAATTAGGGGTGGAGATCAAAACTATAGCGTTTTCCATTATGTCCAAATCCAAGAAAATGTGTGCCCATCGTCCCATTCGTCCTGCCAAGAGAATTATTGCCACATCTAATGATGCAAAAAATCTTATAAATGAAACCTAGATTCTGTTATGTGACCTGGATAAACACCAGTCAATGGAAGCCTCTGCCCACAAAGTATACCAGGATACTATCCCGCCTGCTGGTGGTGCGGAATTTAGAAATACTTTAATGTGTGGCTGTCTGATTGACTATCAACTTGCAAGGAATAATCAAGCAATTGTCAACAGGAAGGAGGATGAAACTAGAGAGGGTCCCAGATCCCATAACAGTCATGCAATCCTCAACATAGGACCTGTGGCAGCTCAGAGGAAGGGAGTGGACCTGGATCTGGACCAGGTTGGCTAAAATACCATTGATGGGAGTGATAATAGTTTAACGGGCGAGGGTTTACAAAAGTGTCAAATGTACTAATAGATTTGAAGCTTAATTATTGGGGGTGCTCCAAATAAGTATCTTATCTCCACCTGTGGCATGTTATTTATAATAGTTCCATTACTACTACTGAGCCCAGACCAAGTCCTACTCAAGCAGCGATCACGCAGAGACCACACAATATTAATGACAAAATTGACTAAGCAAATTTCAGGGAGGCCTTAAACATTAATTCCACAGTTGGGGAATGGGGTTACTGAGCCTCTGATCGACCCTATGTGTAACAACTGTGGGCATCCGGAATTAAAAGAGTTGAGAAACTGCATATGACCATGCAGTTGGAGATGATGTCCTTGTCAGAGCTAATTACAGATTTTTCTAAAAACAAAATTCAAAAAAGACTGTCCTTCACAGTTGTGCTAGGGAAAATGGTGGTCAGTCAGCTGCTCCTCCACTAATCGAAATTGAACCTAAGCCCCAAAGTAATAACCAGAGTGAATTAAATATTCTTAATTGCACTGCTCAAGATCACAGGCCACATGCCCATATCCTCTCTGAGGCCGTGTGCATCTTTAAAGACACAAGACAAGAGAC
This sequence comes from Ambystoma mexicanum, assembly GCF_040938575.1. Taxonomy (NCBI): domain Eukaryota; kingdom Metazoa; phylum Chordata; class Amphibia; order Caudata; family Ambystomatidae; genus Ambystoma; species Ambystoma mexicanum. Next base: position 537,700,199 of record NC_090930.1, read on the forward strand.
CCACAGAGTTTGCTCAGGAGCCAGCTAGAAAGCATACTAATTGGCCCACTCTGTCTGAGATGAACAGCTCTAAGTCCAATGTAGTTTATCTAGTTGGCATGCCAAAACTGAATCCCAGTACAAGGGAATATAATGATTCCTAATTAGTAAATGGCTTCATTGGTTCTGACATATATACCGTAGCTTCTCCATCATAGTTTCAAATATTGTAAGTACCTAAAGATTTGCGGATCCACTAAACTCAAGCCTCGATCTTATTGAGGTGGAGCTGGTAAACGAAGTCCTGGTAAAGGGTCTAATAGCTTTTTAATTTAGGACCTTGCCACTCTATGGAACAAATATTCAAGTTAGAGACTTACTGGTTGGTTGTAGCATGATGACGCCACTTGTTCTTTTTGCCATTATGAGCAAAGCCTGACTCCATCCGTATTGACTATCAAATGCCACTACAGACAAATCAGATTTGACTGAGGGGAATAATTAATGTGATATCCATACTACAAAGAATGTGGTTCCGCAGTCATTACAGTAAACACCTTATTGGCATAACACCTCCTCTCAACCTTGTAATTGATAAGGATATGATAATCCTTGACCGAGAAATCCAGTCTGTGGAGGAGCTGGACAGCAATGTACAATTCTTCCACTTACCTGGATTAATTGATTGCTCTGCTGGCCTCATATTGCAGGTTCTAAGATGAGATTTAGCTGGGATAACTAATAGAATGCAGCATGAAAACTGGCAATCCTACTTGGAAGATTTCAATATGATTTGCCTACAAGTGACAAGGGCTTGTTTTCCAGCCCTCAAGCACAGTTATTCAAATGTCTTTACATCTCATACTAATGTTGCTTTGGGATACCCCAGCAAGCGACTGATTGTCTGGATCAAGACTGATTTAATTGTGAGGGCTAAACCTATACAGTTGAATTCACTCTATTTTTTAGTCATCGGTTTAATTACTGTCTATGGAAATACTTTTTTCGTTGCTAGTATTTATGATAGAACCCAAATAACTAATTTAGAAATGTTAGCTGTTTACCAACAAACTAGATAATCTACAAGGTTCTAAGCCAGCCAGCTATTTAATATTACCACTAAGGTACCTGAATAGCATTCTCAATGATATCAATGAGATACGGCAGATTCCTGTAACTACGGCCACACTTCTCAAGAGGCTCAATAAGTTTGCATATAGACTTTTTATTATTGTTTTAGCATTTGAAGTTTGGACTTGTAATGTTTAATTCTTGACCGACTTCCCAGTGGAACCACCATTTTGACTCACCACACAAGCCAGTCATATTGATTAAATTTGTATAGACATGTCGCTTTGGCATTGAGCCATGTGTTCTTTGTCAATCCTAGGGTATAGAACGGCCTCAATCCTCTGATTCGCTTGTTGCATTGCAAGTAACCAATCATACAGATGGAGGGCCCCAAAGTGATATCAGACTAATGTAATTGTGTGAGAGTTGCATGATCTCAAATAATTAAGAAGTGGGTCTCTTATTTGTATGCTAGTATTCTACCATTGTTTTCTGGTGTATTTTTGCATAGGTAAACTGAAGTACTGACTCTTCGTAACCCCAAAAACAATACCCATATAACATATCAAAGGAAAGGACACTGCAGGATAAGGCATAACAGAAACTTGAGTCTGCTACAGCTATAAAGGACCAATGTGATATTTGGCTCTTAGTCAACCAAAGTATGGTAATATCTGATGCTCTAGTATCCAAGAGGCACTCCTAGGTGAAATTGACACCTTGAATAGGAAGATCTTATATCAACAAGTGAAATTCAACATAGTACCCATGACCCATGACCTCTAGCAACAGTTGCTCACTGCCCTCCATCACTTAGTTCTTTTTCAGTAACCTATCCGAAACCGATGTCAACAAACTGATTAATAGTCTAAAACCCTCAAAATGCAAAGGTGATATGTCCAGCACCCCTCGTCAAAGACTGTGCGGACATACTAACCTCCATCATCACAGCAATCATAAATACCTCTTTCACTGAAAGCTTTGTTCCAGCCAACCTCAAAGAAGCCTGGATACTCCCTCTCCTGAAAAAACTTCCCTTGACCCAGCCATCCCCACAAACTACAGGCCAATCACCACTGTCCCCTTCCTGCTATAAATGTTGGACCGAGCTGCCTACCTTCAAGTCCAGCAGTTTATGGAGGACAATCACATCCTAGGGATGTGTCAATCTGGGTTCCGCCGAAGGCACGTCACAACATCTGTCGTGATCGATCTAAAAAATCAATTAGATGGGATCAGGGACAAAGGCAACTCTGCATTGATCCTCCTCCTTGTCTTACCTGCAGCTTTCGACCTGGTCAACCACCAGATCGTCTGCCACCACATCACCACTCACGCCCATTTCTCACCCTCAGCCACTGTCTGGATAGCATCCTTCCTTAATGGAAGAGTGATGAGAGTCTTCTCAGAGATAGACAATGTCTCTCATCTCCTATCACCTGTTGCGTGCCACAAAGATCCTGCATTGCCCCTACACTGTACAATATTTTGACCAGACCCCTATTCCACATTTAGGATTCACTCGGCATAGCATACACTCACTTTGCCGACGACAATCAAATCTTGATCCCCCTCTCAGGCAACTATACAGAAGACTCTAACACCCTTAACTCTATCTACTCCACAATTCAGACCTGGATGGCAGCCAATCACCTCTGCCTTAACAGTGACAAGACAGAAATATTGATTGTTGACATGCAAAGCATCCTTAAGACCCTCAACAATCAATATTCAACCTTCACAATCGACAATTGCTTGATTCCTGTCTCTAACACAGTAAAGACTCTAGGTGTCTACTTAGACACATCACTCACCCTGACTAGGCAAGTAAGTGCCATTGCATCCTCTGCAGTTTACGCTATCAAGGTCCTTAATGGAGCCAGACATTTCCACTAAAAACAAATTGCTTAAAATCGCCCGTGCAGTCATTGGCTCAAAGATTGATTATTGCAACGTCTTATTCAATGGCACCTCTTCCAAAAACATACTCAAACGTCAAGTAATCCAGAACAATGCCCTTAGGGAAGCCCTGAACACCCCAAAAGGAGAACACATCTCTAGAGCTAGAAGAGATGTACACTGGCTCCCCACCCAGGACCGGATCATTTTCAAAACACTCTCCATCAAACACAGGTGCTTATCAAACAAAGCACCACCGTACCTCTCCAAAAGAATTGACAAAGCCCACCCTTCAAGGCTCTCTAGGACCCCTTACACAGATAGACTCATTTTTCCCAAAGTGGAAAGATGCAAAGACGGAGGCTCCAGTTTCCCATACCTTGCTGCCAAGCTCTGGAACAACCTCCCACCTTCCTTGAGGGCAGAGAAATCCTACTGGATCTTCTGCAAAGCATTAAAAACCCAGCTCTTCACCTAAACCTGAATCCCCCCTTCACGCCTGTCGCCAGGAACATCTCTGTACCACCACCCAACTGCCTGTTCTGTAGGATAATTGCAACCTGGTTGTATACATATGTACTATTCTGTATGTTTTATGATAACTGCTGTTTGGTCACACCCTCTCTCCTTCTGCCTGTATTACACAAGCTTGACTAGTACTTTGTACCTGCAACAGCACCTCAATACCCACGTGTTGTATGCGTGCTTTACAAATGTAATAAATAAATTAATAAATAAATACTGCATGGCATTATTTAGTTCATGTGAGCAATGGTGTTTGATAATATTTATGACTACCCTGCCACCATAGAGCAGTCAACAAAAAACCTTTTAAAGGATTTTGTTCTCTCCAACATATTGGCAACCGATATAAATCTTTGCTTGGATTTAAGAAATTGCTTTAATATTTGGTAAATAAGCCTACTAAAAGACTGGATAATTATCTTTATGTATTAGATTCATGCTTAGGAAGTCCACCTATCAGTAAACCTAGATTGGGTATATTATCCTATTACCCTTTGCGACGTTCACATCCAAAAGACATGTGGGTGGGTAATAAATGTGCCCAAAATGCATTACTTGCCTAAATGGCATAATGCACTTCATGTTGTTTTGTCCTTTGTACGTGAAAGGCATGTTAGGCTATAGCTGCATTCATTCTTGTCAAGAAAAGATTATGTTATTCCACTTTATGTCGAATGGCTATATACGTGTGCGGGTAGATACATTTGTAAAGCATGCATGGATAATATGAGTTAGCTATGAACAATCCCTGCAATGATTTAATATTACTTTGTACGAGTATATTTTTGGTGTTCTATGGAATAATTATTTATCATATGTACAGGTTTATGTTGAAGTTGAATTGTATTAATACATTGATGTATTGTTTTATGAAATCTCTGTATTTCTAAATAAACATAAAACGAATGAATACAGCTATCAGAATTTTTGTTTGGAAAACTTACATTGCTAAAAACCAGAGATAGAAAAACGTTTAAAATTAAACAAAGAAGGCAAAGCCAAAGTTTTGGAAAACATAAAGACATTTTAGATGACATACAAACCAATACTTTGGGGTAGAATATTTATAAAAACCAAAATGAAGATGACCTTTCCCAAAATACACAAGAGCCATGTAATACCCAACCTTTTTCAAAGTGCAACAAGCAAATTCATATTTACAACTTTGGAATTAATGAATATAGCTATCATTCATGTGTAGGGGGCTGTACCAGGGCAGGTAACACCATGCCAGCCCAAGCTTAGGCAGGACAGTGTAAACCAAAAGCTTTGGTACGGGCTAAGGGCCATCATTGGCCCTGGCGCTCCCCCCGACAAGGTGTGATTGCTATTCACTACGTCCGAGATGCAAACAGTTTTTAATTTTTTTTTCATGGATGATGGGCTATGCATCTGTTGTGCATGCCCAATCTCCCTTTAAAAAACAGGATGGCCACAGCCATAGCAAATAGAAAAGGGACTGAGTCTCTTTTCTATTTCTATGGCGGTCTGACAAGAAGGAGCAACCAGGAAGTGGGGTGAGGGGGCATTGAGGGTTGATGAGTGAAGTGGGGTGCGGAGGGAGTTTAAGGGGTGACATGGTGGGTGTAGGCATTGAGGGGGCTGGCAGAGGGGCCAAGGTGCCAGGGCACCTCCCTAAAGGGGCTCGGCTGGCTGGTTGAACACGGGCAGGACACTCAAAGTTCTCACCCTTGTGTCTAGCCACCTAATTGTCTGAGCGCTCTTCCTCCAAATATAACGTACATGTATGTGAGGGTCGCACTTGCATTTGCTATACAAGATTTGTGAAATGTATTAATAAACATTAAAATATTAGCTGTATACACAACAAAATGTGGCTGGGATTAATTATGTATTTATTTCTTCCAGAACAAATCCCTCAAGATGAAAACCTAAAAATGTGTGTATACTGCTGTAAACAACTAAACAATAACTCTGTCAACGTGTTCAATTGCAAATTATATGAAACCGCAGCCCATTTAAAATATGTTATAACATTTACAGTACAGTGAAAATATTGTCATCCAACTGATATATCCTTTTGAAACAATTGTGAGGTAACAAACCAAATCTGGAATGATACCAACAAATGAATTAACATTTTTGAAAGGCAAAGTAGTTTAAGTACCTCAAAAAAACATGGCAATGTAGAAGGTCTGGGAGCAAATCGCCTAATTAAAAACACACTGTTAATGTTAATACTTTGAACCAAAAAAGTAAAAGAAAATTGGCAACAACTTGCAGATTTACATAAAGGTCAGCAATATTTAACTTCGTTAAAAGCAAACAATGAACATTTGGAGGATGTTAATATTGGAGAACATTGAAGGTATTAATAAAAGACAGACTCAGTTTAAAAAGGCAGAAGAGGAAAGACAAGTTACAAAGCATGAATAACCCTTTGAAGAGGTCGCAGGTGATCCAATCGAAATATTCCACATGAAACTAGTGCAAAGCAAACTGATAAGTGTATTGTACAAATGCTTAGGAGAAAGATGTTTTGCCCAATTGTTTCCTACAGGATTGGGAGGACGATTAGATGAAAGTCAACTACTGCCTCAGAATAAAGATAAAGTTGCATACATTCAAGTGACCCCAGATTTAGACCTAACAATCAATGTGTTTCACTTATTGTATGAAAGTGAATTATCCACTTTAGAGACAGTGTTTGGAACACTGCATACTTGTAATTATATGAAATCACCATTTCAGTGTGGAGCGCAGTGGAGCAGGAGTGGTCTTTGGTGGGGATAAAGTATTTCTACAGTTGCTGTGCTTAAGAAGGCAGTGTTTGGAAAACTACATACTTGTAATTATATAGAATCACCATTTCAGCCTGGAGGGCAGTGGAGCAGGAGTGGTCTTTGGTGGGGATAAAGTCTTTCTTCAGTTGCTGTGCTTAAGGAGGCAGCGTTTGGAACACTGCATACTTGTAATTATATGAAATCACCATTTCAGTGTGGAGCGCAGTGGAGCAGGAGTGGTCTTTGGTGGGGATAAAGTCTTTCTACAGTTGCTGTGCTTAAGAAGGCAGTGTTTGGAAAACTACATACTTGTAATTATATAGAATCACCATTTCAGCCTGGAGCGCAGTGGAGCAGGAGTGGTCTTTGGTGGGGATAAAGTCTTTCTTCAGTTGCTGTGCTTAAGGAGGCAGCGTTTGGAACACTGCATACTTGTAATTATATAAAATCACCATTTTAGCGCAGAGCACAGTGGAGCAGGAGTGGTTTTTGGTGGCACGTGATGGACCAGAAGGGGACCACGACTGCCTTTGTGCGCCTCTATGTAGACAACTTAGCTGGGACAAGTTTTATATAGGAAGACTTGGTAAACTGAGTCTATCGCGTACTTTCGCATTGACATTATTCATGAGCAGAACCTCTGCGCTTCTTGTTCCCTTGCTACTTTTGTAGATAATGTAAATTACAGAAACTGTTGTGAACCTTCATTTATTCTTTTTAAATCTAGGCCCCGGGAGGAGAGAAGCTCGTCTGTGCACACACGGCTGTAGAGAGTGGTGCAGGGCAAAGGATCCGCGCTTTCCACTTTTCCACTTGAAGTCATTTGACAGAATTCTGCGCAAGGCAGAGCGCCGGTTCGTCGGCAGCTTTGAATACATTATTGTGAATGAAACTCAAAAAGGGATTCAAGCCAGTCTAGGTTGTACAAATAGAAACACTCCGTTCACAAGGAGGATCACGTAGTTGCAAACAAAAGTAACTGATGATTGCTGTACTGGCCTTCAGGTTGACAACAAAGAATTAGTATTAGGAACTGTGGCACCCCACAAACATATATATTTATTATCCCTTTGAAATGATGGAGAAGTGCAAGTTGGGCTATTTATGATTACCGGTTAAACTGAATATCTGCAATACATGTTGACTTTGGATACAGTACTTAGTAACCCTTTTGGGGGGGGGCTGCAGGCTGAGAACCTTTGAATCACATTGTGCAATTTGAATTGTTTTGGTTGTCTAGTTTAACTGACTACTTTGTACTTGGACTGCTGGTTACTTCCTAGTTCTTGGCCCCAAACAGGGCCAATTGAATACTGCGAACCAAGTTTGTTGGAAACCACCCAGCTTGTGGTCTCTGAAAAGGCAGATTTGTGTTACAAATAACCAGGGGGAGATGACTGTGGGCCTAGGCCCTTTGATTGTGAAATAATCAACAAAATTCAAAAAAGTTGGCTTGGAAGTACTTCTCGGTTTGTGGATATTCGTTTTTTCAATAAGCCACATCTAAGTAAGTACAATTGTTATCGGTCAGGACCAACCATATTGTATACGATCTACATAGTAAAAAAAAGGCAGATGGAGAGTAAACCTGTGGCCAAAGAAAGGATAAATTATCCCTCTGGTACGAAGGCATCTAGTAAATTACCCACATTCCTAGGGGACTGCTGCGGTAATGAAATTCAAATTGAGAATATAAATATTCCGCACCTGGAGGTCAAAAGAACAATGGCGGAGGTTGTGGCAGGCGTGGAAAAATTGATGCCTCCGTTTATTAAAATGAATACTCCATCATTGGGTGGTTTGGTGCCTACCATTTCACACATGGTGGGTAAAGTGGTAAAGTTTTACGTCCTGGTACACCGGGTGGAGACCAAAGAAGGATACTTCTGATACATCTTGTTCTTTGACACACATTGATTCAGAGGACTTATTGTCATGTCAATACACCAATCTGATTTCAGATGTCTCAATTTTGGCCTCAGCCATATCTAGGGAACTGGCGAAGCGAGTATGCTTATCATTGGATCAACCAGCATCTAATACACCAGCGTGGGACGGAAAAGAAGAAGTCCCCTCACATCGTATGACACCAAGGCTAGCAGCAGTGTCTTCCCCGATCGTAATAGATGTATCTATAAAGATTAATTATATTTTGAGGACTCTCACCTTGTACAGGCCGCTAGTTCGGAGGCAAGAGTATATTTTTCCCAGGATCAGGGGGTTAGTCAGGGTGAGGAAATACTGGATGTTCTGTCTTTCTCTATATCATCAAGAGTATTGAACTCTATGGACAAAGGGCAGGACATTTTACACTACGAGATATGGGAGGTACGGGCAGTGTTGAAAGACTTGGTGGGAAAAGGTCATTTTCTAGAGGGTAAAGAAATGGTGAAAGAGGTTTGCAGAAGGGGCCTATGGAATATGATGGGGGTGGGGTCCTTGAAGGGTACCCAAACTATGTTACTCGAAGGGCAAGAAAAGTCTCCAATTGTCCCGAATTCTTCCACACTATGGCACATGCCAGAAGAGGTGTCGGAAGTTAGAATAAACGCACTTAGCGAGGGGGATGAGAATATCATTCTGTTAACAGAGAGAAGTCTTATGAGGAGCGAATCGGTGTCTAAGGTTGATACCCAGATGTATACACTGGGGAGGCATGGCTACTGTCTATGATGGAAGTAGATGTTGAAATGGAAACAAATCTTGGTAGAGCGAGGAAAAAACTATCCAAGACAAATACATCTAAAAAATATGAAGAATGTACCCAAACTAGGGGGCAAAGGGTCCCAAAAAATTCCTCTGTGTCTTGAAGATTGACACTGAAATATCCTGAGGGGAGGAAGTGGTTATGCAAGAGCAGGTGGTAATGTTCAAAGAGCCTGTAGAGCCTCAACCTTCGTTCGGCAGGGGGAAAATAAAGCCTGATACACAAAGAGGCTTGGTTGATGAAAGCATATTAAATTGTGCACTAAACCTAATAGAAATGCTCCAAAGACTCCAAATAGAGGTAAAGGGTGGATGAAAAATTATGTTCACCTGAAAACTTTACCGGCCAAAACTATCCCTGCGGATACCAGTGTTCAGATTACCTATTCAGATGGACCTGAGGGTGATCTGGATAGTCTAATACAGCATATTGAAAAAGGTCAAAGTACAAACACAGGTAGGTTATCAGTGACAGATCTAAGGATAGGGGGGAACAGAGGGGTTTAGTGACATTGCAACCTGCGGCCCAAAGCTCTGTGTTGGCATGCAGCAGCAGACACTTACCACAAATGTTTTTCAAGCCATTGAAGGAAAAAGGTCCAAATGTGTGAGCCAAATGGGCCTAAGTGGGAAGGTGGTTAAGGTAAGCGTTGACCAAGAATTAAAGAAAAAACAGCTCTTTAAATTGCCAAGACGAAGAGATATGGTTTCTGGGAATCAGCAAGCAATGGGGAAAGAAACAAGCCCATTACTAGGAGAAAAATGTACCTGTATCACACTAGAGTGACCATTCCCAGTTAGTGGTATTTTCCCACTATTGGGGGAAATCCAATGGTTAAAATTACTTACTACGAAAGATCTAGCACAAGTGGAGTTTATTGATAGTGGAAGAATTGATGTAGTAAGATTTGGGTTTTTCTCTGAATTGGTAAAAGAATGGGCCTCATTACAAGTTGAGCGGTATCCCGGCACACACCAGGCTTAACATTTTCAAAAAGGACAAAATGTGATGTAGGGAGGAATGAGTGAGATTAAGTAAGGCAAGGAAGGCAGAGTGATGTGGGCACACCGTGGTTCAACAGTTGTTAGGGATTAGTGCAGAGGCAGTGCCAATGCTCAATCATCACTCACTGGTATTCTGCAGGGTGCATTGAGTTGCGGGGCCCAAGTTCGTGTGGTAACGGATTGTCCACCCAGGGGCTGCTTCATGCTTTTTTGAGGGGAAAGGAGGGGGCTCTCCGGGCCCTGCTAGGCCTGGACAGGCTCAAACAGGGGCAATAAAGGTGGGCCTTGGGTAGGGGGCTGTATAACCTGCCGGCTGCCTGGATGGCTTATGTGGCTACGGGCTGGCCAATAGGAATCACTGTGGGGCTGGTGTAGGAGTCACGCCTCCAGGTTAGATGGTGTCACCATCTTAGAGTGCTGCCTAGCAATTCAGAAGGCAGCAGAACTAGGCTCTGACGACAATGAAAATTATCTGCAGCCTCACACCAAACTCATAAAGATTCTCAGCAACATCAGCAGGCCGCCGGTGTAATTACAGTGATAATTGTGGCAAAGATAGATGTATCGCTACAAGTGCTCCATGGTCTGCAGGCACCCCAGTACAACCGTGCTTACCGGCAGATTGTGTAAAAATCCTTCCGGGGGCTCCTTAGGTGTCGCCTCACAGCGAGGAGTGATCTTGGAGATCTCTTGAGCCCGGATGGAGCCTTCCCATGCATATCAATAACCAACTGCACAGACGCAGGTAGATCCTCTGTGTCATGAATCAAAATTGATCCACTCTCAGCTGTGGAAGAGAGGACAGATGCTGCCAAGTGAACCGATAAAGACTCTATGTGTGATTGGCCCTTAATTTGAACCGATTCTACAAATCTACTATCAACCAATTTGACCCCTTTAGGCTTTTTTCCATTCCGTCTTACAGTTGAAATTCTAGAAGTCACTCTCATAGGTGATTGTGTGTTGGAGGCAATCGTTGCACACTCATCCTCCGAAAACCTCCTTGGAAACTAAGCTGACAGCCCTGTTCAAAACGGGCTGTTTACCAGATGCCGAGAGCAGGTTTTGATTTTCACTTAATTCTGTAGCACATAAAATGTTCTGCAGAAATGTTTTAGAGCCTCTGCGATTTCCACCATTTCTAGCCCCCTGATGTTTGCTTCTCTTTACTTGGACATCAGTCACTTTGAACTTTGTCGAGTCCTGTTTATTCAAAACACGGGAACAGGCCTCAGAAGCGGTAGCCTCCTGAAACTGAACAGAGGCAGAACCAGACCCACTCTGCTTCAAAGGACTCAATACCCAGATTTTGAGATATGAAAGGATAAACTGCCTAATTTAGATTTAATGTGACGCAATAACCCAGAGTGAGTGCGTACTTCTACGCAGATATTATCATAAAGTCGAACAATAGCTTGCTTTCCCAAGTTTATTGGCGATAATGAAGAACCCTCCTAGACTTGTAAAGTCCAGCAGATTGGATTCATCCTCATGTATTGCTGCTGGAGAAACCAATCTATCATGAGACCCCTCTTGATTTTTCTCAGCAGCTGGAGATTTTGACTCGCCAGATTGCCATTGAGTCATACCAAAGAGATTCGGGGAGGCACTCATGCATGTTGCTGGAAGGTCCATAGCAGTGATCTCCTCCTCCAAACTGAGGGAGGTATAAATTGGGCTCCTCCAGAGCTTCACACATGAGAGGAGGCATCACATTCTATATCCAAAACTTGACATTTTGTGCCCAGGAATTCTTCTGCATTAGTCCTATGGACCACTTCACTGAACAACATTTCAGTTTTGGGCTGAAAAGAGGACGTCATTTTGTGTGTGGTTGGCAGAGTAGGTGACACCCTGGTATTTGCCTTCCCCAGAGCCAGGTCGGCTTCTTTATGCACCTCTTGCTTTTGCCCCTTATGGTTCAGCACATGAAGCAAAGCAGAACATACTGAAAGAGAACTCTCAATCTGTGCAGATTAACCCTCAGATGTGAGGAATAGAAGCAGCTGTGAGCCCTGAAAAACTAAACCTCGCATAGCCCCGGACCACAAGCGAGCCCCATTGGCCCCTCAGTCACCTTCCCCGGGCCCATGCGTTGACCCGGCTTTGCCCTACTCCAGGATTGAGTCGAGGGAAGACAAGGCAACATGGGAAAGAAGGGTCTCGAGCCTTGTGAATCCAGATAGAATACTGTCTACAGATGATACTGGCTGGAACGGCCCACACACCCTAAAAAAAAAACAGCAACTGTCACTGGCAGCCACGAGGATCACTAGATCCTGTTTGTCTGCAGGAGACCTGGATGTGTGATGGCTTTGACACTTTTTTTTTTAACTGCAAAAAAGGGATGCAAAGGGTGACCTAATGGGGGCCTGTTGTGTGCTGTGCGGGTGGATTCAGGTATTACAATAAACAATCTGGATGAGGGTAGGAGCAATATCTTAAAATTGAAATGGTGGGATATTGTAAAACTAAAAGAAAGAATATGTATCATCGTAAATGTATACTATAATCCTGCTACTATGGCCCTACGAGATCATTGGAAGCTATATCAGATTTGTTAGAGGTATATTTTTGGGAAATATATACAAGTGTAATACTCGTTGGAGTCTTCAACAGTGAATGTTTACAAGCCACATGTTATACTATTGGAGGAGGGACGGAATGTATCTCAAGACTCAAGGGAGAGAGGGAAAGAAATTAGAACGTTCTTAGATGGATGGGACATTTGTGTATTAAATGGGAATTTGCTGGGATATATTCAGGCCAACCATACATGGTCTAATGCAGCTGCAAAATCGACTCTTAGATTATATCTGTGTATCAAGTGAGATGGTCCCATTATGTAGTAGACTGGAAATCATTGACCATGGGGAAGTGATCACTGTCAACTGATCCTAACTTTGGTTTGGTATCATGAAACAGCAATCCGGGCTTTGCACCTTAGTATTGATGTCAGGCCAAGAGGTCATACAGTTATTTGGTGCCCCCGAATGATATCTAGGCTCAACCAAAAGGTGAAAGCCTATTATAGTAGTGGGGGGGTTGTAGTTGGGGATCCTGCAGATTTTGCTCCATATTCACAGTATGGTTTAAGAGGTTTAACCTCGGAAAGGGCGGTGAATATAAGCGCTGGGAATATGGCACACACTCATACATTTGATATATTAGTAAAGGAAAAGAAAAAGCTTCTTAGGAGATAGGTGAGGGAGGCCCAGAAGGAAGGCAAGTCTGGTATTTCTAAGATCAAAAAGCTGAGACAAACATATACAAATTGGCTAAAAGGTCACAGATATGTATTATACCAGAAATACTTGGTTGCAATACTAAATTCAATAGGGTCAAGTAATTGTTCAGCCTCTTGGACTTTGTAAAAATCAAATTTGTTCCAATAGTCTAGTCAGGTTCAAATAATTCTGAGCAAATTGTGGAGGTCAACCGTTATAAACGGAAGACATAACAAATGCACTCTTTTCTGCTGAATTAAAACAGCCAAACCATATTAATAAACTTAACATATAATTAGGTAATTTTTGTAAAAAAACACAACATTCTGTGTATATTTATTTTTTCATGAAAAAAAGGTTTATACGGTCACATTTAATTAACTCGCTTAACATCCAAATCAACTCAAACATTCTGTGTATATGGCCCTATATTGTCATATACATAATCATAGTAACAAATTCAACACAATATTTCCAACAAAAAACATTGCTTCAATGCAATATAGTGTTCAAAAATGTCCTGATATCCTTTGCCTGTTTTTTCAATCTATATTCCCATTTTGGGCTTCTAGGGTTTTAACCTAGGACTTCCACTATGCGTTTCGGGCGGTTGGTCCGCCCTTCTTCAGGTGGGGATATCAGAATTTCCCTATCTTTATTCTACAAAGTAAATATATATAAATAACTTCATTAGTTTCTCATTCCTTCTTGAATACATTTTACACATTATTTAGACTCTATGCACTTTACTAACCTTAGTACAGTAAAACCAAAGAGCGGCAACACCTTGCACACATCTATGTTATGGCAACATCTCTCCTCATATGTCTATTTATGCTCTTTCAGGAGTTCGAAACTGTCAAAAATAAAATGAGAAGCCCTATTTCAATAATGTGTTCTTAAGGTTCAGGCACTCACACCAATGTTTTACATTTACAGATGTAGTATGATCACGAGTGGGACCCGTCGCTAAAATCAGCGCTGGGCCCCACTCTGTGATCAATAATTGAGGAAGGTAAACTTCACTTCTGTTGTAACACTCACCCATTGGTCAGGTCATAGTCAACTCTGAACCGGCCGTATGATGCCGTGTTAGATATCCAATAGTTGCGCACAGTCCTTTGTGTGGCTAAATTCCGACTGTTTCTGAAAAGATTTTAATCATTGGGGTCACTTACTTATGCTATATTGTCTACATTTTGCCTATTCATTCATGAAAACACTGGGATAGTTCCTACCTGTCTTTTGTACTTGTTGAATTCGGTGCTGGAAACCGCCTGCTGCTCTAAGAGGAAGCACTGCGTCCTACTGCTGATGTCGATTACGAAGAGAGACTCCCTCGTGGTACAACATCTCAGAGAGATTTCGTTCGCATTGCCGTTTCTAAATAGACATACGCGTGTTACTTAAATTACACTAAACGGTCATGGTTCTAGTCACGATCTCATTTCTGCTCGTTCATTACCTTAACAGCTATCTGATTCCTTCATAACGCTCCTGATAGTGACCGCAATTCTGTGTTCCTGGCCCTGCATCGAAGGGTTGCTAGGCAGCCATTCTAAACTAGTCTGTCTCATATATTGCCTGTTAGCATTCAAGGCACCTTTTTATGGCCGCCATATTGGATGTGTGTGTTAACTTAAAGTTATTGATGTAGTCAATGCGGATTAAATCATAATTCTCTATACAATTAGTCAATACTTATTACAAATCCTTCACCACAACATTCATTGTGATGATTTTACAAGCACTTTGAAATCGATACAGTTAACCCATTCCCATTCTGTGATGTTACCGCAAATGCGTTCTGTACGCGGGTACATATTATATAAAAAAAAGATTCATGATTTTTTCACATTCACAAAATGAATTGTGAATTTTTTCACAAAATCTGTTATTTTGTGAAAACAATAACAGATTTTACAGTGTTTTACATTCATGATGATGTTTTGTTCATTAATTCAGCAACAATACAATATAAATAAGTTCAAATGTTGTCTACATTGGGTATTTGACTCATAGTCCATATTTTCTCAATATTTATATCCTCCACATTTTCCAACCTTTGAAAGTTTGTTGTTTCACATGAAGGTTTGTTTAACCAGAGTTCCTCATGCATCTCAGTTTACTCAAATTTGATGTCATTGTGTTTCTCACTTCAGAAGTTTATACTATTCACGGGGGTTTCCAAATAGATCTACCTAATCTTTAACTTACAGAAAACAGTTTAGATCCCATTCCATATTCATACCCCTCGGGTACATGCTGTCTAGTTTTTCTATCCAGAAAATCTCCCTTTGTTGTAACATTTTGTTCAAGTTACCTCCTCTTCTTGGTAATATCACATGTTCCAGTATCACAAATTTGATTTGTGCAATTGTGTGTTTCTCTTTCACAAAGTGTTGGGCCACTGGAGACTTTTCTGATTTATGTCTTATGTTGGAGAGTCAGGTTTCTGTGTGAGGTTGTTTAGTGTTGTTTGTCAGCAGTAGGAATTCAGTCATGGAGGAGATGAGCTTCAGTTAAGCACTGAACATCCACGGTTCGATCAGTGAGAAGCCGGTCTTGTGCCAGTGGATGTCTTTGAGGGAGGGTATCTTGGGGTAGAGCTGCTTGTCATCTGCCTATTGGTCAATGTTGTGTGAAGGCGGGAGGGTTCCAAGCTGTTTCATGTAAAGACTGAAGGTCATGGGAGAGAGGATGAATCCTTATGGCACTCCACAGGTGGTGGGTAGAGTTGGTGATCTTGAAGAGTCCATTTGTACAAACTGGTGGTGATGAGCAAGGTGCAGTTGGAACCAGCTAAGGATGATCTCGCTGTTCCTCATGCAGCGATGTAGATTGTCGTTGAGTGTCTGGTGGTCTATTGTGTTGAATGTTGCTGAAGGATCAAGGAGAACCAGAAGGCAAGGATGACCATCATTAAGGATTTCACGGGTATCGTCGATCCCTTCGATGCTAGCTGTTTCTGTGCTGCATCTGGGTGTGAAGGCAGATTGGTAGGACTGAAGGAGGTTTCGGTGTATTGGGGGAGCTGTGTTGCGACTGCTTTGTCAAGGATCTTGCATAGGAAAGAAGATGGGGGATGGGGTGGTAGTTGATGAGGCGATCAGGGTTCAGTGTTGGTTTTTTGAGATGCAGGAGGATTCAACCGGTTTGGAGGGTCTAGGGAAGGTACTGTGAGTTAGTATTCAAGTATTTGGCTTTTATATAGGCATTAGATAGCCCTTTGCCAGGTACTGCTATCATAAATTAATCAAAGCATTCTCCACCTGTTGCATTTGTATGGCCAGGCAGTGTGCCAGTATGGCAGTGCCTGAAAAATGTGAATCCCATGCCAATGCTTGTTCAACTTGAAACAGATATGGGTGTCATTGCCTTGCATCTGGATTTCATTCAAAGTCGCAAATTTTACAGGGATGAGGGATGGTTAGATATTATCATAATTATAAAATGTACTTTGGGGCAAATGCTCCTTCTACTATATTAATAATCAAATAACAAGAAAATGATTGGAGGAGGGCGGGGGCAGATAAGGAAAAATGTCCCGCCACACTGACAAAATCAATCTGTATTGTGTATTGCATTTACTAAATACATGTTAGCAGTAATGACAATGAGGGCAAACATGTTTAATGCAGGGATAAAAAAAACAACTGCATTTAAAGTTTATTTTTCGTGTCAATTTGAGTGCACCTTTGCCCAAATCCACATGACATGGATTTCTTTCACACTGTACAAAGCACACAGCGCACGGCTTACGTTTTACATTTAAAGTCTTCTACTACCCTCTAGTGGCAAAATCTCAGTTAGCTAAAGCTTAAGAATTAGTTGGGGTGGAAAGCAGCGTTTATGTTTATGACGTGCTATGCCGACCGTAATGTAGTCCTGAAATACTAATTCTTAAACCAATAAAATGGGCCACCTTCAGTCTTGAAGTTCAATTAGAGCTTAATGCAGAACCAATATGAACTAAACGCAATAATAGCTCTTCAAAAACAGTACCTACTACAATCAGTAATTTCCTTAAAGTGGGATACGCGTATAGTTCAATTTCATAACCTAAGATTTAGTATCCCAACTGGGTAAATGTCCTCGTTCTCCCATCCGTGTTCTTGCATCTTGCTGTCCATTGCAGAGGTGAGGGTTCTGGGTAAGATGTGGTAAGCGCCTGACGCACAAACTTGGACAGCCATTCAGTTTACAAACTTAAGTCAGTGTTCCCGCTCAGGGTCCGTGGGCAATGTCAAACTCAGGTTTAGCAAATGCATATTACTTGAAAATCACCGTTAGAGGAACGCAGCCAAGCCTCAAAATTACATGTCGTTCACACCAGTGCTTCTGAACCAAGATTTGTAAGCAGGCTGGCTGTGCCGCTGTCCTTATCACCTTTCTTAGGATGCCGCCCGGTATTAAATTACTTGCAAATAAAATCCCTGACAGGCAATTGTCACTCAGGCACTGCAGCGCAAAAGCCGAGCAATATTCCTGGCATTTCCTATTATTATTAGACCATGGCCAAGGTCGTAATTTGACAGCGTCAGATTGGTTACGGCTTCACTGCACCGGATGTATAAAACAGTTGCGCATGAATAGAAAAGCCTGTTCCATAGGGGTCCGTTCACCCGGAAATATATGGGGGTCAAGCAAGGTTCTTTTCAGCGCAGAAGCTCAAGACCAGACCATCGAAAAATCGGAGTGGATGTCATTGAAAGCGTACCGCCAATTTCATAGTGCAATACTGTATATTTTTTTTAAACCCGTATTTTTATTTTTTATGATACCTTCCAGGATATGTTCAGTCGCACATTGTCATTAAGTTTACAGCTAAACATTTTTTTCTTGCCTACATGGAGGCTCTGCACCAGCCACTCAGTTCACAAAATACAGAGATGATGATGTATCATGTATGTTACTTTTAGGGCTGATGGCACAACACTTGCAGTGGAAGTTCTGGGCGTTAGACAGAGTGAATGATTACCTGGAGGATCCCACCAGCAATGACGCGGTGGGGGTGGGGGGCGGGGTGATTTAGGAGATTTGTCTCACCTCCCCCCGTCCCCCCCCCCCGCACCCCGCACCCCCTAACCCCGACCACACACACCCCAAACCCATAAATAAACATTTCCAGTTCAGGGCAGGAATGAATACGTTAGGTGCACATATTTCAAACGTGCAATGCTGCACTTAATGATTGTCTGTACATTACAACATGAACAGGCACATTCGCAAAGGTTGCAATCAGACGTTGCAGTTGTCTAGTGAGTAAGTCTCTCGATTTTTGGATCTCAACCCGATAGATTTCCCGGGTCCAATGTCCGTGGAAGCATGTTTTGCCGGATCTAGGGAAAATCCGCCCCATTGACTAACGGTGAAGGCAATGTGTTTTTTTAAAAAAAGTCTTAATTCCGGAACATTATTTATTACATTGATCAGTACTTTCACAGTACATTGCTTTCCTGCTCAAAACATGCAAGCACGGCTTGGGAGCTTTAAAGGAGACTTACATGATAGTGGGAGATATTGAAATCCCTCCCTACATGAGCAGCAGTCCCTGGAAACGTGAAGCATGATGGGATAGGGCTGGGGTCTATATTAAAGAATGGGTGATAAACATGTCATCAAGGGTCAAGGGTGCCGAGGAAGTGTTCAGGAAGTACCGGCAGTGGTATCACCACGCGGCAACAGAAGGGCATAAACTTATCTGAAATGGGGGCGGGGGTGGGTGCTATCAAAAATGGCAGGTGTGGGCAGACGAGCTATGGAAAAAGTCCTGTTTTTTTTATTCTGTAGGGACAGCTGTTCTTCCCAGTGTGTGTTCAAAGAAGAGAGTCAGGCTTCTTGGGTTCCCTGCCCTCCTCCGAACATACCATCCAAGTGTAGAACTATGTGGGCACCTAGAGTTCCGCTACCCTTGATCATGGTTTGCACTTCTCTCTCTCTCACTGCGTCATATACTGCCATTAGGCTCGCCTCGCCCATTTATACCAGTGTTGCAACTGCACAAAACATGTTAATGCTACATGTGCCCAAAGCAGGTCATGAGACCTGGCAAAACATTGTATTATATCACAAGTGCTTATCTACAAACGGTGCGTTCATAACGACATTACTCCTAACGTCGGACGCCATGATGGCGCAATGCTGCACCCTGACCTGCACATTTCTAGTGTTCCTAACAATGGCGCATACTTCATGCTGTCCTACCCGATAGTAATAATATGCATTGCCCCAATCATTATCTTTGCTATAGAGTTAATTTTCGCTTGAGTGGCGGTTGGCATTGTTGCCAGTGGAATGCAAATGAATCTTCAGGAATACGTATTACAGTCCAGAATTGAACACAAGTACGTGCAGACCAAATGCAGCCACTTTCATTGTGTGCTGCGCTGTGCCACATGCTCTCTCTGCTTCCTGCAGGAACACAGGACAGGTAGATGCAGAGCGGTGCACAGTCATGGAAGAAAGGGAACAGACAGGTGAGTAGGTAGTATTGGAAAGGGTTGAACACAGGCTTCTCCCCGGGTTCTCCCTGGGTTTTCAGGATATCCCTCATTAATATGCAGGAGTATACATTTGCATACATTTAGAATCATTGTATGCACATTTATCTCATCAATATTAATGAGGGGTATCCTGAAAATACCACGTGTTTCCGGCCCTGGAGGCCTGGATTTGGACAACCCTGGGCCGAGGCTATCTGGAGCAAGATCCTTGCATCACAGTGAGTGCATTCACTTATTGGCATTGTAAATAACACTAAATAACACACTCATTGGTACTCATTTTATCGGCTGCATGAGGATGTAATGTACAGACAGCCACACAGGTTGCAGAAAGATATCTGGAGGTCTACATACATGTACACCTGGCCGCATGAGATGTTATGTTACGATTATTTATTAAGCGCAACGTACGCCAACGTACACACATCTTGGCGCAAAACCCAGCAGAAAAAGCGACCTAACAACCTAGTCTAAAAGAGGAAAGTCTTCAAGGCTCATCAAAACAGTGAATGATTCTCAGTGATACAGAGACACAGAGGAAGCGAATTTAAAGTTTGGCTGCCACTGAAAAAGCGCGCCCACCAACACAATACTGTGGAAAGCCAGGTACCTGAATAAACTAGCAACCTGATGAACAAACTTAATTGGCAGAGGTTATTGTTTTGACTTCTGCCATACTGCAGTAATCTACTTGAAAATGAACTGCTCAATATGAGGATTTTAAAGCCCACCAAAGCTAGTAATGGTGACAAACAACTGTCCATTATGCAGAAACAAGTTCTTGAATGATTTCCTGTAAATACTGGCAGTTTTAGTGCATCATTTTGCATTCCTGTGGTATTATTATTTATTATTATTTGTAATAACAGCCACAAGCCCATGGGGCTCAGAGCGTCAACAACAAACCAAACAAAAACAAACGAAACAACTAAAGAACAAAGTAGACGAGAGACATCAGGCAGGAGACAAACAAGCAAGCAAGAGAGAGCCAGACAGATGAGAACTAAAACAGTCAAGTCTTAAAATTCTTTTTAAACGAAAAAATGGACGGTAAGATAGGCAGGCTGTTCCACAGAGATGGCCCACAATGTCAAACAATGTGCGTGCAACTTGTATTGTCGATGAAGGAGTTAACCCATTCGGCCACGGGGCAAGACAAATGGGTGTCATTAGAAAGTCTTTCACCAGAGTGGGATGATCCACCAGGTAGAATGCTACGGATACATGGCAGTATGTCCCTCCTATAGAATGCTCGTATCATTGGATTTCATGTCAATGAGCCTGGTTTCACTACCATGACGTGGCCTCGGAGTAACTCAGTGAATGAACACTGCCAGGGACTCAGGGGAAGACTTCCTGCACCACGGGACGGCTTCCCCGCATTTATTTGATGCAGGAACAGCAACGGAAGGTGGACCAGGGAGCCAGGCTGCTGCTGTAATGGTGAGTCCAGAAGATGAATGAGAGCAAGGCGGCAGAGGCATCTCCGAAGCAGTGGTCACTGGGCAGGAGGAATGAGAGGAGTTGACTGGTAAGAGGCGAACGAGGAAACTGGCAGCAGGAGAGAGCCAAGGCAACTTACAAGCAGAATACCAGAAGACACAAGGAGGGACTGGGACCAAGGAGAGGCACAGAGAGGAAGGCAGAACAGAACAGGGGGAAAGAATGGCAGTAGAGCAGGCTGACAGAGTCCAAAGGACAAGGCAAAGCAATCAGCGCTGCAGAGCACAGTGGTTTAAATCCTCTGACCAATGTAGAAGCAATGCTGGAGTTTTCCAGTAGATATTAGTAACCATAGGTAGAAGGGAAGGCCTGCGTAGTAAATGCAGAATTGCATACACTAGGCCCAAATCGGGAGACAAGAGAAATCCCCAGCCATGCCCGAGCTCCCATGAGGACAACCCACACCCCCAACCGCCACAATGGGTCGCCACGGTAACCAATAACGCCTGCCAGAGTGCGCATGCATGAAAACGTGGTGCCTGGCCCCGGTGTTCAGGCGACACCGGGAAGATGGTTGCGCTCATGGTTTGCTGGGCGGGGACTGAGAGGCTGCTGCGCCGACCAGTGTGCCGCTGTTTGCCAAGTGTGTATCCGCCACACTCCGGTTCTGCAGCTTCTGTTGGGAAGGAGCCAGCCCCACCCTAACTCCCTAGGCACTTTAAAGTGAGACGAGATGTATTTAAATCACTATGATGAGACAGGGGAGGAGGGACGGTGAGAGGAACACCTCCCAGTTTGACAGGACCCAACTCCAATATAACCAAATATAGTCCCTCCACATAGTACAGCATAAGGCACAAGCATCATTGCTATTTTGCGTAGATATTAGTAACCATAGGTAGAAGGGAAGGCCTGCGTAGTAAATGCAGAATTGCATGCACTAGGCCCAAATCGGGAGACAAGAGAAATCCCCAGCCATGCCCGAGCTCCCATGAGGACAACCCACACCCCCAACCGCCACAATGGGTCGCCACGGTAACCAATAACGCCTGCCAGAGTGCGCATGCATGAAAACGTGGTGCCTGGCCCCGGTGTTCAGGCGACACCGGGAAGATGGTTGCGCTCATGGTTTGCTGGGCGGGGACTGAGAGGCTGCTGCGCCGACCAGTGTGCCACTGTTTGCCAAGTGTGTATCCGCCACACTCCGGTTCTGCAGCTTCTGTTGGGAAGGAGCCAGCCCCACCCTAACTCCCTAGGCACTTTAAAGTGAGACGAGATGTATTTAAATCACTATGATGAGACAGGGGAGGAGGGACGGTGAGAGGAACACCTCCCAGTTTGACAGGACCCAACTCCAATATAACCAAATATAGTCCCTCCACATAGTACAGCATAAGGCACAAGCAGCATTGCTATTTTGCGTAGATATTAGTAACCATAGGTAGAAGGGAAGGCCTGCGTAGTAAATGCAGAATTGCATGCACTAGGCCCAAATCGGGAGACAGGAGAAATCCCCAGCCATGCCCGAGCTCCCATGAGGACAACCCACAACCCCAACCGCCACAACACCTATTCATTGTTCTAACAGTGTTGCAAAGATGTTCGAGAGGAATGTACCCTACATGGCCGCAATCACAGACCGGCACCTGTTGTGAATGTTATCTCACACTAACCAAAATGATGAGTTATAGCCCATATAACTGATACAAACTTAAGACCTCTGAATTCCATTGCTTCAGGTGCCCTTTGACCACCAACCCCAAAGTAACAAGTCCTGAGATGTTCAAAGAGGACGGACAGGGAACATCGTGAAGGAATAATCATGTGATTTGTATTCTGAGGGTCTGGGAGGGGTACAATATAGTTCAAAATGAGGGTGGAGACCTTGGAGCCGGATGGCGTGGAATGGAGTGAGTGAAATGTGTGTGTGAAGGTTAGAGTTCCCCAGAACCTCCTTTGTGCTGTTTTAAGGCCTGCCAAGTGCACAGTATGAGTGATAAAATAGTTGTATGGTAGAAGCATAATTAATTTATTTTCTGAC
This sequence comes from Ambystoma mexicanum, assembly GCF_040938575.1. Lineage (NCBI taxonomy): Eukaryota > Metazoa > Chordata > Amphibia > Caudata > Ambystomatidae > Ambystoma > Ambystoma mexicanum. Next base: position 537,723,345 of record NC_090930.1, read on the forward strand.
CTTCGACATAAAAAGGTGATCACCACAGCACCCACGTTATGGAAGACGGATGGGCTGGGCTGGAACTAATGCCTAACATCGCTTTTGGATCAGGCGGACCCTGTATAGGTGCACACCAACCAGCCACGCAGTTTTTTAACCCTATGTATTGTGTCATGTATGACGATGTTGGCTTTATAAGATTCTGCTTATACTGCTTTTCGGCAGAATGTTCTTAGCAGCAGAGTTCTCTGCTGTTGCTCTCATCTGCATGTCAGATTAAAACCATGTTATCCTTACAAGATCTAGTTGGGCCTTTCTTCCCTAGCGGGTTGCATTCTCTCTGGTATGAGCGTTCAGGGACTTGCCTTCAATTGGTGACTCCAACGTGATCCCAGTGCCCCCCGTATTTGAGGTGGCTTCCAGGTGCCTACCGACAGCAACCACGCCTGAAAAAACACATGTTCCAAGTGGTTTAGCAGGAGCCATTTTAAGAGAAGTCCTCTCTGCTCTTTGAAGCGGGCGCGTCTCTGAGTCGAGTGTGAGCCGGTGTTGGCACCCTGTGACGGAGGAGTTCGGGAGAGCACGCACATGTGAGTAGACTCTTGTAAGTGATAACAAGTTTGGGATAGATGCATGGGGAAGTATGAAAGGTGTGAGTATGTGGAGAGAGAGGTCGTTGATGCGATGTGGGTGAGGTTAGGGTTATTTGTTGTTAAAATGTGTACTAGGTAAAGCAAATGTAAGGCAGGTCGCCCTCCTTGGAACGTGAGGGTGGTTGTACCACAAGACAGTATGTTATTTAAAGGAGCAATATAGAAATAAAACTAGTGGTCTCATAATAGGCCTGAATAGGTAGTGGTTGTTATTTTAGCATGTTATGTTATTGCATTATATATGTGTTTATTGAAAAAAGAACACGCCCTAGAAGGGATGGTAATTGTGTGCGTCGCGGTGTGGTATTGGATGGTTTTGTGTAGTGGTGTATGTGTGCAAGGAAGTGGGATAGAAAATCTTGTTACAAGCAAGCGGATGCGCGTGCGGCATATTAGCAGGACTTTGCAGGGTCAGTAAGCGATAGATATCACTAGCACGGGGGGTGGAACTCTAATAGTACATATTTATAAGGCCCTGCCACTGTATCGTGACAGGGTGGAGAAATATCATAAGCAGTGGATTGCGGAAACAGGAGGAGGGGGGATGCCCTGCCCATGGCCAGGGCACGTCTCACACAACAAGTGCATCTTGGAACACATGTCCACATTTTTAATAGACATATTTGGTGAGGTGACAAACTGTTGTTTTTGTTAGGCGCTGGCAGTAGGTGGTTGTCCACTGTTTTTTGGTTGTGTAGAACATGTACAAAAATAACCCATGACTGATGTGTCTATATCTTTCAAACACAACTCTATACTGGGGTTCTACACAACCAAAAAACAGTGGACAACCACCTACTGCCACCGCCTAACAAAAACAACAGTTTGTCACCTCACCAAATACGTATATTCTCAAGAATCCTGGAGTTTGGTTCTCTGACAAACCATGTGCCAGGTTGCAGGCAGGATCGTATCACAATCATTAGCATCGGTGCGCAGGGGACCAGATATCCCGAACAAAACTCCAACCCTTCTGAAAACTCACATTTTTAATAGCTACATATAAGGGGAAGCAGCTACAGAAGAGAAAATAAATTCTAGACCTCTGGCATATGTTCGAAGACACAGAAGATCAAGGAAGCGGAGTTGAGGCACAGACACAGAAAGATGGAAGGTGCAGGATGGGAGAAGGAGAGTGCCGGGCACCAGAGGATTGTGGGGGATTACATCCCTTGACAGCATATCCCACAGTAGGGTACACCAATCCGATCTATGTACCCACTGCAATAGGGACCCCTTCTGGCGTGCTAAGGTCCCTTCAGCATCGGTAACACCACAGGCTACCACTCTGCCACACACATATGCAAATTTGCCCGAAGCATTAGCATCCGCGGGTGTTAAGTCAAGAGAGCTTGAAAACAGGTTATCGGGATTGTTGACAGAATTGAACAGGATAAAAGAATCCTCAAGCGAGGTAAGCAATTTAGGGGCACCGGAAGACAGATCAGGAGAATGGAGATCAGGAGATTTTTTGCTTAAAAGGGATCAGGGAGGAATAAAAAATGTATGTGTAAAAAACAAAGGAGGGAGGGATAAGTGGCCATATTTCAGATCAGCTAAAGTGTTGGGAGATGATGAGGCTCGAGATGGCAGTGACTCGTTCACTGAGGACCAGGGAGGAAGAATGGGGTGAAGTGGCAGCTGAGAGTACCCCCTGAGCCGTAGGCACATGGGGAAAGGGCAGGTTGAGGAATAGGACCGGCCGGTTGGTGACAGTAAAGAAAAGGGGAAGAGGGAAGAAGGGCATAAGAAGTGGGGTAAAGATGCGGATGCCACTGATGCATAAGGGGCGGGGAGAACACAGTATGTGCCCTGGCCCCAGATGGATACAAATAATTTAATTAAGGCCCTCCCACAGCTCACAGCAGAGGCAAGCAAGACGATACACGATTTTGAAAAGCAAACAGCACGGGCGTCTGCAATAGTGAATTTTAAGAGTTTGATGGTTACTATAAGTTTGGACCAGGCTGAGCATGTATGGGTTAAAGCTAGATATCCAGGTATAACTCTGGGAGACGATCAGCTTGATGGAACACCGTTTAATGGAATTAGAGCACAAATGTGGGACGCGTTATGAAGGGCTTTCCTAGATACCCCAGATTTGAAGTCTCTGATGCAGTGTACAATGGGGGATGATGATGAGGATCCAGCTGAAATCATTCTTAAATTGCAAGAGATGTGGAGGACTGAGATGGGAGAACCATGAGACCATTCAATATTGTTCTTATATTTCATTGTTAAAAGGGGATTGCCACAGGAAGTGCAGAAGGCTTTAGATACAATTGTGGGTATTGATGAAAAGGGGTGGCAGAAAATACAGAGCATAATAGTGCATCATTGCAAAAGGATTAAAGAACGGGAGAGAAGAACAGCTCATAGGCAGCAGGAAGCGAAGTTGATAGAAAGAAATTGGCAAAGGTTGCAGTTCGGGTGCCTGTGTCTACGCCTGTACAGGCAGAGGGGATTGAAGGTGCTCAACAAGTTGTGAGTGCCATTATTGCTGCACTCTGGGCTGATGGAGGGCAAGGACCATGGAACGGGGGACAACAACACTCCAGACCACAGTGGCCACAAGGAGGGTCGCAGTGAGGAAGAGGGGGATTTCAAGGAACAAGAGAAGGAGGTGTTGGACCCGGGGGGTGGGGTTTGGACCATCCCAATGTTGGGATTGTTTGATGTGGGGGATTTCGGAAGGGAATGCAGGAGCAGCTCTGCAGTGGAGCATAATTATGGGCCGCAGCAAGAGGGTTAAAGACCCCAAGGGCCTCAAGACTAAGGTATTCACAGCAGGGTCAAGGATATCAAGACCAAGGGTATTGCCAGGGGCAACACCAAACATATAATCAGCAGCCTCAAGCAGCCGATATGCAAGTACGGCATCCACCACAGCAACAGCAGGGCGGTGCTGCCCTGGTGAGCAGGGTACCAAGTGGGGCTACTGCTCCCTTTGGAGGAGCAGCAGTGATGGGAGGCAACCCCTTCTTGTTTCTTGGAACAAACACATACCCTGATTAGGACAGGCCACAGAGAGCACTCGTGTGTCTGGTCTTTTCGACAACCATCCACCCTGAAGAGGAACTTTTGGTGGAGACGGAGCTAGGAAACAAACAGTTCATATTTATGATGGACTCAGGTGCAACTAAATCATGTATTATGGAGGGAAATGTTCCCTTATCGGGAAAGTATCTTGATGCGCAGGAATTCTCTAGGACTATTTGCAAGGTTCCATAAACTGAGGAGCTAGCCGTAAAGGTGGGATGGAAGGTAGTGTGGGCGTCCTTACTATATTCTGAAAGTTCCTCTGCTAATTTGCTAGGGAGATACCTCCTCAGCAAATTAAACATGACAATCTCATTTACAGTTCATGGTACAGTTTGCTCCACGCCTAGGATGTGTACTATAAGAGCTATGTTGATAATACACACAATGACAATGGAATTGGTGGTCTGCAGGATTCCCGTGGACCCTGACATGTTAATTTATGGTATTACTGTGCTCGTGGAGGCAGTACCCTAGTTTGCCAAACAGTGTTGGTGAGTTCCCACTGATTTTATCTTTCGTCCAGCAGTGTCACTTGAGGTGGTGACGGGAACGATATTGTCGCTGGATTTGCAGGAGTTGTTGGTTTCCGACAAGAGGGTTGTCATTTTAGGAATTGATAGGGATGGATGTAGTGGCGCACAGTGCTTTGTTTAGATCCAACAGTACAGTTCAAGGAAATGACGGATGACAAATTGTTTGAAAATAACGACAAAGATGGGGAAATAATACTAGAGATCTGTATCCCCTGTGACATAATGATACGGTACCAAAGAGTGCAATGCCCCCTAAAGGCAGTACTAACTCCACCTCTAGTTTTTGACGAAGACTTACAACACATGGTTTCACAGTTGTGGACAACAAATCCACATTTATCTATTTATTTGTATTTATAAAGCGCACAACATCCCTTAGGCATCGCAGCGCTGTTGCAGAAGTCTTGCTTAGTTACATAAGTGCTGGAAAAAACATACAGAGACATCCATGTTGCCTGACCCAGGTTGCAGGGTGGCATACGTCGTTACATAAGTGCTAGTAAAACATACAGAAGCTTACAGGCTGCCTAATCCCTTGTGGCAATGGGGCAGCAGCAGCATACGAATGCATAGTCATTTTAGTTGGCACAAACATGTTGCCCAACCCCATGTTGCAGGGTGGCAGCAGCATACAAATGCATAGTCATTTTAGGTGGCACAAACATGTTGCCCAAACCCATGTTGCAAGGTGGCAGCAGCATACAAATGCATAGACATTTTAGGTGGCACAAGCATGTTGCCCAACCCTATGTTCCAGGGTGGTAGCAGCATACAAATGCATAGTTATTTTAGGTGGCACAAACATGTTGCTCAACCCCATGTTGCAGGGTGGCAGAAGCATACAAATGCAAAGACATTTTAGGTGGCATAATAATGTTGCCCAAACCCTTCTTGCAGGGTGGCAGCAGCATACAAATGCAAAGACATTTTTGGTGGCATAAGCATGTTGCCCAACCCCTTCTTGCAGGGCGGCAGCAGCATACAGATGAAAGGTCAGTTTAGGCAGGCATGGCTTGGAGGAGTGGGAGAAGGGAGGAGAGGTAAACACATCTGGTGGTGGGGGCACACAGCCCACACAGCAACACAGGCAACCATAGGAGGGGGCACATACAGACACACACACCAGCAACACAGGCGACCATAGGAGAGGTGGGGGCCATACACAGGCACACACAACAACACAGGCGATCATAGGAGGGGTGGGGGGCATACACAGGCACACACAACAACACAGGTGACCATAGGAGGGGTGTGGGGCACATACAGGCACACACAGCGACACAGGCGACCATTGGAAGGGTGGGGGGGCTACATACAGGCACACACAGTGACATAGGTGACCATAGAAGTGGTGGGATGCACATACAGGCATACACAGCAACACAGACGACCATGGGAGGGGTGGGGTCACTTACAGGCACACACAGCAACACAGGCAACCATGAGGGGTATGGGGGACACATACAGGCACACACAGAAACACAGGCAACCATAAGTGGAGTGGGGGGCACATAAAGGCACACACAGCAACACAGGCGACCACAGGAGGGGTGGGGGTCACATACAGGCACACACAGCAACACAGGCGACCATGGGAGGGGTGGGGGTCACTTACAGGCACACACAACAACACAGGCGACCATAGGAGGGGTGGGGGGCATACACAGGCACACACAACAACACAGGCGACCATAGGAGGGGGGTAGGGCACATACAGGCACACACAGAAACAAAGGCGACCATAGGAGGGGGTGGGGGGCACACATATTACCAGCGACCTGAGTGGGCCATGAGAAAAGAACATACACAGACGAAGCTTCACCTCTTGTGCGGAGGAGCTGTGTCGGTGAACATGATGGTCATGCATAGGTATCAATATACACTAGAGAGGGCTCCCATCATTTTAGGGGGAGCAGCATCAGTTCATTTGGAGCCAGGATAATGAGTTCTAAATGCAGAGGTGGCATAATAGGTTTGGTCTGAGGCAATTTAGCATTATGCCAGAGTTACCATAGTAGATGCGAAGTAACAGATTTGACAGGCGGACAGGATCGAAGTTCACATGTGGCCATTAATGGGAGTCTTAGTTGGTCCAGTTTGGGTTCTGCCACAAGTGCATGGCTTGTGGCTGTGCCGGTCTGTAAGACAGAGTACTTAGAGGTTCTGATCCACGACGAGGAAGGGGAGCGTGAGTGCTGGAAATGTGATTGTGAATGGGAGAGTAGGAGAGAAGTTGTTTCTTTTAGAGGTGACAGGGTGAGATGTAGATGCCGACACTCTTACCTTCGGGTATGAACATAGGGGGGCGGCTCATCGGTGCAGCAAGTGTAGACAGGGAAAGACAAGGCCCTTACACACAGCCCTTCCATATAGGCCCGGCTTCACCTCCCGGCTCGGTCGGGAGCGTCGATAGGTTGAATCTTGCAGCCAATCAGCAGGCTGTAGAGTATGAGGTGCCTCTCCAGGCATCTCCATTAGGCCAGGCGAAGCCACGAATCTGGCGGCCATCTTCAGCATGGATATGCAGGCATATAGATTCTTCGTGGTGGAGACTCTATCAGTCTCTGCGCCCGGAGGGAAGGGGGTCCAACCTCCTGTTTAGAGCATCAGCAGGGAAATAAATGATGTAGGGTTACTGAAAGAAGTGACCCCTTGGCATATAACACTGAAGCCTGGTGCATTGCTGCCCAGGGTAAACAATATCCATTAGCGAGGGAGGCAGAGGAAGGTATTAAAAAACAATACAGGCCCTACTGGAACAGGGGATCCTCATGCAATCTACGTCCTGTGTAGCACGGTGATATACCCAATCAAAAAATCAACAGGGGGCATGATTCAGGACTTGCGCCCCCTAAATGACATGGTACAGAAAGAGTTTCCAGTTGTTCCAAATCCTCCAACTATTTTATTTCACAACCCCAAAGAAGCCACGTATTTTACTGTAGTGGACTTGAAAAATGCAATCTTCGCGATTCCACTCCATCCTGAGTTGAGGTACCTCACAGCATTTACACAGGGCAGATGTGGTTCGAACATACTAGGTTGCCTCAGGGGTATTGCGGGAGCACAAGCATATTTAACAGAATACTGCATGCTGATCTAGAAAACATTCAGGTGCCTAGCACGATTATCCAGTATGTGGATGATCTGCTAGTGTGTAGTAACAGTGAATAGCACTACTGAAGGGACTCCATTGCACTCTGTAAGGAAGGCATGGTATCAAAGCAAGACATTGAAAAAGGTTTAAGGAAGAGCCCTCTTTTTTGTTATAGGGGGGCCTGACACATGAGGGACCAGTGAATTCTCATATAAAGCAAAGCAAGACGGACACAAGTGATCACAGTTCAAGGGTATTTATTAAACTGTAAAAATGGTTGAGATAAACACCTAATCTAAACCTAAATCTAAGATGGGAGCAAGCTACGACCATAAAATAATAATAATACAGTCCTAGCAGAGTCCAGTCAAATTAAAAGAGCCCATACTAAGAAAAGCCTATTGCTAATCCTTACCCGTATGCTACAAAATAGTGTGGAATATAGTTTACAAAGAAAGAAGTGTTCTTAAATCATAAGTCAGGCTGTTAAGGTCAGGGTCTCCCTTCCCCACGTTTGAAGCACGGGACAAGCCGGGACTCCCGAGTGCAGCAAACTTCTGGGCTTCTCTGGCCTGTGTTTACAGTTCCTTTTTCAATATCAGGGTCTTCTGTGCCCAAGTCTCTTTTATGCAAAGTCTCTTGTTTCAAAGAGCTTGATGTATCATAAACAGCAAACAAAAGTTCCTTCTATTAATCTTCACATCGGGTGATTACTCTTCACCCAAGTATCCCCCTCAGCCGGACTCTGATCCCCTTCACAAAGTCAGTCTCCCTTAATCGGGCTCAGACGAACAACTCACTATGGACATCCCTCAGTTAGGTTCACGTTTGTCACCACAATGCAGTTTACTTAGCTTTTCAATTCACGTGTCAAAGACTTTCGACTGTACAATGGGTTTTAACTTTACCCTTGTATGACCACTTTGACATCTCTCGCTGGCCTCTTGTAGTTTTCTCATTTCACCATATCCTCCTTGTTCAGGAGAGAGGCATTTGTTAGAGTCTTTCGAATGACCGCCCACACGGCGCCAGACCACTCTAACCTTAAAACGTCCTGTCACACTCACCTGTGTCTCTGCAGGAGCGATGGATGAGCCTCCTTTGTTCTCACTTCCCTTGTTTTACCCGCAGGAACACCAGTCAAAGATAAGATGTACATTTAGACCTGGATTCACTGGATTCCCCTGAGCCCCTTCCCTTCTCTGTACTGTGTGCTATGATGTCCCCTAAGGGCTTACCTTGGTTTTTAGTGGGGTGTGCTCTCCATCCTGCATCCGCAGGGGTGCGATTCTATGGGAGTTTCTCAGCCCTACACTCGTAGGGGTGATGCCAATGTCCGTTTGCCGAGTTCTGATGCCACACGCTGTTATATGTCTTCACAGCGAGGCAGAGTGTTCAATGTACTAGTTTCTTCACTAGCAAGAAAGTCTTTTCCCCAAGGCGAACGTTGCGCGGTGTATGTTGAGAGCCTGGTATTGTCCGAATTGTATTTATTTTGCCAAAGGTATCTTAGATGGGTAACGCTGCGTGTAGAACTCAGAGACGTAGGTATGCGCACCGTTATAGGTTCTAGTGCACCTAGTAATGTCTCTCCTTTCTTTTGCAGGACTTTGGACGCTCAGACTACGAACCTGGATTCCTGAGCAGCGGGAAGACTCAGTGAGTATGCGCAGCGTTACTGGAACGAGCGCGCTAATGAAGGTTCTTTTTGTGCTTACAGGTGCCGGTGTAGATTTCACCTTGTGACTGGAGAAAGCTGCGGCGTGGAGAAAGCACCGGGGTTGATCCAGAGCAGGTGAGCAGAAGCAGGTTGATCCGGAGCAGGTAAGCAGAAGCAGGATGATCCGGAGCAGGTAAGCAGAAGCAAGTTGATCCGGAGCAGGTAAGCAGAAGCAGGATGAACCGGAGCAGGTAAGCAGAAGAAGGTTGATCCGGAGCACGGCGAGTGTGTTGCTGATGCAGCTTACAGTAAGCAACACGAAGCACTGGAAGAATCTTGGGTGTGGCTTATATAGCCAGCCACACCCGAACACTATAGAGCTCATGAACTTTTATGCACATCCTGTTTGGCAATAGGAAGTGGTAACCAGGAAGTTATGACAAACACCATGAAGGAATTTAAAAGGAGGTATCTGCTATGGGTTTTTTTGTGTGCCTATGCCAGGCCTGCCAAGCCTCCACCCAGCTTGCCCCGACTGCATGCCTGGTACCCATGACACCTCGGTTGTTCATAAAAGAGCTTTGTCTCATTATCTTCTTTTCTTTTACGCAAATGTTGCCACTGCAACTTTGAGCTTAACACAGTCTGGGCCACTATCAATTTTCTCCGACTCACCGGCTGTGCTGAACTCTTTAGCTTTAGTTCCACTGCATTCAAGGGCGGTACCATGGCTGCAAGCTCTCCTCCCCACCCTGGCCATCAGGGCTCATCTTTCTCCTCTGTTTGAACTGCCGTCCGGGAATAGCTGCTTCCTTGTGCGTTTGACCTTGCTCAAAGTGTGCTTTCGTGCTCTGCCATTTTATCCCTGTGGAGAAGGGAAAGGGAAGTCAGGTGTGTGTAGCTATCGACAACTGCCTGACTCTGCCCGACCCTTGTGTTGGGACATGTCAGGTAAATGGCTCTAGTGTTAGTCTGTTGTCTTTCGCAGTGTGAGAAAGTGTTTGTGTAGGAAAAGGGGGTTAGAGTTTCTAAATGTCCTAGACGGGTAGGATGAGGAAAACGTGCCATAACAAAGGGGGTACAGTGTCTCACCTTTTGGTGTCCCACTTCCACTCCCTGAAGACCCCGCATCCAGGTGAACCCCCAAGAACTGGATCCAGTAGTGATTGCCATCCTGGCCACATGGATGACAGATCCCCGGGGACTAGTGGGTGAGACCGCTTCAGGTTTCTCACAACTCCTACAATTGCCGGCCTCTAAGGGGTACAAGGTCGACAAGGCCACATTTCAATATTTCCAACAGGAAGTGCTCTATCTGGGGCAGTTCATATCTAAGAATGGTAAAAGAACACTACCAGACAGGGCAGCATCAGTACGCCACCTGCAGACCAGCCTCAGTTAAAGAAATGCAGCATTTTCTGGGTCTGTACAACTACTACAGGGCCTGGATTCTAGATACGCAGCATACACAAGGCCACTTTTACAGTGTGATGCTGGAAATGCATTGGAGGGACAGGGCCTCCATGTCATTGTCCTGTACTCCTTTTATCATGTGTGTTCTGTGTTAATTCTGCACAGGAGTCCATGTGGGACTCCTGGCAGTGCAGCTCTTCCTCTTTTTGGTAGTGGTGAACAGACCCTTGGGATACCCTAATGGCACCTATGGGTGGGGGTACAACCCTGTATTCCTAGTGTATGTTTTGGGCACCTGTGTGTGGCCCACAGGGCTGGTGACAGCTCCATGCTGAATTTGACTGGTGCTCTGACTATTCTCCATTTTGGGATACCCAGGCCCTGCCATTGGAATCAGTTGATTCCTGATAGAAGACAAGATTGCCCCTGTTGCCTCTTGCTTTCTATTGCCTGTTACCTTGGTTTCCCAAAGTCCTTGGAAGCCCTGACCCAGAAAACAAAGAACGTGTCCGCACCTTATGGACACTCCCATCCCATGCACACCTCTATGTACTGAAACAAATTTTTAGTCAAAATTTCGGTCTGTCTTTTATGTATTTAAAAAAATATTACCAAAGATATTTATCACACAAATATACTGTCCAAAGTTTCACTTGGTGTATTTCATGATTAATTTACTTAGTGTATAGGTGAGTGACTGACAACCTGAGTGAATCTCAAGTGCTAAATATGTTGCAGGATTGTTTACAATTCGAAGTAACGTGCATTTAGCAAAGTAACAAAATGATTTTGAAAATACAGTTTTTTGCAAATACAGTTTTTCAAATACAATTTTACAAATAAAAGAGCTCGATGCATTTCGAGAATAAATTCTCTTCCTTAGGAGCAAAATAACAGTTTGGGCCTCATTAGGAGTTTGGAGGTAACCATGGCGCTATTAGCACCATGGCTGCCTCCAAATCCTTACCGACTCCGCCCTGGTGAATGGAGCTATTACCGCCCCATTCCAAGGTTGGCAGGGGTGGTAATTCCCCATTCACCAGGGCCCTTCCCTGGGAAGGTGCTAATAACGGTACCACAAATTGCGGTACCGTTATTAGCACCAAAGCCCTTTGCGGGTCCCGTCCTTAACGCCTGGTAAAGCCAGGCGTTAAGGGAGGACCCGCAAAGGGAACTCGTAATAGACCGGTAAGGGATTACTGGTACTGGTGCCCTTTCCGGTACCGGTAATCCCTTACCGCCCACCTCGTAATGAGCCCCCTTGTCTTCAATGTGCACTTTTCAACCACATTTCTATTAAATAAATTCAAAATTCAGATGTCAGTATAGCCCTTATATATGAGATTATTTAGATCCATTTATCTAATGTCAAAGAAATGTGAGAGTCTGAAACTTAATACTTCACCTAAGGTTACTTGGCACAGAGAGTCGGTCATGGTGCTCTGTTACGCTTCCTTAAAGCACAGAAGTTTTTGGGTAAATGCTAGGATCAGGTCACCTGTAAATAGTATATTAATTGCGTATTAGGGACGCTCAACGTTGAAGCTAATACATGAAAACTAAGCAATGACCATGTTTCGTGTCTCTAGATGATCCTGTTACCTTGTGGAGTTGTTTACGTCAAGTGTCTTGGATGGTTGGTCATTCACCTTAGTTAACTAATTTCACTTCTTCTGTTAAGGTACAGCTCTCAGTTTGTGAAGCCTCATAAATGTGCGGCATCCTGTAAAGGGATGCTTGGTGTTAGTGTATTGTGTATTTAGCTATCGGTATCTTGTTTATCTGGTATCTATATATTTTACATACTCGAAATATTCACAAGCGCAATGTGGTTAGGGTGCTCAGTCCCTCTGTACAGGCACGGGGAAGATTGCCCTCTCTGTGTTCAATGCCGCGTGTCCCTGTGAAGAAACAAACGCAGAGTTTACTTTACGTATCTGACGAACCTATGGATCACTTATTATTTGAATTAGATCTCCTATTTGTCATCGTTCCCTGCCCAGCACTTACATTGCTGTAATCTTTTCACTGTGTGAAAAGACTGCATGCACTAGAACGTCGGAGTCTGGAAAGTCTTAGCCGCAGCTCCCCTGTGTTGCACACTGTTGCTAATCAACAGCTGTTCTTTATACGCTGAGAAGCGTGTGTGCATTAGAATGCTCGGATTTGGAGTATCAGTGCTACCATGATAGTCAAATCGATACTTAAATACTTTCTCATCATCACAAATGTGATCCCTGTAATGAAGGCTGATAACCTTGTAACAGCCAATGTGATTATCTTTACACAATAGCTATACTGTGCTGTCGCAATTTGTCATTATGGGCATATTTCAGCACAAGACTAACAGGGTAATTCATAGAATTTCGCAGAAAAGTGTCGCAAGCGGCTGGCGCAGAGTGTCCGCGTGCGATTGACTGCGCCAGGCACGTGCGCTAATACCGATTTCCGCGCACAGCGTATTCATGGATTTTAGGCTTCCAAACCAGCCGTGGCGCAGAGAATCGCAGCGACCCTGCAGCAGCGCCAGTAACGCCCCCAAGAACGCCCTCGCGCAAGGAAAAGCCATCAAAATCGCTAAATCATCGCAAAGGGCTGCGCTAACCCTGGACCAGTTCACCGGGCTGGCAAACAGCAAACGCCAAGCGGGGAACGTGTATTGCAGGGGTGCGCGGGAAGTTCCACACGCGACTGGCCCTGTGCAAGCAGGGTACGTGTATTTCAGGGGTGCGCGGGAAGTTCCACACGCGATTTCAGCAGGGTGCGTGTATTTCAGGGGTGCGCAGGAAGTTCCACATGCGATTTCTGCAGGGTACGTGCATTTCAGGGGTGCGCGGGAAGTTCCACACGCGAATGGGCCAGTTCGAGCAGGGTACGTGTATTACATGGGTGCGCGGGAAGTTCCACACACGATTCCATCAGGGTACGTGTATTTCAGGGGTGCGCGGGAAGTTACACACGCAAATGGGCCAGTGCGAGCAGGGTACGTGTATTCCATGGGTGCGCGGGAAGTTCCACACGCAATTTCATCAGGGTACGTGTATTTCAGGGGTGCGTGGGAAGTTCCACACGCGATTGTCCCAGTGCGAGCAGGGTACGTGTATTTCAGGGGTGCACGGGAAGTTCCACACGCGATAGTCCCAGTGCGAGCAGGGTACGAGTATTTCAGGGGTGCGCGGGAAGTTCCACACGCGATTGTCCCAGTGCGAGCAGGGTACGTGTATTTAAGGGGTGCGCGGGAAGTTGCACACGCGATTTCAGCAGGGAATGTGTATTTCAGGGGTTCTGGGGAGTACTACACGTGAATTGGCCGTGTGGGTCCTCCCAGGTGTACACTCCACAACCTCCACGGCCCCTGCAGGCAGCCCACACCACGGGGGACTACCCTGCACCCCTGCTCATGTCCCGCAGGCAGCCCATCCACCATGGGCATGCCCCCCAGCCAACCCACATATCACCTTGCACTACTGATCAACAATGCATGTCTCCCACCACCCCCACCCCCCAGCACTGTGGGGCACCTGCCAGCAGGCCCCCACCCATGTCTCCCACCACCCCCACCCCCCAGCCACCAGGGGCAGCCTCCACCAGGCCCCCACTCATGTCTCCCACCACCCCCACCCCCCAGCAGTGCAGGGGCATCCTCCACCAGGCCCCCACCGATGTCTCCCACCACCCCACCCCCCAGCCACCAGGGGCAGCCTCCACCAGGCCCCCACTAATGTCTCCCACCACCCCCACCCCCCCTGCCACCATGGGCATCCTCCACCAGACCCCCACTCATGTCTCCCACCGCCCCACCCCCCAGCCACCAGGGGCAGCCTCCACCAGGCCCCCACTCATGTCTCCCCCCACCCCCACCCCCCAGCAGTGCAGGGGCAGCCTCCACCAGGCCCCCACTCATGTCTCCCACCACCCCCACCCCCCAGCCACCAGGGGCAGCCTCCACCAGGCCCCCACTCATGTCTCCCACCACCCCCACCCCCCAGCCACCAGGGGCAGCCTCCAGCAGGCCCCCACTCATGTCTCCCACCACCCCCACCCCCCTGCCACCATGGCCACCCTCCACCAGGCCCCCACTCATGTCTCCCACCACCCCCACCCCCCAGCAGTGCAGGGGTAGCCTCCACCAGGCCCCCACTCATGTCTCCCACCACCCCCACCCCCCAGCAGTGCAGGGGCAGCCTCCACCAGGCCCCCACTCATGTCTCCCACCACCCCCACCCCCCAGCAGTGCAGGGGCAGCCTCCACCAGGCCCCCACTCATTGTATGGGTACCGAAGAAGATACCACCCCCACCCCCCAGCAGTGCAGGGGCAGCCTCCACCAGGCCCCCACTCATGTCTCCCACCACCCCCACCCCCCAGCCACCAGGGGCAGCCTCCAGCAGGCCCCCACTCATGTCTCCCACCACCCCCACCCCCCTGCCACCAGGGGCACCCTCCAGCAGGCCCCCACTCATGTCTCCCACCACCCCCACCCCCCAGCAGTGCAGGGGCAGCCTCCACCAGGCCCCCACTCATGTCTCCCTGCACCCCCACCCCCGAGGAGTGCAGGGGCAGCCTCCACCAGGCCCCCACCCATGTCTTCCACCACCCCCACCCCCCAGCCACCATGGCCACCCTCCACCAGGCCCCCACTCATGTCTCCCACCACCCCTACCCCCCAGCAGTGCAGGGGCATCCTCCACCAGGCCCCCACCCATGTCTCCCACCACCCCCCAGCCACCAGGGGCAGCCTCCACCAGGCCCCCACTCATGTCTCCCACCACCCCCACCCCCCTGCCACCATGGGCAGCCCCCACCAGGCTCCCACTCATGTCTCCCTGCACCCCCACCCCCGAGGAGTGCAGGGGCAGCCTCCACCAGGCCCCCACCCATGTCTTCCACCACCACCACCCCCCAGCCACCATGGCCACCCTCCACCAGGCCCCCATTCATGTCTCCCACCACCCCCACCCCCCAGCAGTGCAGGGGCAGCCTCCAGCAGGCCCCCACTCATGTCTCCCACCACCCCCACCCCCCAGCAGTGCAGGGGCAGCCTCCACCAGGCCCCCACTCATGTCTCCCTGCACCCCCACCCCCGAGGAGTGCAGGGGCAGCCTCCACCAGGCCCCCACCCATGTCTTCCACCACCCCCACCCCCCAGCCACCATGGCCACCCTCCACCAGGCCCCCACTCATGTCTCCCACCACCCCCACCCCCCAGCAGTGCAGGGGCAGCCTCCACCAGGCCCCCACTCATGTCTCCCACCGCCCCCACCCCCCTGCCACCATGGGCAGCCTCCACCAGGCCCCCACTCATGTCTCCCACCACCCCCACCCCCCAGCAGTGCAGGGGCAGCCTCCACCAGGCCCCCACCCATGTCTTCCACCACCCCCACCCCCCAGCCACCATGGCCACCCTCCACCAGGCCCCCACTCATGTCTCCCACCACCCCCACCCCCCAGCCACCATGGCCACCCTCCACCAGGCCCCCACTCATGTCTCCCTGCACCCCCACCCCCGAGGAGTGCAGGGGCAGCCTCCACCAGGCCCCCACTCATGTCTCCCACCACCCTCACCCCCCAGCAGTGCAGGGGCAGCCTCCACCAGGCCCCCACTCATGTCTCCCACCACCCCCACCCCCCAGCCACCATGGGCAGCCTCCACCAGGCCCCCACTCATGTCTCCCACCACCCCCACCCCCCAGCCACCAGGGGCAGCCTCCAGCAGGCCCCCACTCATGTCTCCCACCACCCCACCCCCCTGCCACCATGGGCAGCCTCCACCAGGCCCCCACTCATGTCTCCCACCACCCCCACCCCCCAGCCACCATGGCCACCCTCCACCAGGCCCCCACTCATGTCTCCCACCACCCCCGCCCCCCAGCAGTGCAGGGGCAGCCTCCACCAGGCCCCCACCCATGTCTCCCACCACCCCCACCCCCCAGCAGTGCAGGGGCAGTCTCCACCAGGCCCCCACTCATGTCTCCCACCACCCCCACCCCCCAGCAGTGCAGGGGCACCCTCCACCAGGTCCTCACAATCCCCAATCATGTGCGTAATGGTCAGCCTCCACAGCCAAAAAGCCCTACCAAGTAACCCATTCACCCACATGGAAATGGAAATTACATGTTACACCCCCAATGTTCATGAAGCTAAGGAACCGATGTCCGTCACACACAATGGTTGCAATTGAATGGGAAAACACCCAACATGACATGCATGAAACCAATAAGATGATACCACACAGTGAAGTATGGAAACAAAATTGTATTGAAAAAAATAAAGAATGCTAAAGAAAGGAAACAAGCTACAATGTGAATGAGAAAAAATAAGCTTGCTGTCCGTATAAAAACCAAAAAATGCAAATCAGAATCCAAAAAAATGTTGTCCAAAGTCAAATGTAAAAAAATCTCCATGCAACAAAGTACTATGTAAAAAACTACCAAGGGTCCATGAGCCCAACTGAACAAAGGAAACCTACTAAAAAACCTACCTAAAAATCAACTATATACAAAAAGTGGAGCAGTGTCCGTCGACTCCAAATCATAATAAGAAACAAAGGAAACCTAAAACTAAAGAACTATATACAAAGGCGGCGGGCAAGTCCAGCGGCTCACTCCGTGGTGTCCCGGGCCAGGGCATCATCGAACTCCTGTTCGATGTCCCGGAGGCGGTCCAGTTCCATGGCCCCGAGGGTCTGCAGGGACGACGCCGTGTCCTCCTCCAACCCCCTGCGGATTGCCTCGAGGCACTCGGCCCGCCTCAGGGCCCTCCGCATGGAGTTCTCCGCCCTGACCATTGTGAGCCGCGCCTCTTCCGCCCGCCGCCGCTCCGCACCTATGGCGTGGCCCAACCGCTGCCACACGGAAGACACTCTCTGTCCTGGGTCCCCCTGCCCTCCGGCCGATGCCTGCCCCTCCGATGTCGAAAGCCCCGAGCCTTCATGTCTCCCACCATGTTGCTGCTGCTGCTGCTGTGCCTCTGCCCGTGCACTGCCTCCTGCTGCCTGCACATCCTCCGCCGGCTGGGGTGCAGTTGATGTGGCCACCCCTGCTGGACCTCCGACTCCCGACTGTGGCAGGGATGCCTCCTCCACCAGCCTGGCCGCACCGTCAGAGGCAGCTCCACAGGGCACCCAGGTGACTGATGGGTGGGAAGATGGCACAGAGGACGACTGGCGCGTAGGGGGTCCAGTTGAGGAGGGGGTCGGAGCAAGCCCCATCAGACGGCGGAATCCGGCCTGGGTGACCTGTCCCAGCAGGCTGACGTGGTCAACGAGCCATTCGAGATGACGTGCAGTCTCTCCATGAAAAGACTGCAGGTCACCTTGCATGGCCCGTTGACGCAACGCCACACCAGCCAGGACAGGCTCAACCCGGACCTGGATGGCCACGTCCGCAGGCAGAGGAAGGCCAGTTGACGTCAGCTCATCCCCTGCCTGAAAACGGGTCTGGACGTAGGCATCCCTGCTGGTGCAAGATGATGCAGGGACAGGATCGGGGACAGGATTGCACACAGGCACCTCCGTGGCGGCCTGTGCTGCCTCCTGTCCCTGGTCCTGCACTGCACCACTAGCACCAGTTGGATCCCCACCTCCAGACCCCGTCTCTGGTGCTTGCACGGCCTCCGACTCCACCAAACCCCCCACCAACCTGGATGACTCCCTGCCATCTTCCACTGTTGGGCCCTGTGGGGTCCCAGCTGCCCCTTCTGCTGCCGAGGAGTCCAACTGCAACCTCCGCCTCTTGGACCTCCCCCCGGCAGCTGCGGCCTGGGACGCGGCACCGGACTCCTCACTCCCCGACGAGATGACAACACGGGAGGGGAGCTGGGCCTTGCGTCTCCGGCTGGCGGTCGGATCCCCGCCACTGTGCTCCACAGCACCTTCTCCGCCCTCTTCATCAGTTGACGCTGCAGACAGGGAGAAACAAAACACAGGCATCAGGGCACTGTACAATGGACACATACACACATGACAGTTGCACATGAGTGGCATTGGCAAACCTCAGACATGTCATCACAATCCCCAACACACAGGTCATAGCAACTCGCACACATGAGCCATACCACAGCCATATCGCAACTGCCACCACCATCCATACACATACAACAGCATCAGCAGCCAAAGGGTAGCCAGACATCACATGCAACACAGGAAGTGCACCACACATGTACACACACCACCACACTTGCATGCATGTCTACACCTCTGCCAAGTGTCGCACTGTTCAGACGGGCATCCATGTCACATCTGCCAATCAGGCTTCCACATACCGCTGTCACATGCATCCATGTTGCATCACTGTTGCACCCTTGTCAAATACACACACATGCACATGTACACAGTGCTCGTACATGCAGCCGAAAACAACATACATGCCTGACATGACGGACATGTCTACTTACATACACATTCATCCAAACATGTGTGCACGCACAACTGCATTTGCCATGCAAGCCTACACACACAAGCACCATCCATGTCTCACACATTACAGCCCTCGCATGTGTCAGCCCCACGGCCCTGTACACCCCCACCCATACTCGACCCCATACAAACAGATGTGCAACCTGCACAATACCGAATAATCACCACACGCACTGCTCACAATCAGGATGCATGTACACTCACCGTTCGACTCCAGACGGGTCTGCTTCTCTAGGACCTGGACGTGAAGCGCTGGGGATATGCGTTCCAGGACCCCCATCTGTTCTTACGACAAGTGGCCCCGGCGCCCCTTGGCATCCGCTGCCTTCAAGAGGCGCCGGGTCTTGTTCAGGGTCCTGGACCTGAAGTCCTCCCAGCGCTTCCTGACATGTTGTAAGTCCCGGACTGCCACCCCCTCCGCGTTGATGGCAGTCACGATGTCAGTCCAGATCCGAGTCCGTCCTTCCTTGTCGGCGCGGGAACTTCCGAAGAGGGCATCATACTGCCCCAGGACTTGCTCCACCAGGACACCAACTTCGGTGGCACTGAAGCTGGTGCCCCTCTGCCTCTTTGGCCGGGGGTTGTCAGTGGTCACAGATGGTGTTTGCCCCGACATGACAACCCCAGAGGCAGGAGTGGGTGGGCAACTGGGTCCTGGGGCTGGGCTGTGGAGCGATGGAATTCCAGTCGGGAGTCTTCGGTTCCAGCAGGGGTGGTCACAGCAACAGCACCCCTGGCTGATGTGCAGGCAGCAAATGGCAGTGCACGTGGGCAGCAGGCAGTCAGGCAGCAGCAGATGGCAGGTGGGAGCGTGCTCGGGGGTCTGGGGGGCAGTAGTTCGGCCTTCTGGGCAGGAGCGTGGTCTTCCGTGTGCTTACGCGTGGCCAGCTTGGTACGGAGTGATTTGGCACGTGAAAATCCTGCACGTCAGCGTGAAAATCGAGGAAAGGCCCTTAGCGCGTAAGCGCGTCAGCACGCATACGCGATTCTATTGGACCAAAGGCCCTCAGCGCGTAAACGCGTCAGCACGCATACGCGATTCTATTGGACCAAAGGCCCTGAGCGCGTAAACGCGTCTGTGACGTGACCCGCACGGGTGTTGGACTGAAGAGTTTGCTGAAACTCCTCATGAGTAGCCCAGAGAGGAATGCCCACGCTCCCTCTCTGCAGCCTTGGGAGGAAGCTGCAGGGCATTTAATCACTTCACAGCTGCCAGCCAGTCTCGTACGATGGTAGAATATGTTAGAATAATACAGTTAAAGGCTTGAATTATGCTTCTCTTATGGCCCCCATTCGCAAAACCCTTTAGAACGTGTCGGCTCCCAGGACACGAATAGTACCTCATAGATAGCAAAGCTTGGAATGTGGCTCTTCCCCCGTGTACAGATTGCTTCCAAGAACAGAACCACCGTGTTCTAAAAGATGCCTCCGCACTTTCTAAATTGCACATTGTTACTAGAATAGACATCGAAAGCATTATAATCGTCATACTCGTCGGATATGTCCATCGTCATCCTGAGTTCAAAGGAACTTAATACAGAGGGGTGTTGAACATGACTTTGCTGATTGTACGATATGCATTTTGTATATATGTAACTGATGTACGTAATTCGCTCTCTTGCGTCCCTCGAGGTCTAGGAAACTCACGTCGCGGGGCGTGAGATCAGAATTGGCCAATTGATACTATCTTTTGCTTGCAATAAACCCTAGCATTGGGAATTTGAAACCTTGTGTCTGGCGCATCTTTTCGTGTATGGTCATTGCCTTGTTTCCATAGCACGAGGAACCCCTAGGGGCCCCTTTCAAGATGGTGCCCGAATAGGGACCCTCCCCACTTGCCCCATCGTATACGTTGTAACGGAGTAAAGGCGGAAGAACGGCGAGGACGGGACGGTCGAGCCGGGATCAAGAAGTGTACGGGGCGCCCTGTAGAAGAGAGGAGAGATTCCTTCCGCAGATCTGCACACATCTGATCCCTGATCGACGTACCGGGCCAGAGGGCAAAGGAGGCGAGGGTCCCGAGACGAGGCAGAAGCCAGAGAAGTGCAGACACGACGTGGGGAGAGGTTACGTTAGAACAGGCGACTTGTTTTATCAGGTGAGTCAGTCCCCGATTCAAAGGGAAACCTGATTTTTGGTAGAGTGTTGATTTTGCAAATTCAAACGTCCAGGTAAAAGTGGCTAACCAAAGGGGAAGGTTAAAGAAACATGCCTGGAGTACTGTCCACTTTAGCGGGGCTTTTCAGCTGCGGTAGACAGTCCTTGGAATATGGCCGAAGTGCACCGCCTGAGGGAACGCCAGCTTATGATATGTATGCGAAATATGGTGTGGGTGCAATAATATTTTGTGAAATTTGGCATAGGCAAACTAGAAAGCAACCCGACCATCAGTGGCCGATTAATGGTCGTTTTGAGATGGGGAGGATAGATAACCTAGAGAGGGTGCTGATTAGAAAGAAAGCGCAACCTTCAGCTTTTGAGACCATCAAAGATTGGAGGAGGGAAGCGATGCTCCGACTAAGGAATAGAGAGAAGCATGCACGTAGGTATAAAACGAAGCTTGAGATAGCAGAAGAGAAGGAAGAGGAGGAGTGGACTGAGAGTCTAAGACGGGAAGGGAGACGGGACCAGATGAACATAGAAAGAATATACCCGCAGCGGGAACTACACATAGCAGATGAATTAATGAAACATTTGTTAACTAACACGGGTCGAGGCCCAAAACCAGAATCGAAACCAAACACGTCAGCAGTGACTGCGCGGGCCCAACCAGTAGCTCTCTTACCCCCTCCCGCAGCCCGAGCACTTCCCCTCACGCAAGCGTTAACCCAAGCCCCGCCCACAGCACGAGCACTCCCACAAGCGCAGACCGCGGACACACAATTTCCCAGCACCCAGCAAGGCCCTTCACAGATGCCACCTGTGTCACTTGTCCCATCCGCACCTCCCACTCTAGAGACAGATTCAGCACCATCCGCCTCTCCCGAAGTCGAGATTGAGACTGGGGAGGCGAGAGGCGGGGCTGAAGGAACAGGATTTGGACGGTAACTCGAAGCGCAATCAGCAAAGAGAGAAAGATTGAATTACGACAAGAGGCAGAAGTGTACATAGAAGGAAATGATGAGACGGCAGCATTGGCCTCATTGTATGGGTACCGAAGAAGATACGAGAGACAGGTAGTGTTGGAATGCATGGGGGAAATTCTGGTGGGAGAATGGAAAAATATACTTGGGAATTTACCGCCACAGCGGTTGTTAGATTTGAATAAGTTAGCACGCAGTGAGCAAAGAGATGAGGATGTAAGAAAACATGTGCACAGACTGATTGAAGTAAAAAATGAAATGGAAGACAGATATGCTGAAATGTTTACTACACCTGAGTATAGTAGAGAGTTTATTAAGAAAGGTAGGAAGGAGGCGTCAAGGTTGAGTACAAAAAAATCATGGCCGAGAGTTTTTCCAGGTGGTACAAAGCATTTGCCGGTACCGGGACAGATAGGCGATAAACAAAGATTGCAGGTATGGGTAGAGGAAACAATGCGATGGATGTCGAACAAAAGAACGTCAGTAAAAGAAGTAAGTGAGATATGTAATGGGTACCCATTGGAGATGAGAAAGGAAGTGATGCAAATGATAGTAGAGGTGTTACTGCAGCAGGTCATTGGATACAATAGAGGTAGAGGTAATGCACAAGGCCGGGGAAATTTGAATAATATGCATGGGTGTCATTGGGATTAAATCAATGTGCGTACTGTAAGGAGGAAGGACACTGGCGAGCGCAATGCCCGCTCCTACAGAATAGAGGTGGGTTTGGTCAGAGAAGGCCTCATAGAGGACATCAGGGGTCGAACGGCCCAAGCAGAAGTAACGTGCAGCAGCAGCAGGGATATACCAATGGAGGTACTCAAACCCAATAATATGGCCAAAACCAAGCACAACAGAACCAGACATTAAACCAAAGTGTTTCGAACCAAAATCAGGGCGGGCAGGGCCAACAGAGAAATGATCAGAGTGGAGGACATCGAGGGGGAAATGGGAATATTTTTGGTACAAAACCAAACACGTATTATAGCAGTAGCGGTGACTACACATCGGACGATGTGTTATTTTGCAATAGGACAGCCAACGACAGGGGTCGGAACCAGTGTCTAATACCGTGAATCAGAGAGGACCCTACGTAGAAATGAGAGCCGGGAATAAGGAGCACCGTTTCCTTGTAGATACAGGGGCACAGAAGTGTTCGATAGACCACCACTTGGTTCCGGAGATACCACTGTCGGGCCAGAAGAATGTTTCTGTAGGGTTCGCAGGTACACCAGTAATTAACCCCATGTCCAAAGCTGTCCCAATTACAATAGGACAATTTATGGAGCAGTGTCCATTTCTTTTGACAGAGAATTGTGGAGAGAACTTGCTAGGATTAAATTTGTTGAGAAAATTGGGGGCAGTCATACATTGTACGGCAGACGGGGTGTTCCTCACGATGTGGCCTCACGATGCACCGGTGACGGAATTCATGTCAAAAGAGTTGCCAGAAGAGTTAAGTGGAGTACCAACCTGTCTGTGGGCAATGCATGATAATGATGTAGGATGCTTGAAAATAGAGCCAGCAAAAATAACTTTGAAAGAAGGTGTAACACTACCACAAATTCCCCAGTATAAAATTTCTGTTGAAGGTGAGAAGGGATTGAAAAGCATTGTTACTGACCTGGTGAGATTGGGGGTGGTTGAGGAAATTGCAGGGAGCACGTGCAACAGCCCGATTCTTCCAGTTTACAAGAAAGGAGGCAATGAAGTACCCTATCATTTCATCATTGATCTGCACGCATTAAACAAAGTGGTAGACCCACAATTCCCTTTGGTCCCAGATGTCACAACAATACTGACAATGATACCGGCCACTGCAGAATACTTTAGTGTAGTTGATTTGAAGAACGCATTCTTTAGCATCCCAGTGTATAAAAACAATAGATATCTGTTCGCGTTCACTCTAGGAGGTCGATCATTCACATTCACACGCATTCCACAAGGATATACAGAAAGCCTGAGCATTTACAGCAGAGCGCTAAAAGAGCAGCTAGACATGCTAGAACTACCCGAAGGTTGCGTACTCTTGCAGTACATAGATGACTTGTTATTAGCTGTTGACACGAAAGAGATCTGCAAAGAAAGTACTGTATTACTCTTGACACATTTAGCGACCCATGGTCATAAGGCAAGTTTGAAGAAATTCCAGTATAATCAAAAGGAGGTGTCTTATTTGGGATACCTACTCTCGAAAGAAGGGAGAAGATTAACACCAGAACGCATAAAAAGTATTTCTAGTATGCCCATTCCAAAAACTCAAAAAGGAGTGAGAGCTGTAATAGGCATGGCCTCTTATTGTTGGCAGTGGATCAGTAATTTTGCGTTGATTGTGAAGCTGATGATAAAATTGACTAAAAAGGATGCAGAGATGCCTTTGCAGTGGGATGAGGAATGTCAGAAAGCGTTTGAGCAATTGACAGTTGCATTGTGTGCTGCGCCAGTTTTAGGCACTCCCAACTATAAAAAGATCTTCAGACTATTTGTGAGTGAGAGTGAAGGATGTGCATTGGCGGTTTTGACACAGGAACAAGGTGGAAGAAATAGGCCGTGCGGCTATTTTTCTTGCGCGTTGGACCCTGTAGCACGCGCACTACCACGATGTTTGCGATCCGTCGCAGCGGCTGCTGCGTCAGTGAAACAAACGGAAGGAATGGTATTGGGGCACACTTTAATTCTGATGGTGCCACATGCTATAGACGTTCTATTAAATAGGACGCAGGCGCAACACCTCACCTCAGCTAGACTGACAAGATATGAGCTCATCTTGTTTGCACCCCACATCCAAATTATGAGGTGTAGCACAATGAATCCTGCAGAATTAATGCCACTGCCCATAGCAGAAATTGGTGCCAACGAATCACCACCCCATGATTGTTTAATGATCACTGAAGAAGAAACAAAGGGAAGGATTGATTTGAGCGATATCCCATAAAAAGAGCCAGATGGGGAGTTATTTTGCGATGGCTCTTGTTTTAAATTACCTGGTGGCACATCAACGGCTGCATATGCAATTACTACCCTAAAGAGAGTTGTAGAGAGCAGAAGGATCCCCTACAATTCGGCGCAAGCCGCAGAAATAATAGCACTGACCCGAGCCTGTGAACTCTCTGAGAATCTGAATGTAAATATTTATACTGACAGCCAGTACGCCTTTGGCGTGGTTCACAATTTTGGCCGACTTTGGGCTGAGAGGGGTTTCTTGACATCACATGGAGCCAGGATTCAGCATGGCCCTTTGATTGTGCGATTGTTGTCTGCGCTCACGTTTCCAAAGCGCCCAGCTATAGTAAAGTGCGAGGCGCATAAGAAAGTAACATGCAGAGTGGGAGAGGGAAACACGTTTGCAGACAGGATTGCGAAGCAAACAGCCACAGATTTGGGGAATAAAATGATGACAGTACAGACTGAGGAAGTACCGTGTATGATAGAGAATGGAGTTGCCACAGTCAAAGAAATGCAGGCTGAGGCCACGACCGAAGAGATTCAGGGGTGGGCTAAGGGCTTTGCTGAGTTAGATTTGGAAGGATGTTGGGTGGACCAGGAAACAAAGAACTGGATGTTGCCAAATTGTTACGTAACTGCAATGGTTATAATGGCGCATAGCCCTACCCACATTTGCGCAAAGAAAATGGTACAGCATTTATCCACAGTATGGAAGAATGAGCACATAAAAAAGAATACAGAAAGGCTAGTGCAGAATTGTATCATGTGCCTGCAATACAATGTAGGAAAGGGAACCGTGACTCCAGCAGGTAGTTTCGGCCCACCCTCTATGCCGTTTGAGGTGGTCCATTTTGATTTCATAGAAATGGAAAGGTGCCAGAACTACAAGTACGTGTTGGTGGTAATCTGTGCATTCAGCAAGTGGGTGGAGGCATATCCTTTAAAAGACTGTACTGCCATGTCCACAGCAAAAGTAATGCTGAAGGAGTATTTCTCCCGGTTTGGGTTGCCTCGTGTCCTGTGGTCAGACAACGGCCCCCACTTTGTGGGTGCAGTAGTGCTGCAGATCTGTGCAGGTCTGCAAATAGAGAAGCGATTCCACAGTTCCAGGCATCCCAGTTCTGCCGGGCTTGTGGAGAGACAGAACGGAATCCTGAAGTCAAAGATAGCGAAAATTTGCGCTGGGAGCAAGTTGAGTTGGGTGGATGCATTACCCCTAGCGCTGTTGTGTATGCGCACGTCTGTGCAGGCGAAGACTGGGCTCTCCCCCTATGAGATTATAATGGGGAGACCAGCAAATGTATGGTGCGCACCGCAGCCCAGAAAATTATGTGAGGTCAAGCATCCTACGTTAAGCACTTACTGTGCACTTTTAATACAAAAGTTGTGTTTGATTCATCAGCAGGTGCAGGAGGCATTGCCGATGCGATATACAGGACCGGGGCACTCACTGGAGCCTGGGAGCTGGGTGCTAATCAGAAACTTTGAACGGAAGACAGCATTAGCACCCAGGTGGCGCGGCCCCTATCAAGTACTTTTGGCAACACAGACGGCCATCCGAGTGGACGGACGCAAGGCATGGATCCATGCTACCCATGCCAAAAGGTTCCCAGCGTCACTGAAAACTTTGCCTGATCCAGACGACGAGAAAAAGACAACGGTCTCGGAAACGAAAGAAACTGTTGCCAGTCCAATGCCACAGCATCAGCCTGAGCGAGAAGTGAAAGTTGAAACAAAGCACAAACGAGAAGTGAAACTCGAAACAGAGCCTGAGGAGGCTGCCAGTAAGGGGGAAGGGTGAAAAGTGCCCCAACGTTGCTCAGCGGAAACAACCTCACTGCCGAACGACACAAACCCTGAATTGCAAACACGAGCAGAAAGAACGCGTGCACCCCTTTGGCGCCCACCAGTTCTCGCGAATGCACCAAAGCCAGAGAAAGAAACAACATCATTGCCACGACGCCCATCGCTGCCCATCATTGTACCACAGGCTGACACTGAGCCTGATACTGGAAATACAAGGGCACTATTCACGGATCATACAATAGCAGGAGTGAATCGATATAATCTGCGGCCTCGACAGGGAAAGTGATCCACAGATCTTTGGTGCTTTTCTTTTTGGCCTTTGGTTCTACTCACGGACGGAGTAGGAACCAGGGGCGTAGAGGAGAGAAGTGTGAAAATTGTGCAAGTCGGACAATTCAAAACTCACGGCTCCTCAGTGCGCTTATAAAGTACATGTGTTAGGAGCCAGAGCAGGACAAGCTGGACGCACATAAGTACTAAGGCTGATAGAGTACATGTGTCCTAAGCCAGAGCGGGACAAGCTGGATGCACATGGTACTCTATCAATAAAGAACTGTTCAGAAATCGTCTGAGCAGTGGGAGAAAGAACAACTAATCTTGCTCGGTAGTGGATAAATGATCCAGGCTGTGAAAAGGCTGGGAGAATTGAACTGTGACATTTTTCGTTGAATTTTTCTGGCATCAAGAACGAGAGACATTCACGACGAACTTCGCCAGCAAGAAGAAGGACGATGAAGAACAAGTCAAGACCGGTTTCAGCCTCCTCCTGCACCCCTGCTAAAAAAATAATAGATTTAGAGACTGTAAATTTAGGGAAAAAGCATGGTAAAAGGAATAAGGTACTGATTTGGACATTGGTCCTATGTTTCTTAAGTATGATAGTACCAACAATAACAGCTATTACACTATGGTTCCTGGAGTACGTACACCCATTAGAAACACTTTTGCCAAAAACAGCTACTGAAAGCCCGGTTCATGTAATCACTGGTACTTTGCCCCGAATGGAAGAAAGACATAGAGAAGGTTACGGCAACAATACATTGTTGCTCATCATGAACATGACCCATGCGGTGTTAAAGAAAAAAGATTGCTGGGTTTGCTCCCATTTACCACAGCACCGTGGGAAAGGGATAGGCTGGTATGCACAACCATTGCCATTGATTTATTCCTGTGAAGTAACGTTAAGTGCAATGTTCTTTGGGAAATGGAACAAGAGTAATACAGGTCAGCTAGATGAGACCAATATGAATGAATTTGAGGAAGTAATCATGAGACCTGTGGGTTGTTCCATATTCCAAAAAGCTCACGTATTTGCACTAGAACCCGTGAGAAAGAATACACGAAAAATAACAAGACTAGATAGATTACATAGGCAGAATAGACCAACCCCGCCAGCAGAAAGAACATCAGTAATGACATTTCGGATGAGGGATGAATGGAACAAAGATGCTGTGCCCCCTGCCTATGCAGTGGATCACAGCCCCAAAACTGCTCCCCTATGTCTACAGAAAAAGGGTTCCTATAAAGTAGGAACGTTTAGCAACTGCCTGAACATAGTGGTTTTAAAACATGAAATAGAACCCGTGTACGTGGGAGACCCTGTTTATTTTATATGTGGAGAAAAAGCATATCCATGGTTACCTAGGAACTGGGGAGGTACATGCTACCTAGGTCCACTGTTTCCATGAGTGTTCCTCTTGGAGACAGCAGAAGTAGCCAGACGAACAAAAGGTAGAACTCAAAGGAGTAGTGAGGATGGAATGATAGCAATGGATATAGCCAAATCATTTATACCGTTCTTGTCCCAAATAGAAAACTCTTACAATATAAGAAAACTGTCTGGAATATTACAAAAAACAATAGATTCCACAACGGATATTTTATTTAATATGACGTTAGAATAAAAAGGAATAAGACTTATGGCACTTCAAAACAGGATGGCTCTCGATATAATATTAGTTGATCGTGGGGGAGTTTGCAAGCTTGTAAAAACTGCATGCTGTGTGTATATAGATGACTACTCCCCTACGATATTTAAAGCGATCCGGAAATTACATGTCATAGGTTCCACACTCTCTACTGAAGCAGGGGTTTGGGGGATAGAATCCTGGTTATGGGGATTATTGCGGTCTTGGGGATGGAAGTTAATTTCGATACTAATGATGGTACTCAGGATATTCATAACATGCTGCTGTTGCATACAATGCTTACCAATAATATGCACTGAAATAACTGATGGATGTACTAAGGTATGTATGCACATGGTGTTGAGAGGAAAACAAACGCATGGCCGGAATAACAGAGACACTGAGGAAACAAAAATAGTAAAACAATTCATGGCGATAGACATTAATGATGGAGATGATTCAGATGCAGATACCCCAGACTCCTCCTCAGAAGAGGAGGATACAATGAATAAATAAGACGTTTGGCACACGGCCAAAAGAAGGGTTTGTCAATCTGGAAAAATGAATACCCTTCATTTGAATGATAGACGTAACTTGATGGCCATGGGCCAACCGTCTTATGCACCGAATTGAAGAAATATGAACTGCTGTGCTTGACCGACGAGCGGCCATTTTAAATGTAGTAAGAATCGCCATTTTGCTTGTTAACCATTGCTCATTGTTTTTGTCTAAAAACTGCTTTGCAGCTTGCAATTCCTGCGGATTCTGCTTACTCTGCTCAACTGTTAACATTGTTGTCTGAATATGAAAGGACAAGGTCGCGGGACTGAAGATTTTGCTGAAACTCCTCATGAGTAGCCCAGAGAGGAATGCCCACGCTCCCTCTCTGTAGCCTTGGGAGGAAGCTGCAGGGCATTTAATCACTTCACAGCTGCCAGCCAGTCTCGTACGATGGTAGAATATGTTAGAATAATACAGTTAAAGGCTTGAATTATGCTTCTCTTACGACCCCCCTTCGCAAAACCCTTTAGAACGTGTCGGCTCCCAGGACACGAACAGTACCTCATAGATAGCAAAGCTTGGAATGTGGCTCTTCCCCCGTGTACAGATTGCTTCCAAGAACAGAACCACCGTGTTCTAAAAGATGCCTCCGCACTTTCTAAATTGCACATTGTTACTAGAATAGACATCGAAAGCATTATAATCGTCCTACTCGTCGGATATGTCCATCGTCATCCCGAGTTCAAAGGAACTTAATACAGAGGGGTGTTGAACATGACTTTGCTGATTGTATGATATGCATTTTGTATATATGTAACTGATGTACGTAATTCGCTCTCTTGCGTCCCTCGAGGTCTAGGAAACTCACGTTGCGGGGCGTGAGATCAGAATTGGCCAATTGATACTATCTTTTGCTTGCAATAAACCCTAGCATTGGGAATTTGAAACCTCGTGTCTGGCGCATCTTTTCGTGTATGGTCATTGCCTTGTTTCCATAGCACGAGGGACCCCTAGGGGCCCCTTTCAATATGGTCAGACAGCGGCCCGCATTTTGTTGCCGCCATGATATTACAGATTTGTGCAGGCCTCCAGATTGATAAACGATTCCATTCGGCCAGACACCCGATGAGTGCCAATCTTGTTGAGCGTCAGAACAGAATCTTGAAGAATAAGATTAGCAAAATCTGTTCGGGGAGTCAATTGAAGTGGCCTGATGCGCTGCCCTTAGCTTTGTTGTGCATGCGCACGTCTGTGCAGGCAAGGACTTGACTCTCCCCATACGAAATCATAATAGGGAGACCCGCAAATGTTTGGAGCGCCCCGCAGCCGAGGTGCTTGAATGAGCTAGAATACCCTTTGCTCAGCACTTATTGTAACGTGTTAACTCAGAAACTACGTTTGATTCATCAGCAGGTGCAGGAGGCTCTTCCTGTCAGAGACACAGGCCCAGGGCATTGTCTGCAGCCGGGAGAGTGGATTCTGGTGAATAACTTTGAAAGAAAATCTTCACTTGCCCCTCGGTGGAAGGGCCTGTAGCAGATTCTCCTGGCAACACAGACTGCAGTCCGAGTGGATGGTCGAAAGGCATGGATTCATGCTACCCATATGAAAAGAATCCCATTTCCATTGAAAGAGCTGCCTGATCCAGAGTACGAGAAAGAAACAGCTACCATTGACTCGAAAGACACCATTGCCAGTTCTCTGCCACAAATACTGCCCAAGTCTGAGAAAAAGCCTGAAAGGATTGCTACAAAGGAGAGAGGGCTAAAGGGGCCCCAACTTTGCCCGGCTGAACCTGCATCATCGCGGGCTGACATTAAGCCTGCTTCATCACTTATTGGATCCCAGGCTGACACTGAGCCTTCATCTGGAAGTGAATCTGCATTGTTCATAGATCACACAGTACCTGGAGCAATAAGGTACAACCTACGTTCTCAAAATCAGAAGTGATCTGATCTACATGTTTGTTTTGCCTCTATTTCCAACACGGATGAATTGTGAATCGGAGGCCTAGGGAAGCAGAGAGTGGGAGCTGTATCAATCTGCATCTAATCAAAAGCTCTGGAACGCAGCTTCCCGGTGCTATCTTTGAAAAAGTGAACAACATATGTTGATCACCCCGTGCGAACAAGTGGGGCGCATATGGTACAAACACAATTGATGCCTGTTCTAAAGTGTTTGGCGCACTGTGCAGAGTCATAATAATCTTGCCACATGTTTAGCAATTTGGGCTAAAGAGAACTGTCCTAGACGCTTTGGTGACCTCTTTGAACGCTTTACTGTTGAAACGAGCGCTGCTGTAAAGAAATTATTCACGACGAACATTGCTAGAGAAGAGGATTGCACACAATGCCTATATTTACTGCTGTTTCCTCCTGCACCAATGCTGATGACGTAATACATATAGAGACTATAAAATTGTCTAGAAGGATTTGCTGTAGAAAATTCATGCTAATGATTATAACACTACTTTGTATTCTGAGTACACTGATCCCAATATTGTGGTATTTGGAGAGCGTGCATCCATTAAGTTCTCTTTTGCCTGCTACCAATGCACCTGCTACAGACAGTCCAGTCCATGTACTCTCTTATACTCTTCCTCCACTAGAAGAAAGACAGAGAGAAGGGTACGATAATAACACGTTGCTCTTGATCATGAATATGACTCACTCTATCCTGCATAGAACGAATTGCTGGGTCTGCTCCCATTTACCCCAGCATGGTGGGAAAGGAATGGGTTGGTATGTACAGCCATTACCCCTTAATACGGCATGTTGTGCATCATTAAGTGCACTATTTTATGGGAAGTGGAATAAGAGTGATAGGGGTCAATTAGATGGAACAAACATGGATGAGTTTGAAAAAGTAGTAATGGAACCTGTACGTTGTTCCATATTTAACAGAGCAAAAGTGATAAAACAAGCAGTAAGGCCGGTAGATAGACTTTATGTGCCTTATAAATCATCTGTAATCACATTTCACATGAATCCAGTAGAGAACAAGGATGTTGTGCCCCCCTCCTATACTATTATTTACAACCCGCGCACTGTCCCATTTTGCTTACGAAAGAAATGTTCCCATTCAGTGCGGACATTTTCTAGATGCATGAATATTGCAGTACTTGAGAGAGAAGAAGAACCAATATATGTAGGTGATCCCGTTTATTTTATATGTGGAGAAAATGCTTATCCCTGGTTGCCTAGATATTGGGGAGGGACCTGTTACTTAGGGATCCTTTTCCCTGGTGTATTCCTTTCCAAAACATCAGACATATCGAAATTATCTAGATCCAGGCCCCGGCGAGATGACACAGGGCTAATTGCAGAAGACATAGCAAAATTATTTATCCCATTTTGGGGGCAAGCAATAAACTCCTGGAATATACAGAGACTGTCCAGAATATTAGAGAAAACGATAAATGGAACGACCGATATATTGTACAATATGACCCTAGAAGAAAAGACAGTTAGATTAATGACACTTCAAAATCAAATGGCTCTTGATATAATCTTGGCTGACCGTGGAGGTGTTTGCAAAATCGTATGGTCAGCATGCTGCGTATTTGTAAGTGACTCCTCCCCTACGATTTTTGAGGCAATCAAGAAATTGCACATTTTGAGTTCTGACCTTCATCCCCAAACAGGCGGTTGGGAGCTGAACATAAGTTCATGGTTTTGGGAGTTACTGCGCTCATGGGGATGGACACTAATTGCAATTCTAGTAACATTACTTGGAATCCTCATGACATGTTGTTGTTGCATACATTGCCTACCAATCATATGCTCCGAAATAACAAATGAATGTATATACAGAGTAACTGAAAATAGAACTACAAAATTGGATACAAATACAGACAATGAAGTAGAAACAATGAAAGAGTTCATGTCAATTAATATCGATAATGACGATTAAAGTAGCATGTATAGCTCATAGCTAGATATGTGGTCTGATGAAGATGCAATGTATGGATGATGGTCTTGGTTTACGGCCAAAAGGAGGGTTTGTAAGTTTAGAAACTACCCTACCGAAGCATAGAAGGTATATTATGATGGCCGAGAGCCAATCGCATCATGAGCCCTACATCGCCAATAAAGAATCGTCAACATAACCATAGAGCGTCCATTTTGTGCTGCAACATTCGCCATTTGCTTCCCTTTTCCTTTCTGTTGAACGCTTTTGCAAAATGTATTTTTCCATAAACTCATGCACAGAGCAAGGCCACGGTTTGCACGTTGAGAGACCGGCTCAGACAGAAATGCCAAACAGTACAGAAATACATTGTTTTCCTCCCTCACAAGTCCTTGAAGGCGAGCAGCAAGGCATTTAATCAGCGGCCCAGGTGTCGGACGGTCTCGCTGAAGCTGTAGAAACAGGCCGTTAAAGCATGAATTATACTTTCCTAGCGGCCACAGGCCGTTAAAGCATGAATTATACTTTCCTAGCGGCCCCCCTTTGGGACTCTCCTTAGATCAAGCTGACCCCTAGTTCACAAATAGAAACCAGTAGATAACACGTTTCAGAATGCGTCTCTCCTACAAACACAGTATCCTCGCTGAACAAGTGCCTTGTGTTTGTCATAACAAATAACTATGTCTGCTTAGTGCAAATTACAACTGTTGCGAAAACAAGTATTATTGATTGAGTAAGAAACGTGTTATAATGTGTCATATTTGTCATAGTTGTCAATCACTGAACTCTAGCTCAAGAAGATACATTATGGGCGGTTTCAATGTGTCACAAAGAGGTTGTATGATTGTCTTTTTATATATATGAGACTGTTGTAGAATGTACGCTCTCTTGCGTCTCACGAGGTCTGGGTGACACACGTTGCAAGACGTTAGACCCAGTCGGCCGACTGAGAATATTTGCTTTGCAATAAACCCTAGTACTTGGGAATCGAACTTTGTGTCTGTTGTATCACTTGGTGTATGGTGATTGTGCCTTGTTTCCATATGCAAGGGTGTTCAGGGCCTAGCAGCTGTTTCCCTTCGACGCAATCTGAAAGCTGTCATGCCTTCAAGGAACTGATCCAAGAGAGGACCTGGTTACGAGACCTCCTCCCGTGCTATGAGAGACCATCGTGCACCAGCTAACCATCACCAAGCCTCCCTGGAAGTCAGCCTTCGAAAAACTGTCGCCCGGAGACGAGGACCATTGAGGAATCTGAAGCGAAGCACACGGACATTGAAGTCCATCACCATAGACGACCATCATCGTCGATCGGAGCTGCAATGCTCCATTGCCTAAGAACACTTTTAATCAAGGACTCCCTTGCTCATCACCATCAACCGCTTTATCTGGCCAGAGAAAGTCAAGATCGCAGACGAACCAAGGAGAATCCGCCTCTGGGTTCCCCGCCACCCGAAGTCTACAAAGAAGCCGACAAAGATCCAAAAGACAGCCGTAGTCGAGTCCTGAGCGCCAACGCCCAACGCTGACAACCTGACGCCATTGCTGGGCCTACGTTCTTCAATGACCCATTGCTGCAGTGAACTGTCGTCATCGAGGTGTACCGCACGCCTCCTCTTCACAGGACGTCCATGACCGATCGTCGACAAGCACCGCAAGGACCGAAACTGCCACCTCACCAACATCATTCACCCTTTTCTTCGAGGGATCTCGACGATCCGTGGCTCTTGCCTTAAAGGGAGTTCACTCTAGAAGGATCCGTCGATGAACTCTGCTAAACTAGGTACATTGGGGTAGTAGAACATTAGACTTGTATGTCATTTACAACTGTCAGCAGTTGATGCATTTTAATGGAGTCAAGGGTTAACTGTGGTACCATATAGATATTGTACATATTTATCACTATAGTATTGCCTGAGCACAAAGTGTGTTATTGTGTGTGTATATAACTTGAACCTTATTTATATAAGGAACTGGGTTATCACTAACATAGTGTGTGGACATTCTTTTGTGGGGGCTTGGGTACTAGACTGTACTTAAGAACCAGCCTGCATCACCTCCTGAGTGCTAAGCCTTGATTGCTCGTCCATTGCTACCAACAATAGAGAATCTTGACTGGGGTGCTCTGTGCCTCTACTCTGCCATATAGAGGGCAGTAGTACAGAGACCCCCCCCTCCAGTCTTTACATACAGACCCTTAAGGAAGCACAAATAACAAAGGACCATAAGCTGCAGTGGACGGCAGACATGATCAAACAATTTGATGATTTGAAAGAAGTCATTAGTTCAGCACCCATACTGGCCACCCTAGATTACACGCAGGAGTTTTACTTGTTTTCACATTCAGAAGGCCAGCTCATGACAGAGGTATTGACTCAGAAGAGCACTATGGGCCATAAGCCATTATATAGCAGCACTTTGTATACAGTGATGCAAGGGCAGTTTGTGTGCGAACAAGCTTTAGCAGCTGGTGCTTTCCACTATAGAGAAACTTTCTATAATTGTAATGGGGTGTTCAGTCACGTTGTATGTGCAACATTCTTTGTTGGTCATTCTAGAAATGTCAAAATCTACTGTGACTACACAAAGATCTTCAACATATGAGATCATAATTTCTAAACCCCATATTCATGTGGCTAGGTGCAAAACAGTGAACCCTTTCACCTTTTCAACAGACATGCCTACTACACAGGACTTAACGACGAATGGCATTGCCATATACGAGGAGAAGGAGGACGATATTCCCAAAGTAAGGGACTGTACATTGACAGAGGGTGAGGTCCTTTTTGTTGATGGGTCTTCCATAATTGATCAGGAGGTTGCGCAAAGATGGAAAGGGCAGCAGTGGTATGAGTTGTGGAAGGAGAGTATAAGATGGTGGACATGAAAAGGTTGCCCATGCATTATTCTGCACAGGTAACAGAACTCATAGCGCTCATCGATGCATTATGAGTGTCTAAAGGGTGCTATGTTGCAATATATTCAGATTCGGTGTACGGCATAACAGCGGTACACACCAGTCTATCCCGCTGGAAGAGGAGGTGGTTTTGGAGGGCAGAAGGATCCCCACTGCAGCATGCAGCACTGCTAGAAATACTAATAGAAGCATTATCCCTGCCATCTGTTGTGGCTGTCGTCAAATGCGCTGCCCACACTAATGGGACAGACAAAATATTGATGGGGAACACAGCCGCTGATGCGGCAGCCAAAATGACAGCGTATCTGCCAAATGAAACACCCGCCGAATACGTTGTGGCTGCCCCAACTGCAGGCGAACATCCAGCACCTTACACAGCATTGCCCATCTCCCAGATAATTGAGCTACAAGGAGGGGCACCTAAAAGGAAGAAAGAGTTATTGTCACAGAGGGATTGTAAGCAATCTCCGATAGATCGGTTATGGAGGCAAGAGAGCTCTGGGAAGACAATAATGCCCCAGGAGCTGCTAGCAGGAGCTTTTGAACAGTTACGCTACCCATCCCACAGTTCGAAGCAACACATAGCAGCAGATATACAGGAGGACAGGTTTATACCAAACATTCAGGAAAGCTTTAAAGAAATGGTTATATATTGTACCACTTGTCAAGGTTTCAGTACAGGGATGACCTACGGATGTTAGGGGTACCTTGCCCTACCCTACTGGGCCATTCTGTGAATTACACATAGAGCGTTGTAATGGATCTAGATACCTCATTGTAATGGTTTGTGCTTTCTCAAGGTGGGTGGAAGCAGGGCCATGTACACATATGGAAGCCAAGTGTGCTGCTAGATTTGTAGTGCTGGAAGTTTTCCTGCGATGGGGTGTGTGCGAGATATTAAGGTCAGACTATGGCACACATTTTCTCAATGCATTATTTCAGCACGTTACATTGCTACTTGCCATCAAGCGCCAGATGTGTTTAATTTACCACCCACAGGCCAATGGCACTGCGGGGAGAATACATGGGCTCCTTAAAACAAGTTATCTAAACTGTTTACCACGTTGAAGAAAAACTGGGTGCATTGTTAGCCCCTGGCTCTCTTCAGTTTATGCATGCATCCAAGCAAAGACCACCATTTGTCACCTCATGAAGTAGTCACTGGCTGGCGTATGCATACTCCCATAACCTCTGTAAAAAGGACATCAGACACACATAGTGCAGCAGTAGTGCTAGGTGATGAGTTCAAAGAATATTTGACTACACTAACTAGGGCCATTAAATGTGTTTCCTGACAGATTGCACCTCCCAGGATTGTGATGGCAGAGACATCAGATGTTGAGACTACTACGGTGACTGATCCCGAGTATATGACCTCACAACCACTGCTGCCTGGGGACCGCATATACATCCGTAATTTCATCTGCAGATGGAAACCCCTCAGTTCCAAGGGCCACACGAGGTGATGTTTTGTACTCCCCTCGCTGTGAAAGTCAAGGAATTGCACTAATGGGTCCACCTCTCTGACACTCGCAGGGCACCTTCAGAGAGTACACTGGTAAATCAGTGATCTTAAAACAAGTGGTAGTAGTACCCTGTCTACCATACCGGCCTGTCCAGGGGCGATAAGTGCATGGCAGCATGTTCCAGTGGCAGGCCAAGGCTTAGCTGCTAGCTCTGTATATTTCTTTTTCAGGACCACTTTCTTCCTTCTTTTTTTGCTCTCATTTCTTTTTCTCTCTCTATTTTTCTATTTTTCCATCTCTGTCTCTTTCTCCTTTCTTTTTTTCTTTCTCTCTCTGTAAAATGTACATCTTGTACGTTTCTCCTATTCGTTGTCTTGTGTGTCTGCATTTTCATTTCAGAAAAGAAGAAGATGGACGTGACTAATGTAAATAATTTGTTAAGTAGGGACCCAAGGTGTAGATACACGAATGAGAGAAGATGGACCTATTTTCATTATTTTGGGTTGACTATTATTGTATGTCTCTGTGTGATGTTGATAGTACTGTGTGCAGGGTCTTATAGTGGCAGGTCCTTTAAAGGGTGGGAATGGGGGAATAGGCTTGTATATTATCCAAATGCGACAATACATTTAAATGTTAATAATATGAGTAGAGCTACATATATTAGCACTAATGTAAACACTAACAATAATAATGGAAATGTATTTAATGAATTTAATAAGCACAATATGACAGTGGGGGAAACAGTGAACAGGTTGTTTTCAGCAAGTAGGAGATTGTCTACCACTGCAAAACTATATAATGTTATTTCCGATAGCACTAGTAAAGCTGCCATCCTTGAAAGCAGGTATAGAATGATGAAAAGAGAAGTCCGACGAAAGTATGACATGTATCAAGGGCTGGGTTTGGATGCGATTGAGGATATCCATCATTTCGAGTTCATCAACTCATGGCATTCTGACATGAGTGGTGTGGGGAGAAATACTGTGAATGGAAGCTGTTATGTGTGTTCACTCATTCCACACGTGTCAGGGGCTCCTAAGGTGTTATTACCGCAAGCAGTCCCAATTATAGAGGCACAATGCTCAGTTCATTGTGCGCTATGCAGAATAAAAAGAACGTTCCAGGCACATAGTGTGTAGCTGTAAATGCTGGGTCCATATCTTATACAGTGCAGCAGCGATTCAAAAGAAATCAAGAGTGCGGAGCTGCCATATCTGATGGTGAAAGGATGAAAGCAAATCAATAATAACTGGCAGGACATGACATTACCTTGCTTGACATAAGAACTGGTAACGTATAGTAAGGAAAGAATAGCACGAGTGGACAATTTCTGTGCACAAATCTGGACATAGCATATCACAAAGTTGACGTGGATTGCAACAATGAAAAGCCAGTGTGAGTGCATAAGGAAGAAGAATATAGACTTTGTTTCCGCAGCAAGGATACAGTTTTTGTCAGCTCAAATGAGTGTTGTAATAAGACTCTCTTGATCACAGACATAAAGAAAGGAATAGCAGCGATGATGGATTACTACTGGGTATATGGCCGACAAGATTACTTGCACCTCCCACCATCATGGAGGGGCTGTTGTTCGCTGGCCACATTGCACTCAGCGCTATTAGTAAGCCCAGAAGAACACTGTAAGGGCCAAGCACTGCTTGACGAGGGTCCAACTATGCTCCCCACAGTCAGGAAAGTACATTTCCAACACCACAGATGATGAAAAGATCGAATTACATATCCAAAGATTCTTCCATATTGCTTGCTGAAATACCAGAAGAATACAGGCTCTTCAGCTCAGCAGAATCCTTTTTTGCTTTGTTACTTTGGCCGCGAGTGCAGGCCTCAGCAAATGCAAACTGGTTGCAGATCGTGAGATGGGAGCTGGCCTAGCTTGTGAATGACACAGAGGATGGGTTCAACGTGATCAAGGTTGAGTTGCGTGAGTTGAGACTTATCACGATGCAAAACGGATATGTGTTAGATATGTTAACAGCAACGAACGGTAGGGGTTTGCAAAAAGTTTGGCGATTCCTGCTGCCCATTCAGGCCTCCAGAGACATGGAGAACGCATCGTTATCTTACATCATCGCAGCTGTCCGTGGCCTGGATGTTCGCATGAAGAAGGGGGAAGGAGTGAAGGACAGTGATTGGTTTACCTAGCATTTAGTTGGGCCTGTCGTAAAGCGATCATGAAAATGCCCATCATTGTGTTCATCCTTGTTATTTTCTGCACCTGTCAGCTAGCCCTTCGATGTTGTGCCAATGTGGCACATAATAGCGCAAGAATGATAGTAGCAATGGGTTTCCATAAGAACCTCATGAAACAAAAAATATTGAAGTACAAACTGATGTCCCACAGGGTGGCCCTAAATATGAAATGTTCCCCATCTCGTATGGAGATGAAGTTGATCATCTATACTACACTATCATTTCTCCACCCCCTGATCTAGAGAATTACATAGAAGTGTGGTTGGATCTGCAGGGAGGGGGATGCATCTATATGACTTGCTCACCTGAAGAGTATGCATGCAGGGGGGAGAGTTTGTGGTCAGTGTGTAGGTCCTGGGTGTCAATAAAGGGAATATGTGGAAGCCGAGAGGAGGGAACAGGAGCGCTGAGGTATAGCAGAGTTTGTTACTGTAGAAGTAACGAAAGGGGGGAGGTTGGCAAGGGGGCAGCCCCGCCCTACCCCCCTAGGTGCTTTAGAGTGAGGCGAGATGCATTTGAATCCCTATGATGGGCCACGGAGTAGGAGGGACGGTGAGAGGAAATTAACAGTAATTTGGGAAATCCCATATTCTGAGAACATTCTTTAATTGGTAGTCAGATTTGAAGTACAAATATAGTTGGATATAGAATTATCAAGAAATACATTTCAGACCGTGTATTCAACAAAACATTATTCTACTGCACTTGCCTCCTTTTTGGTGTATCTTGTAACATCCAAAAGATCTAAAATAAAATACTCATATGAAGAGAATGAAAACTTGAATATGTACATGAAGGTCCGAACATGCCTCCCCTTACTGTTTAACTCCTAAATAGACTATAAATACCTGACTTACGTGGTGTTTCAGCCATGTCTGTGTAGGCACTGTAGGTACATTAAAAAAGGAAAAAGGGAAAAT
Source organism: Ambystoma mexicanum (assembly GCF_040938575.1). Taxonomy (NCBI): domain Eukaryota; kingdom Metazoa; phylum Chordata; class Amphibia; order Caudata; family Ambystomatidae; genus Ambystoma; species Ambystoma mexicanum. Next base: position 537,763,809 of record NC_090930.1, read on the forward strand.
AGTAAAGGGGAACATCTTTCTGTGAATGAGAGCTAGTACTGTGTACAATAAATCTAAAACATGAAAAGGTATGTAATACCATTTGAAACATACTTACATAAATGATAAATTGTGTCCCACAATAAGAACATGCACAGACAAAACGTTTCCAGAGACGAATAGCGTATAAAAAAAATAACATTCTGATAAGAAATGGTTGAAAAAACCTGTGTACATTGTGAATTCCGACGTCATAACATCATCTCGCACATGATGCTATGGTGGATGCACAACAGTCTGGAATACACATGAAGTGGGCATGATGCTACGGTGGATGCACAACAGTCTGGAATACACATGAAGTGGATCCCTTCACTCCACTCTCGCCCTGAGCTACTCTCTGTTTCTTCCGTTCTTCATCCATTTCTCTTAAGGGTAGGTTGTAGTACTAAAATCTGGGACTGTGGGATCCTTCATTTTCAACTAGTAATCTGCCCGTGATTTCTTATCTTCCCTCTTTTGGCACCAAATTCGACCCAGAGTCTCATGACAGGGCTATGCCCCTGACCGTTTCTGCTCTTCATCACTGGATATAGAAATGTAGTGCTGGGTCACCTCTCCAGGTGGCAGGGTGGCAATCTAGGGCACTCCTGAATTCTAAAACCTCTTACCTGGACAACATCAAGAGCAGTCTGATGTGTCTCTCTGCAACTGCAGCAATAGCCTTCAACTTCACAGACATATTTATTAATGTATTGGGTATTTATAATGCACCTATACCCAATATGTTTCGAGGTACAACAAGACAAGAGGGGGGGGAATGTGAAATAATTGTATCCATGCCAATGCACCCTACTACACCCCTTTGCCAATGGGGAAAGAAAACAGCCAAAAATGGAGGTGATAACCCCTGATGTGCGCCAAATCTGCAAAACTGCGAATGGTTCATAAACCACAAAAGAGCTGCACACCGTGCCACATACAGGCAAGGTTGGTGGAAAAACAGGAATCACTGAATGTCACCTGTCACCTGAAGCAAGGCCACAGAAGGGCTAAAATCTAAAAATGCCCTTAAATACAGCTTTCTAATCAATGGCAACCTGCAAAGTGCTGTTTTGGTGTTAAATTCTGTCATTTTCCAAGTGAATTATTGGAAGGAAAAGTGTGCTGAAATCATAGATTCTCCAGGCAGTAATAGGAATCCAGGCCTCACTGCTTGAGAGCTGCTTAATTAGCTGTCAAACCCAGTTTAAAGGTGTTTCTTTTCCTGCAAGAAATTGCAAAATGTGCCTATTTAAAGCATGTTTGTGAAGGGCTTAATTCTTTTAAATGTCCAAATCCCTTATAAGCTATGCTTATTTTTATATGTGTTAAAGAAAATACTTTATTGTGAATCTTACAGTAACCCAGTGGAAGTAACTGCTTAATTTTGATTGGGTAGTGCCTGGCCTGGGAAGTTGACATCTCAGCTTGACACTCCCTTGAAAACAGGAAGCCTAATGGTTCCTGTATATTGACAACAAAGAGAGCATCAGACATTCATCTCTGGCTGAGCCAAGAACAAAGGACAGGCTGATCATTGACCTCTCCTGGGAGGAGCAGGATGCTTCCCTCTCCAGGAAGGGGCCACACCTCCCTGATCAAAGGACTGTACAGCTTTTGCCTTGAAGGGGAGGTACAAAAAAAATGCTGGGACATTTTAAATCCTTATTTGTGATTAAAGTTGAAACTCTTTCACTGAGCAACCTAAAGAGGGATACATCTGAAAATTGGTAGACATTAACCTAATTTCAGGCTTTTGATTTGAAGACATTGGGCCTCATTACGACCCTGGCGGTAAGTTACCGCCTGGGCCGTGACTTTACCACCATGGCGTAAACTACGTTTACGCCATGGTGGTTGGCGGACTTACCGCCCCATTCCGACCTTGGCGGGGTGGTAAGTCCCCAATCCCCATTTACCCTTCCCCATTCCCATTTTTGCCCCATAGGGCATAATGGGAGTGGGGAAGGCGTTAATTACGTCACCGTAAATTACGGTGGCGTAATTAACTCCATGGTCCCTTAGCGCCATGGATTTTAACACCTGCTAAAAGCAGGTGTTAAAAGCGCCATGGCGCTAAGGGACCTCGTAATTGGCGGTAAGGGGTCGGCGCAGCTAACGCTGGCGTAAACCCCTTACCGCCAGGGTCGTAATGAGGCCCATTGATGAAACATGCACCATTTAAGGAACCAAAGTTATGAAAAAATTCTCATTGTAGCAGAACGATTAATGTTGCAAACCTAAGATTGTATGTACATGATACATTGATAAGCGCCCAGAGATGTACCGAATTAGAAATGATTAATCCAAACTGTTATGGTTAAAATTGATAAAAATCTGTAGAATGATAAAGACAGCTCTCACAAATATGGGGATTGAATGTGAATATAGACAATCAAATCTGAAATGTATATGTCCGATTATTAGGGTGCATAATGTTAGAAATGTACATTTGTGCAAAAGTTATGTTTTGGTCAAAATCAATGTGAGAGTTCCTAAATCCCATCGTAAAGATGCCAGCTCTATTCTGACTGCCAACCAAAACAAAGCACGTGCCTGCAGCCACTCACAGCTGTGGGGGTCTGTTTTGAAATTCTGCCCACACCATAAAACCTGGTGATGGCATTTGATAGTATAAATATAGGCACTTCACTCCACATAGGGACACTGCTTCCAGAACCCATCCAGATTTCCGCGCCGCACCTTGTTCCAGAACTCTTCATCTTGCAGCCGACTCCAGATTTCATTGCATAATCCAGACTTAAGCATTGCTGAACTCTTGCTAGCTAGACCCACTTTCAAACATCCAAAACTTAAAAGAATCATTCTGATTCAGCTTGGCTTGCTACCATTAAGGCTTGCCTGCTGAAAGTTCCATCCTGTAATCTACTGTGTCCAGTGACCAGAAGGGCCCATCCAAATCCAGTCTGAGGTGCAGTCCCAAATTGACCAGAACCACGCCGCTGATCCAGTCCCTCCAGAAGTGCCCTGCTGCCAGTAGACCTGACCCGATGCAGTGACCAGAGCTGACAGTCCAATTTAATTACAAAGGACTGTAAGTATTAATAGGAAAAACAGTGACCCATAGTATATCTGCATTGTATCACCCCAATCTCAACCCATCCCATCTTTAAATTCAGAACCCTAGTATTGTTAGAATCCTACTTGTGCTGATTTTTCCCATCTGAGTTACAAAACCATAACTCCTCAGTGATTTTGAGTAACTAAAGTAAATCCCAGAAAGAAATTGAGTATCCACAACGTGAATGGTTGCGCTGCCCGCGTAACTGTGAAGATTCATGTGTGGCCTCCTCTTTTTCATAGTCATTAATATAGTGTAATAAAACCTATCTGTCACTTTCAAAATCGAATGTATGTTTTCATTTTCGCGCCTATTTTGCAAATACGCCTCTTACTATAACCTCTACAACTTCTTCAATTTTAAAGATAGAAACGAAATTTCAACTCTCACTGATACCTAAGACCCTTAGCTACATCCACAACCTAAAATGCATTGCAGAACAGTGTATTTGTTTTTCTCAAATATCGCATAGTAAATGTTTGCTGCAAATTTGCAGTTTTCAAAAGCTTACACATGTCTTTTTCCCACTTCAAAGTGCTTCTTCAATTCCATTCTGATCTAAAGTGTGCACTGTTGTTTTTTATTATAGCTCATGTGTGTTAGTACCTGTTTAGTGTTGCCTTCCTCAGAAGTTTTCTCCATTCATGCATTTTTGCACCCTTTTGCAGTATTTTACAAAGCCATTTTCATCTGTCAGTTTAAAAGTGCCATTTTACAAAACTGTTTTCTCTCTTGTTTGGGGAGGGAAGATTGCATCTAGACATTGTCTTTCATTCCCGAATACCTGCTGATTACTTACATCTGTGTAGGATTGCTCATTTGTATCTAAACCTCTTTGCAGGGGGAATATTAACCTAAAAGCTATCTGTTCACAAATCAAAACTGTTCTTTTTCCTGAGTGTTCTATTCTGCATCATTATAAGTGAATTCAATTGCTTGACTTATATTCTGAATTATATATATATATATATATATATATTAAACTTATGTGTGATTGAATAATAAATAAATAAATATTTGCCTTTACAAACTAGCCTGACTCCTGGTTCAGTGTGACCTAGGGGGTATTTTGAGACGGGTGTGATATGAGTGGTATATCATTCAGAATATTGAATTTATAGACATCAAACAAATAAGAGTTTCATTGCGCACTACATGCTAGGCGAGACCTGGGTGTGTGCCTGATTGAAATCCTTGACAGGAACAGGGAGGGCAAAAAAATGGATCGTGCAAGTGCAGTAACGAGAAGTGCAGGGGAGAGGGGGTACCAGTCAGGGCGGAGCGCCCGTGAGAAAAAACGAGTGCCTGGGGAGACCAGGTGGACAGAGCCAGGAGAAAGCGGGAGTCCAGGGGAAAGAAGGCCCATGAGCTAAGTGGGAGGTAAGGGGCTGCAGGGCTACAGGGGTGCAGGCAGAGCCAGGCTAGTGTGGGGGGAGGGTGAGTTGGGGGAGACTAAGTGCAGGAGTAGATTGGACAAGGGGTGGCTGGTGCCCTCTAAGAGTCTAAAGGTACCAGGCAGCCAGTCAAGAGGCAGATGGGACATTGGCAGGTTGGGAGAAGAGGGAAGGAAGAAGAGAAAAGGAAGGTATTGTGAAGCTTTGGGAATTTAAGGAGATCTGGCTCAAGTCTGAGAGGGGCACGGTGGCCATTCCAGAGGGAGGCACCTGCGCAGGAGAGAGATCTAGACCTCACTCTCTGCTTGGAAAAGCATCTGATCTGCAGAGAGTTAGAGAGGAGGGCTTCCTCATTGACCTCACCTACAAGACATTGAAATAGCTTCATCACCTATTGGCTTTCATAATACTATCTCCCACTCACACACTAATAGCTCACCATCAACAATCCTACCTTCCCCCTACAATAACCCTAACTGCCGACCATGAATGTCCCTCACAAACCTACCCGCCTCCACAATCCCAGCAGCAAAGTGTAATCAATAATCACGGCCAAAAAGTCAAAACCCACTGCAGTAATTATGATCCCATCATCAGTTGGATGCGGCCTGTCAGCAACACCACAAGACATAGCCTATCTGTACCTGTGCAGTCCACTGGCCAACTGCCCATAAACATTGATGCTGTGACTTCTAATTGATGCCAAAGATTGGAGAATTGAGCAACAATATGCTGTTTTCCACAAAGTCCTTCCCTTCTTATATAGTGGAACCCCTCCATCTTGGCCTCACCTACTACAATGTCCATTTTCACTGTAACCATGTCACCCAAGATATTTCTGCTGTTTATTGAGTTATGGTATCATGAGTCATGGTCATGACGTCTGTCGGATTCCTCTAACTGGCTAAACAATACATGTGAATGATGTACACCAGAGGATTTCTTTAAAATCCTGTACGAGTTGATTGGTTGGTTGGCCTCCACATACTCATAGAGCAATGCCTGCATTTTTGTGTTGACATCATTCATTCCCAATCTCATTAGGCCCTGCTACCTTATCACTGTCTGCCTCCACCCTCTTGACCATACTGCAAACCTGAGATGGTGCAGTTCAATAAGCATTGCTGCAGTACCTGCTCCTGATAGGATGCCACTAAGAGGCACATATGTTGTGCATGCTATCGAGTTGTGCTGATGGTATCACAGGAAATGCCAACACCACAATGACTGATGTGTGTACTGAAACAGCACAAGATCCAAAGCTGTTGGTCATGCATACCGACCATAGGAGCATCAATTGAGGTGTCAGAGCTGCATATATTGGTCTTGAGGTTTTTGGGTCCAACATATGTTTCTGTGGGAAGAGGTGCAGGTTCCATCTCTGTTTGCATGCATTCTCGGGGTGATACAAATACTGACATTCTCACCTACAGTATCTCTGCTGTTGTGATTGAAGGAGGGATGGGAGGGTTGCCCTCAGAACCTTCGACCACTCCAATGGTGCTAATATTGCTGGTGGTGACACAGCTGTTGCTGTCACCATAGTTGATGTGTTGATGCGGATGAATCCTCTTGCAGGCCTTTATTCGAGATCTTCCAGTATTTTGCTTTCTATGAAGTATCTATTATTCCCCTATCCCTGAGTCTGACATTAGGACCGTAGAGCTGAAGAAAAACATCTCTGCTTTAGGAAAAAAACTGAAGACCTTCCTCTTAAAACACACATTTTCCTTAGTTATCTAATACTGCCTCCTGCAAGTGCTGTCACTCCCTTTCTCCATCAAAACTACTCCACCTGCTGCCTGCTAACCCTTAGTCCCTAATAGTACCCACTACACTAATAAGCCACTACCTCTAACTTGTTTCTATTTCATTCATCGGCACGTTCTTATATTCCTTGCACTTATTCTACCTTTGTCCGCTTTATTATATGCTGCACTATGCACCATGTATTGTATGCAGTTATTGCTCTGCTCAACCCTTATTTGCCTTCCTTATCTCAATTTCATCTGAGCTTGTGAGTAATCAGCTGTCCCTTCCCCCTTTCCATTTGCTTAGGGAACACCACAAACGAACTTATTGCAGTTGTTGCTTAACAAAACACCAATAAATACAGAAATAAATAGATGTGGTCTGTAAAAGCTAAGTTCAGTGGTTCTCTGTATGTGGAGACATTCTAGAGGGGGAATAGTTGTTCTTCTTTGTCTTTTTACTGTTGCCACCCGAGTATCACAATCCCTGGGATGACGCAAAGGGTAGGTAAAAGTCTACTCTCTACATTTTGAAGTCCTTACCCAGTGTTTGTGGGTAAGAATATATTTTTCCTTGGAACATCATTTATGTTGAATCCATGTGTGGTACACACATGTGTGGCCTGCATGTCAGTTCTCTGCCATATTATGGAAGAGGGCACCCACCAGTTTTACTTAGGTCTTGTGAAACATGATTATGGTCGGGTAGACAGAAAACAGATGTCTGTAAATGGTGCTATGAGACATTAGGTGAGCACTGAGACACATCCAGGGAATTCATCCCTTCTCTCCAAGGGGGAGCCAACCCCTTTGGTACTAGGGAGGTGAGCCAGCTACACAAAACCTTCCCTACGGGACAGGGCAAGCAGGATCTCACTTGGGGGACAAGGAATACCCAGGTGAGAAGTTTGCAACATCTTGCTTAACAAGTCTCATATGTATGTTGGGCAGAGGGGCCTTTAAATGTGCTTGGTTTGGCTGCTCACCTCACTGGACAAAATAGTATAAATGCAATCAGTCTTTATTCTTGCATTTGTGGAGAATGGCTTCCCCTGAATTTACTTTACGTCCACATTTGGATTCCCATGAGTTTATTTTTCAGATTAGTTTTGGCTATTTTTAAATACCTTTTAAATCCATTCTGTTCACATATATATATATATATATATATATATATATATATATATATATATATATATATATATATATATATATATATATATATATGTATATATATATATATATTACATGGACGCGGTAGCGTCCATGTAGTTATGGTTAAATTGGTGTTTCCATAGGAAGAGCATTTTTTGGGTGGCTTATAACTTCGCTCCCCCTGGACGAATCCTCACCAAACTTTGCAAGAAAAAGTATATGGCCCACTCTGAATTTTTTTGCAAAGTTTGGAGAGGTTTGGTCCAGGGGGGGCAAAGTTATAGGTGGGTCCCAAAACGTTTGTTTTTTCCCATAGACATAATGGGAAAAACTTTGCACACGCCTACAGCCCAAACCGCTGGACGGAATTACACCAAATTTGCGGCAGGAGTGGGGGCTTGGTCCCGAGAGTGTGCTTTTGGAAATTTAGTGTAAATCCGTCCAGTAGTTTTTATTAAAATGACCAAAATGTAAGGCGGACAGTGCCCTGATTGGCCGAGCGGCTTGCGTGATGTCCGCGGACATGCAACGTGTTCGCTGATTGGATGGCGTGGTGCTTGAAGCGTGTCAGATTTTCTGTTGCGCCCGCCATCTTGCATTCGCGGACGACCGCGGACAGCGCGGTGAAACTTGGATTAAAAATTGTATTTAGTGGAGTGTGTTGGTGTGTAAGAGTGTTTGGGGAGGGTGGGGGAGTATGAGATAGGTTCAATGTTCTGTTTTTATTATATGCTAGACACTTTTGTTGTGTTCGATTTGTCTGCGGACAACACGGCTGTTCAGAAATGTTCTATATAAACTAAATGGTGGGGTGTTCTGAGGACGGAGTATGTGTCCGTTTTGTTCGCAAGCAAGCTAGAATTGAGCTAAGAACACTTGCGGTGTCCTTAAATGTTCGTACATAAACAAAATAGGGGTGTCCTGAGGACGCTGTCCGTATTGTACTCTGGCAAGTTGAATGTGTTCTAAAAACACTTGCGGTGTCCTGAAATGCTCTGATTACTTACCAGTAACCTTCATTACTCCTAGTCCTATTCTTCCTCGTCTCAGTACTGACAACCCTCCTCACCCTCCCTGCGGGGAAGGTCCCATGCTCCGGCTTGGTAATATGAAACTGAGTGATGTGGATGTGGGGGAGGAGTTATAGGAATTTAAAGAAATAGAAGAAGGTCCTGTGTCGGAGGCAGGGGCCTCATGAAGTAAGTACTGGGACGAGGAAAAGTGGACATGGAGGTAATGTTTGCAATTAAACAAAAAGGGGGTGTTCTGAGAACGCTGTTCGTATTGTTCGTTGTCAGGTTGAAAGTGTTCTAAGAACCCTCCTTATGTCCGTTGACATTACCATTTCCTATGGCCCTTACCTGACTTTTTGTCCACTAAACAGACGATAAATCAGGCTGCTGTGCATCAACATTATGTGATAATCCTATCACTTGTCCCATCGACCTGGCTGATCTGCTTTTGCAACACTAAATCATAACTCCCGCCCCTAAGCCTGACATTATCAAAGCATTCATATTCCCTGTCTCTCTCCGTGACGGTACAGGGTGCGTAGCCAAACGCGCCCAGTCGTATCCAGTCCTACGCGACTTTACACAGAACCCGGAAAACAACACAGATCATCTCACAACACAGCGCGTCACAATTCAGAATATGAAACTGTGATTTAAAAGCAAACAGCAAGATTGTACATTTCGTAAAGTACTTTTATTTGACATCAAGGGGTCGATTCGTGGAATTAATGTGCGCCGAAAATTCCCGCACAGAGGTGCCAAAACGTGCGATTCGCAGTAAAAGTGCGAAAATCGCAGTGCAAGTGCGAAAATCGCAGGGAAACCAGCGTGCATCGATTCATGGAAGTCCGTGCGCGAGAAAAACATTGGATGTGCGCTGAAAAAGTGCGCCACGCACGCCGGCGCACAGGTCATCCAACAGCGTGCGCCACGGCCACTGCGAAATCGCACATAGCGCGGCGCACATCACAAATGTAGGCGGAACATGGGGAGTAACACTCGGAATGGGGAACAACGCGTGAAAATATGGGCGTCACGGGGGAAGCACAGGAGGCAAGTGTGCGGAACGCCCACGCGCTCGCCTACAACCCGTATTCATGGAATCGAATAGGGCAAACCAGCGCACGGTCAAAGACACGCACAGGGCCAAACAAGTACGCCACAAGAAAGCAGGCGGTAGCGTCCCTGCGCCTGAAAAAAATGTGCGCCAAAATGTGCGCTAACAAAAAGCACCCATATACAGCCATGATGAATGGTCCATACCGTGGCCCTCTAGGACAAATGGGGTACCAAAGGGGTACCGACAAACACGGACACCCGCTGTGTGAAAAATAGCGTGAGCTTGTGTTCCTGGGTGCGCAGGAAGTTCCACACGCGAATGGCCTGGGTACGTGTACTTCGGGGTGCACGGGAAGTTCCACACGCGATTAGCCTGGGTACGTGTACTACGGGGTGCGCGGGAAGTTCCACACACGATTAGCCTGGGTAAGTGTGTTTCGGGGTGCGCAGGAAGTTCCACGCGCGATTGGCCTGGGTACGTGTACTCCGGGATGCGCGGGAAGGTCCACACGCGATTGGCCTGGGTACGTGTACTTCGTGCGCGGGAAGTTCCACACGCGATTGGCCTGGGTACGTGTATTCTGAGGTGCGCAGGAAGATTCACACACGATTTCAGCAGGGTACGTGTATTTCGGTGGTGCCGCGGAATGCTACACGTGATTTGGCCGTGTGGGTCCTCCCAGGTGTTCCCTATACACCCTCCACGGCCCCTGCAGGCAGCCCACACCACAGGGGACTACCCTGCACCCCTGCTCATGTCCCACAGGCAACCCATCCACCATGGACATGCCCCCCAGCCAACCCACATGTCACCTTGCACTACTGATCACCAACACATGTCTCCCAGCAGCCCCACCCCCCAGCATCCAGGGGCACCCTCCACCAGGCCCCCACTCATGTCCAACTCATGTCTCCCACCACCCCCACCCCCCAGCATCCAGGGGCACCCTCCACCAGGCCCCCACTCATGTCCAACTCATGTCGACCACCACCCCCACCCCCCAGCAGTGCAGGGCACCCTCCACCAGGCCCCCACACATGTCTCCCACCACCCCCACCCCCCAGCAGTGCAGGGCACCCTCCACCAGGCCCCCACACATGTCTCCCACCACCCCCACCCCCCAGCAGTGCAGGGGCAGCCTCCACCAGGCCCCCACTCATGTCTCCCATCACCCCCACCCCCCAGCAGTGCAGGGCACCCTCCACCAGGCCCCCACTCATGTCTCCCATCACCCCCACCCCCCAGCAGTGCAGGGCACCCTCCACCAGGCCCCCACTCATGTCCAACTCATGTCTCCCACCACCCCCACCCCCCCAGCAGTGCAGGGGCAGCCTCCACCAGGCCCCCACTCATGTCTCCCATCACCCCCACCCCCCAGCAGTGCAGGGCACCCTCCACCAGGCCCCCACTCATGTCTCCCATCACCCCCACCCCACAGCAGTGCAGGGCACCCTCCACCAGGCCCCCACACATGTCTCCCACCACCCCCACCCCCCAGCAGTGCAGGGCACCCTCCACCAGGCCCCCACTCATGTCTCCCATCACCCCCAACCCCCAGCAGTACAGGGGCAGCCTCCACCAGGCCCCCACTCATGTCTCCCACCACCCCCCAGCATCCAGGGGCACCCTCCACCAGGCCCCCACTCATGTCTCCCATCACCCCCACTCCCCAGCAGTGCAGGGCACCCTCCACCAGGCCCCCACTCATGTCCAACTCATGTCTCCCACCACCCCCACCCCCTAGCATCCAGGGGCACCCTCCACCAGGCCCCCACTCATGTCCAACTCATGTCTCCCACCACCCCCACCCCCCAGCAGTGCAGGGCACCTTCCACCAGGCCCCACACATGTCTCTCACCCCTCCCACCCCCCAGCAGTGCAGGGCACCCTCCACCAGGCCCCCACACATGTTTCCCACCGCCCCCACCCACCAGCAGTGCAGGGGCAGCCTCCACCAGGCCCCCACTCATGTCCAACTCATGTCTCCCACCACCCCCAGCATCCAGGGGCACCCTCCACCAGGCCCCCACTCATGTCTCCCATCACCCCCACCCCCCAGCAGTGCAGAGCACCCTCCACCAGGCCCCCACACATGTCTCCCACCGCCCCCACCCCCCAGCAGTGCAGGGGCAGCCTCCACCAGGCCCCCACTCATGTCTCCCATCACCCCCACCCCCCAGCAGTGCAGGGCACCCTCCACCAGGCCCCCACACATGTCCCCCTGCACCCCCACCCCCCAGCATCCAGGGGCACCCTCCACCAGGCCCCCACTCATGTCTCCCACCACCCCCACCCCCCAGCATCCAGGGGCACCCTCCACCAGGCCCCCACGCTTGTCCAACTCATGTCTCCCACCACCCCCAGCATCCAGGGGCACCCTCCACCAGGCCCCCACTCATGTCCAACTCATGTCTCCCACCACCCCCACCCCCCAGCCGTGCGATTTGCCTGGGTACGTGTATTCCTGGGGTGCGTGGGTAGTCTCCCATGCGATAACATCAGGGTATGTGTATTATGGGTCCGCGTGAACTTCCACACGCGATACCAGCAGGCTACGTGTATTACGGGGTTCGCAGGAAGTTCCACACGCAATTGCCCTGGTTACGTGTATTTCGGGGTGCGCGTGAACTTCCACACGCGACTGGGCCTGTGAGAGTGGGGTACATGTATTCCAGGGGTGGGCGGGAATATTTACTCGCGACTGGGCCTGGTAGAGCGTGTTACGTGTATTCCTGGGGTGGGCAGGAAGATTCACACGTTCGCCTACAATGCGCCGAAAAATAAATGGTCCAATCCTGAAACACGTACGCCAGCATGAAGCAGGCGTACGTCGACCCGCGCAGCATAAAAGTGTGCGCAAACAACAAACAAGCTCAGACGCCAGGATGAATATACCGTTCCTAGCAGCAGTGGCCGTGGGTTACCAAAGGAGGAGGAGGAGGATAGTGAGGGCTCGAATTTTCACTCCCAAAACCAGCCTTTTTGGGATGCCTGATGACCAGGTGTATGGGAGGTACAGGTTTCCACCACACATAATACTGGACCTGGTCAGTGAGTGGGAGGATGACCTCACATCACCCACCATGTGCTCCCAAGCACTCAGCCCCCTGGAGAAGGTCCTCAATGTACTGCACTTCTTGGCCACAGGATCATTTCAGCGGACAAGTGCCATAGTGGGTGGGGTGTCACAGGCCACGCAGTCACGCTGCCTACACCAGGTCTTGAACATCATCACTGCACGCCCATCAGTCCGTAGGCAAATATACCTGCCCAGGACACCTGCAGAAAGGCAGGCTACCGCCCTCGATTTCTACGGTGTGGCACAATTCCCCAAAGTGCTAGGTGCCATTGACTGCACCCATGTGGCACTACGTCCCCCCAGGGCATCTGAGCACATCCATAGGAACCGCAAGCACTGGCATTCCATCAACGTGCAGGTAGTATGTAATGCCAAGGGAATCATCACCTCAGTATATGCCAACTATCCAGGGTCCACCCACGACAGCTTCATTTATCGAATGTCTACCCTAAGCCGGGACCTAGAAGCTGGGCGGCATGGCGATACATGGCTGCTTGGTGAGTATGAATGCCACTGCACATGCATGCATGTCAGATGCAGAGTTATGTCACTACACCACTAATGATACCCATCACCTCCTCACCAGGGGACAGTGCCTACCCTCTGAGCACCCACATGATGACGCCAATTCGGAACCCCATCACGCCTCCCGAGGTAAGATACAACACAGCCCATATTGCAACCCGGGGCATAGTGGAGCGCACATTCGGAGTGCTCAAGTCACGCTTTCGCTCCTTTGACCGTTCTGGCGGGCAGCTGTTATATGCGCCCCCAGTAGTGTGCAGGATCATAGTGGCAGCATGTGTCCTGCACAATGTTGCAACACGCCGAGGCCTGGCTGTGGACATGGTGGTGCCCCCACATCCCCAACCACATGCACGCCCGCTGCGCATGGGAGGGGAAAGGGCACGGGGTGAGCCAGCCCGTACGCAGCTTGTGACTAATTACTTCACATATAAATCACACCCCTGTGGAGTGCACACAGCCCTGGCACATACCATCTGATAAGCAATGATGACTCGACCTGACAATTATGACGAACAAAGGGACAGTCAACTGTCAGAACCATAGCAGCCTGAGATTGTTCATGTGGAAGTGTCACAATGTGTGCATCCCTACCTACACAAACACCACCAATGCAGTGTCATCAAAAGACACACTTCCATGCTGCAGAAATGAATACCCACTTGCAAAATACTACATGAGAACAGTGCCATGTCACCCAACCCCTCCCCGGCACGGCCACACAACACACCATGGCATGTCATGCAATGTGAGAGCAAACAAATTAATCCACACAACATGCCCCAAGTGTCACCAGCTACAGTGTCCCTAATGGAAACATGGCCACACATGAAATGCTCACAGTAATGCAGGACCTACAACACACATTACCAAATACTTACCAAGAATACCAATCACCTACACAACCTCCAACCTACCTTAAACATGACATTACAGACTTAAAAATGTGCTAGCCTCACTACCTGATGATGCCAGCACTTCGAACACTTCCAAGTATACAGTGTTAGCGCCACGCAAGAGTATAGGTGCACTGCTTACAACCTGGACTCCAGTTCCAAGGTGGACCGCCTTGTGAAGACATGAGAAATGGACCTGCAAATTAGGAGGATGAGATGGATGCAGAGGCACATATCAATACGCCATGCAGTGTACAATACAACAACAATATGCACTATGAATGTATACACAGTATTGACTACAGACTGCCCACACATCGAATGGGAGTCCAATGTCACCATGTACGTCAATGTCACTTGGGCACACCCTTTGCAAGCCCATGGAAATGGGAAGCAGGAGGGGTGTGTGTCACACAAACCCAAGCATCTGAACCAAATTCATGACAAGCCTGTATGTGCCCAGCCACAATACAGCGTATGCTCACGGGAGCCACACAAGGCAACACACTGTCCAAAAAAAAAAAAGAAAAATCAAAAATGGCCATTAATGGGACCGGGGGGGTAGGTGGAGGCCACCCAGGAGGTCCGAGGACAGGGTGCACACCAAAACCCACCTGTGTGGATTTTGCGGAAAAAAAACACCTCCATGGGCTCATGGCCTACACGGCTACCCTATTGTGGGAGAATCACTGCTGTCGCTCTCCTCACCCTCTGCAGCTGCATCAGGAGGTGGTGGCACTATGGGAGGCAGCCCACGCAAAGCCCTAGTCTGTTCCTCCATGGCAGCAAGCATGCGGGTGTGGTAGGTCTCGTTCTGGAGGATAATTGTGCGTAGGTCCCCATGCAACAACTCACGGGATGCCCGGACCTCCGCCCTAGTTGCCTGCATCTCAGCTGAGAGCGTACGTGTGAGATGCTCCAGCTGCTGTTCTGTCCTTCTGTTTGTTGAAGCCTCAAGCTCAACAAGAGTCGTCCTGAGGTGAAGGAGTTCCACCCTCAGGGCTTCCCTGTGGCCCTGGGACTCTATGGAAATGGCTTCCCGCAGAGTCGCCAGTGCCGCCCGCCTGTCCCTGTCACACGCCAACATGTCCTCCCTGTGTGACTGGCAGATGGAGTCTGTTGCCTGCTGTAGTCGCTCCATCAGCCTTTCGGGGGGGACAATGGAAGTGGCCACCCTATCCATGGCCTGAGCCATCATCTCTGATGATGCTGCCTGTTGGGTTGCCATACCGTATATGGATTGCTCCCATGCGGTATTGCCAGGTGGCGTACGGCCACCACGTCGGCAGGCACCACACCTGTCTGGGGCAAGGCGAACTGCGCCTTGCTGTGCCGGCACTGCCTGAGGCTGCAGGACTGCATTCCCCCTCTGATCTGCTGGCCCAGGAACAGGATCAGATGTTGCGGAGTGTGACCCTGCATCCGTAACCACCAAAGGCGTACCTGCCAACACTGACATCCCCATTGAGGGTTCTAACCCTGGTGCAGGTGGGTCGGACAGAACAGAATCCCTCCCAGGAACACTCAACTGCGACGGCACATAGGTCTCATCATCCGAATCGACACCTGAATACAGCTCGGGGGAGGTGCAGCCAGAGACACCCCTTGAGAGCACGACCTGCAGCAGTTGTGGGTTCTCACCCACCACCACACCACGTCCCTCACTGGTGGTCGGTCGGGCCTCAGACCCCTCGTGTGTCTGCACCATCTCCACTACCCCAGCAGTATCAAGTGCGTCATCCCCTGCAAAGACATAAAAGAAAACAAATGGAAACAGGCATTAGCACTATGGCACACAATTAGTGCTGAGAGGCTACAGAAACAGTATTTGATTGACACATGTCCCACATGACTAAACCCTCCCATGCATGCACCGTCACTGCGTGTGAAGGGTAGGCAGATGGCACACATTGATGGCACCAAGATGGAAGATGAACACATTTTCTGCATGCTGCCTAGCAGTGGCATCACACATTGGCCAGTGATTGGCAGGTCAAATACACATGCCATCACAGATGGCATGTACCCTAGCCATAAAGTGAAGAGGGAGAGGAGGGCACCAATTGTTCATTCAGTCCAGTTTGCTCATGAAATTGATTTTTTCATTGAAATGGGACAAATGTTTAACCTGGAGCTGCCAGTCCAAAATGGTCCTATAGCACAGGGACATGTCTAAACAAATCATGTCCAGGAAACATAGCCAGTCCACTGTACCATAGCCATGTCAGACATGTGACAATAGGACTGAGAAATGCCTAGTAAAAGTGGTGGTATGCAAACAATCTGCCTGAATAAACAGAGGAAAATAAGCAACAATGTTGTGGCAAGATGACACTTCAAGGGCAACTGGCGTGGTGTTGGGCTGGATGTCTAATGTTGGCAGAAGGGATACTGCTATACCCAAATGCTGGTGCGCAGAATGTATTGGATGAGGTACATGGGTGACCCAAACCACTCAGGCACACACACCCTCACCTGGCACCCAAACAGAAGCCCTCCCGCACACACCATGCACATGGATAACACACACATGCATGTGCACTCACCGAACAATGCCTCATAATCTGCCAGTTCTCCCATGCCTTGGATCTGTTCCTCCATGACGTAGGTCCCAGCAACCTGCTCATGTGGAGTGAGTTCTATGTCCTCTGCTGGAGACCCACCTCCAGTCACTAGAGTTGCGGCATGACTTGAGGCCAGCTTATTCTTTGCCCTGCGCTTCAGGTCATTCCAGCGCTTGTAGCATTCAGTAGCTGTGCGCCTCACCATTCCAAGGGCACTTATGATGTCCACGATGGTCTGCCAGTGTGCCTGACGTTGTGCAGGTGTGGTCTTGGATCCTGCAACAATCACCATTTCGCGGTCATGTGCGGACACATACTCTACAAGTGCATTCAGTTCGGCCTCATTGAAGCTGGGCTTCCTTGACGGGCCAGACTGTGTAGCCGTGTCTGGGGCATCAGCCTCTACTGGACGAGCACTCTTCCTCTTCCGCTTGGAATGTGGTGGGGATCCTGAGTGTCCTGCGCCGCTCTGGACACTAGGGACAGGAGCCCCGGTGGACTCTATACTAGGAGTGTGGGATTGCACACTCAGCATGGGAGTTGGAGCAGGCATTAGCTCAAGTGTGATGGTGTCAGGGGGAATGTCAGCATGATGGACTTGGACCGACACTGTCCTGGCTGGGTGTGTGAGAGGTGGGGTGTTAGGCGGAAACCTGTGCAGTTCCCTCTGGGACCACTGCAAAAGATTTAGGACTACAGGTGTTTGGCAGTAAACCCAATTGGTAGCAGTCTGTACCACACAGATTCACTTGGTAGCTGTGGCTGAGCAGTCAGACTTCCCTCAAGAAGAGTTAGGCAGTATGTGGAGTGTACAACATAGGGCAATCTACAGAGTAGAACAAGCAAACACGGAACAAGGCTTCGGCGTAAAGATATAAAGGAATTTATTTATAACAACACATCTATGGAAAACACTCTGGCACTAATACGGCAAACAACTTCAATCACAATACTATACGAAGTAAAAGATCAATCCCCCTAACAATAGTTCGACAAGTCTAGGTTTACCGGCAACACTTATTGCAGACAGAGGTGTATGCTTTAACCTAGATGGCACTCTAGTATTCGTTAGGTCGGGAGAGAAAAAATAAGGCAGTTTATGAAGTCAACTCGGTACCAATACTTTTTGGACAAATGCAATGCAAGTAAGGCAGGGTCTACTGTAGATCACAAAGTTCAGAGGCCAGGCCCACTCGGAGAGAGGCAAGTCGATATGTCCCAAAAGTGTCTCAGTGGAAATGTGCTTCGAGTCTTTATCGCAAATTGTTATGGAAAGTTTGGAACCAGTTCAGAACAACACGTTAAAGAAAGTTTGGAGGCGACCCAATGGAAAGGCGAGGATTAAGACACCTCACTCGATCCGGCAGAAAGGGAAGCCAGGCAGACACCGTACCTTGTTTGTGGGGAGACAGCTCCGGCGGGGGCAGTTGTTCCTGGTGGTGGATGCACGTCGGGTCTTTGCCAAGAGTAGAGATGATCTCGTTGTCGAAGAAAAGTGCACCACCAGGGAAGAGACTAGCCGCGGAGTGCTCCGTCACAAGGCACCACCTTTTGGTCGCGGTACAGGGGTAGTGGCTATCCGGTTGCCGAGGTGCTCTGCACGGGCAATTCGACCACTGCTTCCTGGAGCGAAGAAAAAGCAAAGGGGACTGGTTGTTCCCACAAGTCAGGGGAAGAGACTCTCCGGCAGGGAGATCTCCTCTGTCGTCGGGAAGTGGTGAGTTGGTTCCGCAGGGCTCCACCGGAGGTGTCGTCGTTGCAGGTCAGCACAGCGTTACCCTCGTCGGATTCTTAGGTCCTGTGGCGACTTCTGAAGATCCAGTCCCAAAAGCCCTGATTTTATGCAGAAAACCCCCATTCATTCAGCCTAGCTGTCAATCAACACACGCTAAGTGGTGAGCGGGGAGGCTCACCACTTGGGCCAATCACACCATAGTGCGACCGGAGTTGGCAAGGCAACTCGGTCCAGGGTGCCTAAACCCCCTCCCACACCCCTGTGGTAACCCAGACAGAATGGCACCACTTTGGAGGGTCTCTGTACAGAAGCCCGCCAAAAGTGGAACAAAGGGCTCAATCTTTGGTTTAGGAGTCACAGAGACGAACACAGACGCCATTTTAAAAACCGAGTTCTGGCAGAAAATACCATCCGATAAACTTATTTAAGATAAGTAAACCGGTGGTATGTTAGAGATTAACGAGGAAAAGTATCAATCTCCAACAATGGGAAGAATCCCATAGGGTTATGTTCGGGGTCGAACATAACAAGTAGTTTCCACTGCCACCAGCCAAAACTCGACGAGGGGGGACGGGACAGTGCCCCCTCGAATAACAGACTTAGGAGTAATCGAATTACCCTTACTAGCACGTCCACAATAAGATGGTGTGTACTAGTTCTGTTAGTAAATTTAGGTCTAGTAAAGCCAATGATGACTTTACATGCCCGGGGAGACAGTAGTCAGTCCCCGGGTATGGAGTCTATGATGGAGGTCCGCTAGGACGCCCCAGTGTTACGGCACATAGGGTGCGGTGTAACACACATAGAAAAACATATGAGACCCTATGGATTAAAAGACCCCATAGCCCATAGAACACATGGACATTCAAAGGAATTACACATATTCATGTCCAAGAGTGGGAGAAAAAGAGTCTCACTCTTGGCAGGATGGAAAAAACAAACTCCAGAAATCCAGCAAAGCTGCTGGGGGACTCACTAGGTTAGGAAATTCAGCCTAAACAGTGAATTCTACCTAACACTCGCCCCCCCAGACTAAGGGACAGGAGGATTTAATCCACTCCTGGATGAATCTCATACCTCTAGTCGATGACATACATCCTAGAGAGACCATCAGCATTTGGGTGGTGACACCCTGACCTGTGCTCAATGGTGAAATCAAACCCTTGCAGGCAGATCGACCATCTCAATAGTTTTGGGTTTTCCCCTTTCATTTGCATTAACCATCTCAAGGGTTGATGGTCAGTCTGAATGACAAAAGTAGAACCATACAAGTACGGCCTAAACTTCTTCAGAGCCCACACGATAGCAAAGCACTCTCTTTCGATTGTTGCCCACCTTGTTTCAGGATCCTTCAGCTTGCGGCTGATGAAGCAAAAGGGGTGCTCCCTACCCTTCCCATCCAGTTGACTGAGTATGGCACCTATTCCTACATTTGAAGCATCTGTCTGCACAATGAAGTTTTAGCCGTAATCAGAAGCTCTGAGTACTGGGGCTTGGCAAAGAGCCTTTTTCAGGTTTTCAAAAGCCTGATTGCACGCCTCGTTCCATCTAACCTTTTTAGGAAATTTGGGCGAGGAGATGACATTCAGTGGAGAAGCTATGGTCCCATAGTTCTCTATGAAATTCCTGTAATACCCAGTGAGGCCTAGGAAGGCTCTCACTTGGGTTTGAGTAGTAGGTGTTGTCCAATTTTGCACAGCTTCAATCTTACTGAGCAAAGGCCTTATTTCTCCACCTCCTACCTCATGTCCAAGATAGACTACCTTATTCTGTCCAATTTGGCATTTACTCGCCTTTATGGTCAGATTGGCTCGCCCAAGAGGCTGCAAAACATCTCTCAGGTGGGTTACATGTTCTTCCAAGGAATTGCTGAACACTGCGATGTCATCCAAGTATGCCATGCGGAAGTCCTCCATCCCATTCAGAACCTAGTTTACCATCCGTTGAAACGCAGCAGGTGCATTCTTCAATCCGAAAGGCATTACCTTAAACTGGTATAAGCCAACGGGGGTAGAAAATGCAATTTTCTCCTTGGCATGGTCTGTCAGGGCTATTTGCCAATAGCCTGACGTCAAGCCAAATGTGCTGAGGAACTTGGCGGCGCCAAGTTTATCCACCAACTCATCTGTTCTTGGCAAAGGGTGGGCATCAGTCTTGGTGACTGCATTAAGAGCTCTATAATCCACGCAGAATCTAAGCTCTTTAGATCCGGCCTTCGGTACTAACACAACTGGGCTAGACCATGGACTAGTAGAGGGCTCTATTACCCCGAGATCAAGCATCTTGCTGACCTCACCTTTGATGTGGGTTCGTACGTGTTCTGACATTTGGTATCCTCTGCTTTTGACTGGCAGACAGTCACCAGTGAGTATGTCATGCTGGCCCCAAGGGGTCAAGCCTGGTGAAAGCGAGAACAGAGAGGCAAACTGATTCAACATGGATTTGCACTCTTCTTGTTGCTCGGGTGTCAGATTGGAGGAGAGATTTACTCCTTCAATTTGTTCATCTAAAGGTAAGCCTCTGAGGAGATCCGGAAGAGCTTCACTCTCTTCTTCTTCCTCGGATAATGCTAGAAGCAACGCTCCTACATCAGGTCGTGAGACATACGCTTTGAGTCGGTTGGTGTGGAAGACTGTCGGAGCCTCCTTGGGATTGCCCAAGTCCACCAGATAGTTAACCTCTCAGAGTTTACCCACAACTCTGAAGGGTCCCATCCATTTGTCTTGCAAGGCCCTCTGCCTTGTTGGGATCATAACGAGAACGAGCTGGTCTTGAGCGAACTCAACCATGTTAGCCTTTTGATCGTGCCAGTGCTTGACCAATGCTTGTCCAGCTTTCAAGTTATCGCTTGCTTCTGTCATCATGTGCGACATGAAGACTCCGGAGACCTATTGTAACGCTCACCTGGTTCCCACGGGGGCGCTGGTCTAGTCTGGATTGCTGGGGCCTCTTCTAGCGTGATGCGCAGGACCCGGAACACCGATTGGACAGGACCTCCAAATCGTGCTTGCCTGGCCTGTAGGAATATCCTTCTGCAGATGAGAAAGGGGATTAACAGTCTGCAGAATAGTGTGCTAGCTCCCCCCTTCCCCCCTTCGTTCCTCTCTAACTTCCTCCAAACCCTGGTTTAAGCTCACCTTATGGTTTGGAAGAATGAACTCTCCATCCTGCTTCTGGTGCAGGGGTGCACGTTCGTCCAGTTACTTCACTGGTTTTCAGAATGGCGCTGGCAAAATCCACTTGACTTTCCTGAGCGATGCGCCGTAAGTATGAAAGTTCAAAGTTCAAGTGAGGCCCCCTTTATGTTGTCTTTCTAACCAGTGATCTGTCCTTTATTTCAGGTGCAAAATGAAGGCGATGCGTCGAGGGGTTAAACTGCAGAGGTGAGTAGTGATGAGGGCGATCCCTCTAAATGTCCTTATCATTCCCCAGATATGTCTCTTGTCCTTTCCCCATAGGGGCCGGGGTACAGTACCTGCCAAAGGGGCGGCGCCGACCCGAAATGTGGAAGAAAATCCGGTAAGTATTATGGCTGTTAATCAGGCTTTCCTTCTGTGTTCCTTCTGCTCACCTTTTGTTTCTTCCTCTCTCCCCTAGGTGCAGAGATGTGGTGTCCGATGCTGACAGCCGCGATGGAGCCGGGAGATGTCTCGAGGACAGGTGAGTGAAGCGTGGCGCTGCAGCGAGCAACGCAATGCTTTTAAATGGAAGTCTTTCTTCAGGGATGCTGGCGAGAAGATTCTGGATGCAGGTAAGAAGTTTGAAATAGTCCTTGGTTTTCACCTTTCTCTTCTCTTCCTTCCGTGCAGGTCTTCCAGGTTCGAGGCGGGCATGGCTGGAGTCCAGGAGCAGGAGCAGACACGGTGAGCGTTAAGCTGCAGGAAGCAGAACAACGCGAAGCATGAGCTGCTGTCTGGGCGTGGCTTAAATAGCCTCCAAAGAAGTCCCAGGTATGTAGCCTTCCCTGGCCACGCCCGAATGAAAAAATAGTCCCTATGAAAAAATAGTCCCTTTCAGGTCTCAGGGAGGCCTGAAGCGTGCAGCATGGTCTGCATCAGGTAAGTGCACAAAACACCTCCCTTTATGAGCCTGGCGCCAGGACTGATGTCCAACATGAGCCTGGCGCCAAAGGCACCAGGACTGAGTCCAAAGAGCCCCTATAAGGGGCCACTGGGCTTTTACCCGAGGGCATGATGCCTGCTTCCGGGGGTGCTGGGCCTGGCCTGGTGCTCCGGGGCTAGGCATCATGACAGCACTCCCCCCCAAGGCCCCTCCCAAGGTCGTTCCTTCTGGAGGTTTCGGTTTGTTTGGGAAATTCCGATGGAACCTTTTTACCAGCCGAGGTTCATGTACATGATCACTGGGTTCCCAAGACCTTTCCTGAGGCCCGTACCCTTTCCAATCAATTAGATAGAAAAGTTTTGATTTTGAGATCTTAGAATCCAAAAGGTTCTTCACCTCGAATTCAGGCTCCCCATCTATCTGAATCGGTTCTGGTGGCTTTGTTAATCTGGTTCCGGTGGCTTTGTTAATCTGGTTCCTGGGTGCACTGGTTTCAAAAGTGACACATGAAAAACGGGGTGAATCCGCATGTTAGCTGGTAGATCGAGCTTGACTGCCACTGGGTTGATTATAGCTTTGATCGAGTAAGGGCCTAAATACCTTGGATTAAAGGTTCGAGGCCCCTTGAGTGATAGGTGTTTGGTAGCCAACCATACTTGATCCCCTATTGGGTATGGAGGCGCCTCTCTTCGATGCAGATCTGCATTCTTTTTGTATTTCCCTTTCGCATGTTGCAAATGTGCAGTTGCATCCTTGAAGGCTTGAGTAATCGTAGAATGCAAATGGTCCACTGCGGGCATTTCAAGGCTCAGAGGTGAGTCCAAGTCTGAAGTACGAGGGTGATGTCCATATAGGGTATAAAAGGGGCTCTGACCAGTTCCAGAGTGTATCGAGTTATTGTATGCATATTCAGCCACCCATAAAATGTCCTTCCAATTAGCCTCCGATTGGTGCAACATACATCGTAGATATTGTTCAAGGGTCTGGTTCGTTCTCTCCGTCTGACCATCGGTCTGTGGGTGGTGGCTGGTCGAGAGTCTTACGTCGATTTGTGCCAGTTGACAACACTTTTTCCAAAAATGAGAAATAAACTGGCTTCCCCGATCGGAGACTAGTATGGACGGGAATCCATGCAAACGGATGATATTTTCGAGGAATTCCTTGGCAAGAACAAAGGCTGAAGGTAATCTTTTCAACGGAATAAAGTGGGCCATTTTGGAAAATAAATCCACCACGACCAGAATAGTATTGTAACCATTACAAGAGGGCAGGTCTGTGATAAAATCTAGTGACAGGGTGTGCCAAGGTGCTGGTGGAATGTCTAAGGGCTGAAGAAGACCGGCAGGTCTTGTCTTTTGACCTTTGTTTTGGGCACAAACTCCACAGGACATCACAAAAGATTTAATATCCTTTCGCCAGGAAGGCCACCAGAATTGTCGTTTAACCTTTTCCTCTGTTTTGGCAATGCCAGGATGTCCTTCCATCAGGGTATCATGATGACGGGAAATAACCAGTTCTTGCAATTCCTTTTCTGGCAAAAATAAGCGTCCTTGGAAGTAAGGTAAGCCATCCTTGACTGAAAAGTTAGACCCCCTTTTGATCCAATCCTGCAAGGCTGAAGAGTCCAGGAATTGTTTCACTCGTGCTTGAATGTCTTCAAGGGTTTGTAAAGTGGTTATCCCCAAAATTCTTTGTTCAGGAATTATCGGCACAGGTTCTGAGTTTGTGTCTAATCCTTCCATTCCAATTCGGGATAGAGCGTCCGCCTTACCATTCTTATAGCCGGGGCGGTAGGTGATTACAAAATCGAACTCAGCAAAGAACAAAGCCCATCGGAGCTGTCGAGACGATTGAGCCTTGGCAGTTTTTAAATATTGTAAATTTCGGTGATCAGTGATCACGGTGATGGTATGCCGGGCGCCGAGGAGATAATGCCGCCAAGCCTTAAAGGCGGACTTAATGGCTAATAGTTCCTTATCGGTGATCGCATAATTTATCTCCGGCGGCGAGATCTTTCTGGACCAAAATGCTACGGGGTGCAGTTGGTTGGTTTCAGGGTCTCTCTGAGACAGGACAGCTCCCATGGCTAAGCTGGACGCGTCGGTTTCGACTATATATGGGAGATCGGGACGCGGGTGCTTCAAAATAGGTGCGGACGTGAACTTAGCTTTCAACTCCTGAAAGGCCTGTTCGGCTTCCTCAGGCCATTCAAAACGTTTATTTTTTCGCAAGAGTGCAGTGATGGGTTGCACCACACGTGAAAACTCCGGGATAAACCTGCGATAAAAGTTGGCAAAACCAAGCATGCTTTGGACACCTTTCACCGAACTAGGTGATGGCCATTTGAGGATGGCATCCACTTTCCGTGAATCCATTCGGACCCCTTTAGGTGTCAGGATGAATCCGAGAAACTCAACCTCGGTGGTATGGAAAACACATTTTTCCAGCTTGGCAAACAGTTTGTGCTGGCGCAGTTTCTCTAGGACGGCCCTGACATGCTTTCTGTGATCAGATTCCGAAGAGGAGTACACAAGAATGTCATCGATATACACGACAACACAGACATCGATGAGTTCCCGAAGGACATCGTTCATGAAGAATTGGAAGGCTGCAGGCGCGTTGCACAACCCGAAAGGCATCACCTGGTATTCGAATAGTCCATATTTTGTACGGAGGGCCGTTTTCCATTCGTGGCCTTCTTTTACTCGTACCAGATGATAAGCCCCCGGAGATCTAACTTGGTGTATACGCAAGCGTCCTTCACCTGGTCAAGGAGTTCAGGGATCAGAGGCAGAGGGTAACGATTTTTAACAGTTATCTGGTTCAATGCGCGGTAATCGATACAAGTTCTAAGGTCGCCTTCTTTTTTAGGCACGAAGAACAAAGCTGAGGATGCCGGGGACTTTGACGGGCGAATGAAACCATTGGCGAGGTATTGATCTAAATATTGTCTCAAATGCAGATTCTCTGGTTCAGTAAGGGCGTAAATCCTGCTACAAGGGGGTTGTGCACCGGGCACCAGATCGATTTGGCAATCGTACGATCTGTGGGGAGGTAACGTGTTGGCCTGTTCCTTTTGGAAGACGTCCTGAAAGTCTTGGTACTCTGGAGGTAGTTGCACGGGGACAGAGGTTACTGATGCTAGATTAATCTTTGGATTTTCTGGGTAGCAGGTTTGTGCACAATCCGGGAAGGTTATTCTCTTCGCTCGCCAATCAATTTGAGGATTATGTGTCTCTAACCAAGGGATTCCGAGAATAAGCTGAAACTGTGGAGCCTTGATTACATCAAACACAACTGCCTCCCGATGGCCATCCGGACCTACAAGTGTCACCTCAGCTGTGGAATGTGTTACCGGTCCAGAGGCAATTTCGGTTCCATCTACTGTGGTGATGACATCTTTGTTAGTTTTAGGATGCAGAGGGAGGTTTATCCTAGAGACCAATTCTCGATCCACATAGTTTCCTATAGTCCCGCTATCGATGTATGCCTTTATAGCATGCAACCGTTTAGGCTGTTCCGGATCTACGAGGACCATTTGCACAATGAAATGTGAGGTCTGAGAGTTAGTTTTCAAGCTCGGCAAGCGGACCCCTACGCTTGCCGGGCGTGGTCGTTTCCCGATACAGAGTTTCCATGGATTTTATCAGTGGCTCCTACCACCTTCTTGGGCGGCTTAACCGGGCAATCTCGTAGAAAGTGTCCAGAGGACCCACAATAAAGGCATAATTGCATCTGTCGTCTTCTTTCCCGTTCTTTTTGAGTTAGGGGTCCTTTAACCCCTCCGATTTGCATAGGCTCCGAGCCATCAGCCCCCTTGGGGTTAGCGTGGGTCTTGGCCAACACCCGGGTTTCAAACTTGGACCAATCTGCTTTTCTGTTTTGCAGCCTGTGATCCAATTGGACCACTAAGTCTATATATTCAGTGCATTCTTGGGGCGGATTTAAAGGACATCTTTAAGTTCTCCGCGTAGACCTCGATAGAATAACGTGATTCTTTTATCCTCTGGCCAACCAGTTTCCACAATTAGTCTATTGAAGGTTGCAATGTAGGATAGAAGGTCTTGATTGCCTTGTCGCAGAGATAGAAGTTTGTCATCCAGAGCCTGTCCATGGGAGTGTCGAGCAAATAACCTTTCCATGCTTGTTTGAAATCCTTGAAAATCACGAAGAATCGGGTCATCTTGAGTTACCAGTGGGACTGACCAATCGGCAGCACAGCCGCTGAGATATGACAACACAAAGGCTACCTTGGTCTGATCATTTGGGAAGGCCCCAGGTCTGCATAGGAAGTGCAAACGACACTGATTCATGAATACGGCAAATCGTTTGGGGTCCCCAGCAAAGCGTTCAGGTGGGGCCAGCGGCATGTTTCCAGGTAGATTAATCTGCACCGGGTTACTGGAAACCACAGGAGCGGGGTTCCCCCCGGAACCGGGTAAAGGAGTTTGTCCAGCTTAACCTTGCAAAAGCTGTCTAGCCAGGTCATCAGCTCTATCCTTTATTACAATCACTTCCCTCCTGAGGGCACTAGTCTCTTGACGAGCGGCGTGTACTTCGGCCCGTAATTCCCCCAGTAATTGGGCCAACTGGTCAGTTTCGGAAGTTTCCATAGCGCCTGGGTGGGAATTTGTAGGAAGGCTTCGCGTTCTGTAACGCTCACCTGGTTCCCACGGGGGTGCTGGTCTAGTCTGGATTGCTGTGGCCTCTTCTAGCGTGATGCGCAGGACCCGGAACACCGATTGGACAGGACCTCCAAATCGTGCTTGCCTGGCCTGTAGGAATATCCTTCTGCAGATGAGAAAGGGGATTAACAGTCTGCAGAATAGTGTGCTAGCTCCACCCTTTCCCCCTTCGTTCCTCTCTAACTTCCTCCAAACCCCGGTTTAAGCTCACCTTATGGTTTGGAAGGATGAACTCTCCATCCTGCTTCTGGTGCAGGGGTGCACGTTCGTCCAGTTACTTCACTGGTTTTCAGAATGGCGCTGGCAAAATCCTCTTGACTTTCCTGAGCGATGCGCCGTAAGTATAAAAGTTCAAAGTTCAAGTGAGGCCCCCTTTATGTTGTCTTTCTAACCAGTGATCTGTCCTTTATTTCAGGTGCAGAATGAAGGCGATGCGTCGAGGGGTTAAACTGCAGAGGTGAGTAGTGATGAGGGCGATCCCTCTAAATGTCCTTATCATTCCCCAGAAATGTCTCTTGTCCTTTCCCCATAGGGGCCGGGGTACGGTACCTGCCAATGGGGCGCCAACCCAAAATGTGGAAGAAAAGCCGGTAAGTATTATGGCTGTTAATCAGGCTTTCCCTCTGTGTTCCTTCTGCTCACCTTTTGTTTCTTCCTCTCTCTCCTAGGTGCAGAGATGTGGCGTCCGATGCTGACAGCCGCGATGGAGCCGGGAGATGTCTCGAGGACAGGTGAGTGAAGCGTGGCGCTGCAGCGAGCAACGCAATGCTTTTAAATGGAAGTCTCTCTTCAGGGATGCTGGCGAGAAGATTCTGGATGCAGGTAAGAAGTTTGAAATAGTCCTTGGTTTTCACCTTTCTCTTCTCTTCCTTCCTTGCAGGTCTTCCACGTTCGAGGCGCTCGTGGCTGGAGTCCAGGAGCAGGAGCAGACACGGTGAGCGTTAAGCTGCAGGAAGCAGAACAACGCGAAGCATGAGCTGCTGTCTGGGCGTGGCTTAAATAGCCTCCAAAGAAGTCCCAGGTATGTATCCTTCCCTGGCCACGCCCGAGTGAAAAAATAGTCCCTATGAAAAAATAGTCCCTTTCAGGTCTCAGGGAGGCCTGAAGCGTGCAGCATGGTCTGCATCAGGTAAGTGCACAAAACACCTCCCTTTATGAGCCTGGCGCCAGGACTGATGTCCAACATGAGCCTGGCGCCAAAGGCACCAGGACTGAGTCCAAAGAGCCCCTATAAGGGGCCGCTGGGCTTTTACCCGAGGGCATGATGCCTGCTTCCGGGGGTGCTGGGCCTGGCCTGGTGCTCCGGGGGTAGGCATCATGACACCTATCACGTAGTCAGTCACTCTGACTGGCTTGGGGGAAGGAGCACTCTCCAACCCCTCCTTAGTCAGGGCCAATGGACCTCTGACGGGATGACCATAGAGAAGTTCGAAGGGAGAATAACCTACTCTCTCCTGAGGGACTTCTCTATAAGCAAAGAGAAGGCATGGCAGTAGAAGGTCCCACTTACGCTTAAGGGGTTCCTCTAAAGCACCTATCATGCTCTTCATGGTTTGGTTGAACCGTTCTACCAATCCATTGTTGAGAACTTGTAAGTAACTCCACAGGTTTTCCACATGGCTTTCATGTAGTGGGACATAAAGTTTGACCCCCTGTCAGAGATTACTTCCTTAGGAAACCCGACCCTAGTAAAAATACCAAGGAGGGCCTTAGCCACAGCCGGAGCTGTAACAGTCATCAAAGGAATTGCCTCAGGATGCCTAGTAGCATGGTCTACTACAACAAGTATAAACCTGTTGCCTGAGGAGGTTGGAGGATCAAGGGAACCAACAATGTCAATCCCTACTCTCTCAAACGGGACTCCCACAACTGGGAGAGGCACTAAAGGTGCCACATTCTTGGAGCCAACCTTACCAGAGGTCTGGCAGGTGTGGCAGCTCCTGCAGTGTTTTTCTACTTCGGCCCCCATCTTTGGCCAATAGAAGTAGAGAGAGAGCCTTTCCTTAGTCTTCTTGAAACTCAAGTGACCAGCCAAAGGAATCTCGTGGGCTAACTGCAAGAACTGTGGTCTGTTCTCTTGGGGTACTACAAGTCGCTTGTAGTCTCCAGGTGCAGACTCGGTCGGTTCACTGTAGAAGAGGCCATCTTCCCAGTGCAACCTGCATTTCCCAGGCTCTTGCCCTTCAGCCTGAGCTTCTGCCTGGTGGCGAAGACCTTCCAGAGTTGGACATTCTCTCTGTCCCTTACTGAAGTCTGCCCTGCTGGGTCCACCTTCTGCCAGTAAAGACTGCAGCTCAGGATGGTCAACAGAATCCAGATCTCTAATGAGTACCTGGCCTTTCATTAGCTCTTCCTCAGAGTCTAATTCTACCACACAGGGTTGTAGCTCCCTCTCAGCCTCAGCTGGAGGTGGAGTTACGGGTGTAACTTTGGACAACCGCGGGGAAGTCCGTGTTGGCTGCACTGAAATGCTGGCTGCTGGTTTCGGGGTAGAAGTCTTAGGTTTCCCTTTTGCTTCTGATTTCTTCGAGACAGCTGCCGACAATTCCAGTGGAGCAGAAGTGATCTCTTTCTTCATCATCTCCTCGAGAGTACCGTGCATGGTCCTCTCTCTTGCGGGTCTGGTTAGCTCCTGTAACCATTTACTAGGAGGTCTGGGAATATGCGATACAACTCCGAGAGTTTTCAAATCGTTACCCAACAGTACGCATCCTGGTACCTTACTCTGTATGCTGACAGGTATCTTCACAGTCATGTCGTTTCACTGGATGAGAACTGGTAATTGGGGAAGCATCTGCACAGGCCCTCGAGCTAACTTGGTGAGGCGTTTGGGTGCCTTAGCAACATCCTCAGCCTGAAAAACGATTTATCCACCACAGTTATGCTGGCCCCAGTGTCCCTAATGGCAGGAGTCTCCTGACCATTCACCTGGACACTGTCCTTATAATACTCTTTAGTATTATCGGGGATAGAATTATAGACATCTAAATTCTGTTGATCCCACAACCCCAGAGATACTAAAGAAACGCTGGCTGAGACTCCAATGGGTTCGTCAGCTAGCAGTAGAAAGTTTCCACTTGCCATTTGGACTTCCTCCTCTGGAGCGAAGGCTAAGGAGACAAGCTGGACCCCTGAAGGTTTACCCTCACATCTGGGATCTGCTTTCTCGTGGTCAGTCGAGCCACAAACAAAGCATTTACTGAATGCTTTTTGGAATGGTGGCTTGTTCTGGCCTCCTTCCGGTTTGACACCAGAAGACACACTATTCTGCTGCGGTTTTCCTTGTGGCTTACCCTTCTGGTTTTGTTTGGGGCCCTCTTTGGAATTTGGGATATTCGAATTCTCTTTTGAGTCTTTTTTAGGCTGTTTTCCCTCATCCTTCTTCTGAGTTGCCCCAGAATCCTTTCGTAATCCGTCTTATCCGCCTCCCCCAACTCCATTACCACATCAGTCGCAACAGGGGGGAGCCTAGAGAACAGCCAGGGAAGTAAATCATTCCTGGTGATGTCCTGGAGCCCATGATTGTACTCAAACAGTTTTAACCAATCCAACACATCCAATCTCGGTTCATATATACCCACTAATTCCTTCGGCATCCGGGGTCTTTTGGGACTAGAGCTCCGAGAGGAACCAGAGGAGAGAGAAGCATTTTCCACAGACAACTTTTTCATTTCTAACTCTTGATTAAGTTCTATTTCCCTGAGTCTTAACCCAGCTTGCTTCTGCTCAGCCTGGGCATTCATCCGTCTGAACTCGAGCTCTTGGTTTCGTTCAGATTGAGCCAAGAACCGTTTGTATTCTAATTCGAGCTTCATTTTTTCAAGTTCAAAATAAGCAGGGTTACACGTAGGACCTGGTAGGGGCCCCGTAGGTACAGCTGGTAAGGCAGGTAGAGGAGCAGGGGAGACAGTTTCGTTAGCCTCTCCTTCCTCGTCAGCCTCTTCATCATTATCGTCAGAATTACGATTTAGATCAACACCATCACTGTTATCTACATCTGCTGGAGAAGTTGGTTCCTCTGAACCAGTACCCAGACTTTGGTTTTCCAGCAATCTCGCTATCAGTTTTAACTTCTTGCCTCTTACAGAAAGATTCTCTTGCCTACAGAGAGCTCGTAAACCCTCAGTATTTTCACCTGACAAGGATTCTCGACTGTAAACTTCCATAGTAGACATGTTTTTGAAAGTTGCTTTTTAGTGCTAAGCTTTGTGGTTATTTATCCTAAAGTGTCGAAAAGCACTCTAAACTGTATACTCGATACAAATCCCACCGCTGTACACCAGTGTTAGGCGGAAACCTTTGCAGTTCCCTCTGGGACCACTGCAAAAGATTTAGGACTACAGGTGTTTGGCAGTAAACCCAATTGGTAGCAGTCTGTACCACACAGATTCACTTGGTAGCTGTGGCTGAGCAGTCAGAGCAGTCAGACTTCCCTCAAGAAGAGTTAGGCAGTATGTGGAGTATACAATATAGGGCAATCTACACAGAAGAACAAGCAAACACGGAACAAGGCTTCGGTGTAAAGATATAAAGGTATTTATTTATAACAACACATCTATGGAAAACACTCTGGCACTAATATGGCAAACAACTTCAGTCACAATACTATACGAAGAAAAAGATAATTCCCCCTAACAATAGTTCGACAAGTCTAGGTTTACCGGCATCACTTATTTGCAGACAGAGGTGTATGCTTTAACCTAGATGGCACTCTAGTATTCGTTAGGTCGGGAGAGAAAAAATAAGGCAGGTTATGAAGTCAACTCGGTACCAATACTTTTTGGACAAATGCAAGGCAAGTAAGGCAGGGTCTACTGTAGATCACAAAGTTCAGAGGTCAGGCCCACTCGGAGAGAGGCAAGGCGATATGTCCCAAAAGTGTCTCAGTGGAAATGCGCTTCGAGTCTTTATCGCAAATTGTTATGGAAAGTTTGGAACCAGTTCAGAACAACACGTTAAAGAAAGCTTGGAGCCGACCCAATGGAAAGGCGAGGATTAAGACACCTCACTCGATGCGGCAGAAAGGGAAGCCAGGCGGACACGGTACCTTGTTTGTGGGGAGACAACTCCGGCGGGGGCAGTTGTTCCTGGTGGTTCCTGGTGGTGGATGCACGTCGGGTCTTTGCCAAGAGTAGAGATGATCTTGTCGTCGAAGAAAAGTGAAGTCCGGTGCACCACCAGGGAAGAGACCAGCCGTGGAGTGCTCCATCACAAGGCACCACCTTTTGGTCGCGGTACAGGGGTAGTGGCTATCCGGTTGCCGAGGTGCTCTGCACGGGCAATTCGACCACTGCTTCCTGGAGCGAAGAAAAAGCAAAGGGGACTGGTTGTTCCCACCAGTCAGGGGAAGAGACTCTCCGGCAGGGAGATCTCCTCTGTCGTCGGGAAGTGGTGAGTCGGTTCCGCAGGGCTCCACCGGAGGTGTCGTCGTTGCAGGTCGGCTCAGCGTTACCCTTGTCGGATTCTTAGGTCCTGTGGCGACTTCTGAAGATCCAGTCCCAAAAGCCCTGCTTTTATGCAGAAAACCCCTATTCATTCAGCCTAGCTGTCAATCAACACATGCTAAGTGGTGAGCGGGAAGGCTCACCACTTGGGCCAATCACACCAGAGTGCGACCGGAGTTGGCAAGGCAACTCGGTCCAGGGTGCCTAAACCCCCTCGCACACCCCTGTGGTAACCCAGACAGAATGGCACTAGACAGAAGCCCGCCAAAAGTGGAACTAAGGGCTCAAACTTTGGTTTAGGAGTCACAGAGACGAACACAGACGCCATTTTAAAAACCGAGTTCTGGCAGAAAATACCATCCGATAAACTTATTTAAGATAAGTAAACCGGTGGTATGTTAGAGATTAACGAGGAAAAGTATCAATCTCCAACAATGGGAAGAATCCCATAGGGTTATGTTCGGGGTCGAACATAACAAGTAGTTTCCACTGCCACCAGCCAAAACTCGACGAGGGGGGACGGAACAGTGCCCCCTCGAATAACAGACCTAGGAGTAATCGAATTACCCCTACTAGCAAGTCCATAATAAGATGGTGTGTACTAGTTCTGTTAGTAAATTTAGGTCTATTAAAGCCAATGGTGACTTTACGTGCCCGGGGAGACAGTAGTCAGTCCCCGGGTATGGAGTCTATGATGGAGATCCGCTAGGACGCCCCAGTGTTACGGCACGTAGGGTGCGGTGTAACACACATAGAAAAACAAATGAGACCCTATGGAGTAAAAGACCCCATAGCCCATAGAACACATGGACATTCAAAGGAATTACACACATTCATGTCCAAGAGTGGGAGAAAAAGAGTCTCACTCTTGGCAGGATGGAAAAAACAAACTCCAGAAATCCAGCAAAACTGCTGGGGGACTCACTAGGTTAGGAAATTCAGCCTAAACAGAGAATTCTCCCTAACATGGGGTGGATGGAGCCGCAGCTGCCCTTGCAGCCTCCCCATCCTGCCTACGCGGGGCAGCAGATGACCTAGCTGCCCCTGATCCATGTGGCCTGATGACACCAATGTGCACCGGCGCACGTGGCCTAGACCTGCTGACCTGGAAGTCAGCCATGGAGTCACCCTGTGCCAGGTCTGGTTCCACAGTGGGCTGGTCCAACAAGGGCTGAGCATGGATGGTGTCAGCCACGTTACCCTCAACCAGGGGTGGGGGGGGGCATGGGTGTCCCTGACTGCTTCTCCACACATGGGGGGCTAGGGGCACCCTGCAAGTCACGGCCACGTCCCCTACCGGATCCACCACGGCCACCACTTGGGGCTCGGCCACCTTTGCCCCCCTTACGGCTTGTTCGCCTCCCAGCCATGGCACTGATGTTATTGTGCGTATGGGAGTCGATGTGAACTATTGTCCTGGGCAATTGGGGGTCAAAGGGGTTGGGAACCAGATGGTAATCGTACCCTGGTGCTCTAGCAAGGCTGTATGTCACCCCTGGGGAAAGATGACGGGTCACGCAACGTACAGGCACCCCAAAAAAGGGAAGTAAGGTTCACGCAACCCCTCCTAGATCACGTGTGTGGAAAAATAAACCTGCACTATGCTGTGGCACCCAGAAACACAAGAATGAACGTATGTGTGTCACACGCAGCCTAGAATGACCTCTGAAGGGGTATGCGACACACGGGGCAAGCACAGATGTTAAATACGTGCGCGACTCACCGTCTGCCAGGAACAAAAGCATGAACAATATGCGCGTGTGCGCGTTGGCAACAACCCCGCCAAAAGAAGAATTGTACGCTGTCTGAGGAGACAGGACAACAGTAAAAGGGAATGCTGTTTGAGGAAACAGGCCCAGGAAAAAGAGGAAAAGAGAAAAAGCTGTCAGAGGTAACAGGGAGTACGAACTTGAAACGCCGTGAAGTAAATCGCGTGTGAACCGACAAGAAGTACAGATTTCACCCACTCACTCGCCACGAAAAGCACGTACAAGGAAATGGCGTTCTACACGTACCTTTTATACACACGTCACAGACGCGCATACGCGATGAGGCCATTTCCACCAATTACACGCTTTGACACTCGGACGTGTATCTTTTTTTTTACATGCGCCATTCTCTACGGCCATGCGCGTGACGTCATAGCTGCGCATGGGGGCCTTTGGGAAATCGTGTATGCGTGCAGACGCGCTTACGCGCTAAGGGCCTTTCCTCGAATTACACGCAGACGTGCAGGATTTTCACGTGCCAAATCACTCCGTATCAAGCTGGGCACATGTAAGCACACAGAAGACCATGCTCCTGCCCAGAAAGCCGAGTTACTGCCCCCCAGAGCCATGAGCACGCTCCCACCTGACATCTGCTGCTGCCTGACTGCCTGCTGCCCACGTGCCATGCCATTTGCTGCCTGCACATCAGCCAGGGGTGCTGTTGCTGTGACCACCCCTGCTGGAACCGAAGACTCCCGACTGGGATTCCATCGCTCCACAGCCCAGCCCCAGGACCCAGTTGCCCACCCACTCCTGCCTCTGGGGTTGTCATGTCGGGAACTGCAACATCTGGCACCACTGACAACCCCCGGCCAGAGAGGCAGAGGGGCACCAGCTTCAGTGCCAGGGAAGTTGGTGTCCTGGTGGACAAGTCCTGTGGCAGTATGATGCCCTCTTTGGAAGTGTGCGCGCCGACAAGGAAGGACGGACTCGGATCTGGACGGACATCGTGACTGCCATCAACGCGGAGGGGATGGCAGTCCGCAACTTCCAACATGTCAAGAAGCGCTGGGAGGACTTCAGGTCCAGGACCCTGAACAAGGCCCGGCGCCTCTTGAAGGCAACAGATGCTAAGGGGCGCCGGGGCCACTTGTCGGAAGATCAGATGATGGTCCTGGAACGCATATCCCCAGGGCTCCACGTCCAGGTCCTTGAGAGGCAGACCCGTCTGGAGTCGAGCGGTAAGTGTACATGCATCATGATTGTAAGCTGTGCATGTGGTGATGTGCCAGTAGTGTGCCGGTTGCACATCTGTTTGTATGGGGCCGAGTATGGGTGGGTGTGTACAGGGCCATGAGGCTAACACATGCGAGGGCTGTCATGTGTGAGACATGGATGGTATTGTGTGTGTAGGCTTGCATGCCAAATGCAGTTGTGTGGGCACACATGTTTGGATGAATGTGTATGTAACTTACCTGTAAAGCCATTCCTACCTACCAACTTTGGATCACGTTGGCTAACAACCAGATATCTTGTCCAAAAAGACCCTGCACAACTTATGGACCTTTTTAAGAAAGGACCCCCGTTGCATTTGATCGATTAGCAAAATCATATGCACTATATAAACTTATTCATGGACAAATGCTGAAATCTCTTTCATCCCAGAATAATGAACTTGAATTATCACACAAAGTATTGTTTGTATATGTCTATTGTTTCATTGTTTCATTTACAGTAATTGCTGAAAAATCGACTTCACTCATTTTGTTTATTGTCTTTTGTTAATTATAAATAACTAATCAGAAGAGCCATATGTTATTTTTTTCTGCACTGACTCTCTTCAGTCACTCACTTTACAAAGCAGTAAAACACTCTTTATGTACATCGTATTATTTTCATGTTTAGAGACTGTAATAATGTATACCCACAGACAGATTTACTCTGTGATTACCTATAATTAGGCAACACATTTTCTGTTGTTACAAGTAATTCAAGAAAACAGGCCTAGTAGCTGCATGGCTTGTCTCTCTTGAATACCTAGTGGTTACCAAAATCCAGTGAAGGTACACCTCTAGTTTCATAGCTGTGTATGTAAGTAGCCATGTTCGTGATGTCACGCATTTATGTTGTTTTCAGCTCCATGTATCAGCACTGTGTACATGTGCATGTGTGTGTATTTGACAAGGGTGCAACAGTGATGCAACATGGATGCATGTGACAGCGGGATGTGGAAGCCTGATTGGCAGATGTGACATGGATGCTCATCGGAACACTGCAACAGTTGGCTGAGGTGTACACATGCATGCAAGTGTGATGGTGTGCGTGCATGTGTAGTGCACTCCTTGTGTTGCATGTGATGTCTGGCTCACCTTTGCCTGTTCATGCTGTTGTATGTGTAATGGTGGTGCTGGCAGTTGCGATGTGGCTTTGGTATGGCTCATGTGTGCAAGTTGAAATGACATGTGTGTTGCCAATTGTGATGCCATGTCTGAGGTTTGCCAATGCCACTCATGTGCAACTGTCATGTGTGTATGTGTCCATTGTACAGTGCCCTGATGCCTGTGTTTTATTTCTCCCTGTCTGCAGCGTCAACTGATGAAGAGGGCGGAGAAGGTGCTGTGGAGCACAACGGCGGGGATCGCACCGCCAGCCGGAGACGCAAGGCCCGGCTCCCCTCCCAGGTTGTGATCTCGTCGGGGAGTGAGGAGTCCGGTGCCGCGTTCCAGGCCGCAGCTGCCGGGGGGAGGTCCAAGAGGCGGAGGTCGGAGTTGGACTCCTCGGCAGCAGAACGGGCAGCTGGGACCCCACAGGGCCCAACGGGGGAAGATGGCATGGAGTCATCCAGGTTGGTGGGGGTTTTGGTGGAGGAAGAGGCCATGCAAGCAACAGAGACAGGGTCTGGATGTGGGGATTCCACTGGTGCTAGTGGTGCAGTGCAGGACCAGGGACAGGAGGCAGCACAGGTCGCCACGGAGGTGCCTGTGTTCAATCATGTCCCTGATCCTGTCACTGCATCATCTTGCACCAGCAGGGATGCCTACGTCCAGACCCGTTTTCAGGCAGGGGATGAGCTCACGACAACTGGCCTTCCTCTGTCTGCAGACGTGGCTATCCGGGTCCGGGTTGAGCCCGTCCTGACTGGTGTGGCGTTGCGTCAACGGGCCATGCAAGGTGACCTGCAGTCCTTTCATGAGGAGACTGCACGTCATCTCGAATGGCTCGTTGACCGCGTCGGCCTACTTGGACAGGTCACCCAGGCCGGATTCCTCCGTTTGATGGGGCTTGCTCAGACCCCCTCCTCAACTGAACCCCCTATGCGCCAGTCGTCCTCCGTGCCATCTTCCCACCCATCAGTCACCTGGGTGCCCTGTGGAGCTGCCTCTGACGGTGCGGCCAGGCTGGTGGAGGAGGCATCCCTGCCACAGTCGGGAGTCGGACGTCCAGCAGGGGTGGCCACATCAACGACTGCATCCCAGCCAGCGGAGGATGTGCAGGCAGCAGGAGGCAGTGCACGGGCAGAGGCGCAGAAGCAGCAGCAACGTGGTGGGAGCCATGATGGCTCGGGGCCTTCGACATCGGAGGGGCAGGCATCGGCCGGAGGGCAGGAGGACCCAGGACGGGAAGTGTCTTCCGTGTGGCAGCGGTTGGGCCACGCCATAGATGCGGAGCGGCAGCGGGTGGAAGAGGCACGGCTCACGATGGTCAGGGCGGAGAACTCCATGCGGAGGGCCCTGAGGCGGGCCGAGTGCCTCGAGGCAATCCGCATGGAGTTTGGGGTGAACATGTGGATGGCCCTGCGGACCCTCGGGGCCATGGAGGAGGACCGCCTCGGGGACATTGAGCTGGAGTTCGATGATGCCCTGACCCGGAACATCCCGAAGTGAGCCGTCGGGCTAGCCCGCTGCCCTTGTAAATAGTTCTGTAGTTAGTGTTAGGTTTCCTTTGGTTTTACATTTTTTTGGGACCTTTTGGACAATGGGCCACATTTTTGTATATAGTTTTTTTTTTAGGTAGTGTTATTAGATAGGTTTCATGGGATCATGGACCATGGATTGTTTATCTGTATATAGTTGACTTTTGGATTTTCGATTTTTTCTATGATTTCCCCATGGAGCAATGGTTTTCGATTTTAATTTTCCATTGGATTTACTTTTGTGGACTGTGACTTTAGACACCTTTCCTTTGCATTATGATTTGTGGTTTTGCATTATTTCACGGACCTGCTGGTTTTTTTTTTAATTTCCATTATTGTTTGTTTATTTTTGATTCAATTTATGTTGCTTTTAATACATATTTTTTCTTCAAAGTTCAATGTGTAGTATCATCTCATTGGTTTCATGCATATCATGATATGGGTTTTGACATTCACTGACACCCATTGGGTGTATGTGAGGGGCATGTGTTCATTTCCAAACTTGCAATTGGGGTTCTATCATGTTTTTGCCATTTCTAAGTGGGTGGATGCAATACTCAGGTGGGTGTTTGGCATTTGGAGGCTGACCATAAGGGCCAGGGATCTACATTGTGGTGACATGCTGGCCGGGGGACATGAGTGGGGGCCTGGTGGAGGGTGTCCCTCGATGCTGGGGGTTGGGGGTGCAGGGAGACATAAGTGGGGGCCTGGTGGAGGCTGCCCCTGCACTGCTGGGGGGTGGGGGTAGTGGGAGGCATGTGTGGGGGCCTGGTGGAGGGTGCCCCTGCACTGCTGGGGGGTGGGGGTGGTGGTAGACATGAGTGGGGGCCAGGTGGAGGCTGCCCCTGCACTGCTGGGGGGTGGGGGTGATGGGAGACATGAGTTGGACATGAGTGGGGGCCTGGTGGAGGCTGCCCCTGCACTGCTGGGGGGTGGGGGTGCAGGGAGACATGTGTGGGGGCCTGGTGGAGGGTGCCCCTGGATGCTGGGGGGTGGGGGTGGTGGGAGACATGAGTGGGGGCCTGGTGGAGGCTGCCCCTGGATGCTGTGGGGGTGGGGGTGCAGGGGGACATGTGTGGGGGCCTGGTGGAGGGTGCCCCTGGATGCTGGGGGGTGGGGGTGGTGGGAGACATGAGTGGGGGCCTGGTGGAGGCTGCCCCTGCACTGCTGGGGGGTGGGGGTGGTGGGAGACATGAGTGGGGGCCTGGTGGAGGGTGCCCCTGCATTGCTGGGGGGTGGGGGTGCAGGGAGACATGAGTGGGGGCCTGGTGGAGGGTGCCCCTGGATGCTGGGGGGTGGGGGCGCAGGGGGACATGAGTGGGGGCATGGTGGAGGCTGCCCCTGCACTGCTGGGGGGTGGGGGTGCAAGGAGACATGAGTTGGACATGAGTGGGGGCCTGGTGGAGGGTGCCCCTGGATGCTGGGGGGTGGGGGTGGTGGGAGACATGTGTGGGGGCTTGGTGGAGGGTGCCCTGCACTGCTGGGGGGTGGGGGGATGGGAGACATGTGTGGGGGCCTGGTGGAGGCTGCCCCTGCACTGCTGGGGGGTGGGGGTAGTGGGAGACATGTGTGGGGGCCTGGTGGAGGGTGCCCTGCACTGCCGGGGGTGGGGGTGATGGGAGACATGAGTGGGGGGCTGGTGGAGGCTGCCCGTGGATGCTGGGGGGTGGGGGGTGGTAGACATGAGTGGGGGCCTGGTGGAGCCTGCCCCTGCGCTGCTGGGGGGTGGGGTGGTGGTAGACATGAGTGGGGGCCTGGTGGAGGCTGCCCCTGCACTGCTGGGGGTTGGGGGTGCAGGGAGACATGAGTTGGACATGAGTGGGGGCCTGGTGGAGGCTGCCCCTGCACTGCTGGGGGGTGGGGGTGATGGGAGACATGAGTGGGGGCCTGGTGGAGGCTGCCCCTGCACTGCTGGGGTTGGGGGTGCAGGCAGACATGAGTGGGGGCCTGGTGGAGGCTGCCCCTGCACTGCTGGGGGTGGGGGTGCAGGGAGACAAGAGTTGGACATGAGTGGGGGCCTGGTGGAGGCTGCCCCTGCACTGCTGCGGGGTGGGGGTGATGGGAGACATGAGTGGGGGCCTGTTGGAGGCTGCCCCTGCACTGCTGGGGGGTGGGGGTAGTGGGAGATATGTGTGGGGGCCTGGTGGAGGGTGCCCTGCACTGCTGGGGGGTGGGGGTGATGGGAGACATGCGTGGGGGCCTGGTGGAGGCTGCCCCTGGATGCTGGGGGGTGGGGGTGGTGGTAGACATGAGTGGGGGCCTGGTGGAGGCTGCCCCTGCACTGCTGGGGGGTGGGGTGGTGGGAGACATGTGTGGGGGCCTGGTGGAGGGTGCCCTGCACTGCTGGGGGGTGGGGGTGATGGGAGACATGAATGGGGGCCTGGTGGAGGCTGCCCCTGCACTGCTGGGGGGTGGGGGTGATGGGAGACATGAGTGGGGGCCTGGTGGAGGGTGCCCCTGGATGCTGGGGGCTGGGGGTGGTGGGAGACATGAGTGGGGGCCTGGTGGAGGCTGCCCCTGTACTGCTGGGGGGTGGGGGTGATGGGAGACATGAGTGGGGGGCTGGTGGAGGCTGCCCCTGCACTGCTGGGGTTGGGGGTGCAGGGAGTCATGAGTGGGGGTCTGTTGGAGGCTGCCCCTGCACTGCTGGAGGGTGGGGGTAGTGGGAGACATGTGTGGGGGCCTGGTGGAGGGTGCCCCTGCACTGCTGGGGGTGAGGGTAGTGGGAGACATGTGTGGGGGCCTGGTGGAGGGTGCCCCTGGATGCTGGGGGGTGGGGTGGTGGTAGACATGAGTGGGGGCCTGGTGGAGGCTGCCCCTGGATGCTGGGGGGTGGGGGTGGTGGGAGACATGAGTGGGGGCCTGGTGGAGGCTGCCCCTGGATGCTGGGGTTGGGGGTGCAGGGGGACATGAGTGGGGGCCTGGTGGAGGCTGCCCCTGGATGCTGGGGGTGGGGGTGATAGGTGACATGGGTGGGGGCCTGGTGGAGGGTGCCCCTGGTGGCTGGGGGTGCAGGGGGACATGCGTTGGTGGGCAGTAGTGCAAGGTGACATGTGGGTTGGCTTGGGGCATGGCCATGGTGGATGGGGTGCCTGCGGGACATGTGCAGGGTAGGCCCCTGTGGTGTGGGCCACCTGCAGGGGCCGTGGAGGGTGCAGAGGGAACACCTGGGAGGACCCACACATGAAATTCACATGTGGTGCTCCCCGCGCACCCCTGGAATACACGTACCCTGATGGAATCGCGTGTGATACTTCCTGCGCACCCCTGAAATACACGTACCCTGCTGCTTTTGCTTGTGATACTTCCCGCCCACCCCTGGAATACACGTACCCTGCTGCTTTTGCATGTGATACTTCTCGCGCACCCCTGGAATACACGTATCCTGATGGAATCGCGTGTGATACTTCCCACGCTCCCCTGAAATACACGTACCCTGCTGCTTTTGCGTGTGATACTTCCCGCGCACCCCTGGAATACACGTACCCTGCTGTTTTTGCGTGTGATACTTCCCGCGCACCCCTGGAATACACGTGCCCTGATGGAATCGCGTGTGTTAATTCCCACACATCCCTGATGTACACGTACCCAGGACAATCGCGTGTGAAACTTCCCACGAACCACTGAAATACATGTTCCCCGCTTGGCGTTTGCTGTTTGGCAGCCCTGTGAACTGGTCCAGGGTTAGCACAGCCCTTTGCGATGATTTGGGGATTTTGAAGGCTTTTCCTTGCGCGAGGTCGTTCTTGGGGGCGTAACTGGCGCTGCTGCAGGGTCGCTGCGCCACTCTGCGCCACGGCTGGTTTCGGAGGCT
The DNA here is from genome assembly GCF_040938575.1 of Ambystoma mexicanum. Taxonomy (NCBI): domain Eukaryota; kingdom Metazoa; phylum Chordata; class Amphibia; order Caudata; family Ambystomatidae; genus Ambystoma; species Ambystoma mexicanum. The sequence continues at coordinate 537,805,711 of NC_090930.1, forward strand.
AAAATCCATGAATACGCTGTGCAATGAAAAGGATTTTTTCGCACGCGGCTGGCACAGTGTATCGCACGGGGACACTGTGCGCCAGCCGCGTGCACAACTTTTGTGCGAATTTCTATGAATTACCCTGCAAACATTTAGAGAATATTCAGCGATTTGCATTTGTCTTTGCTGTCGATCCGCAAAAGTTCATCTTGAGTCACGCGCTGTTCCTTTGCGCTACACATGGTGTTGGTTTATGATAAAAGAAGCACTATGGTCGCACTGATAATCGGAAGGCTGTTCCAACAACGAGGCATTAGACCACCATAATGGTTGGTATGTTGCTTCTAGCCGCTAGTACTGCGCAAGGGCATATTGGTCCTTGGCAATTGTCCCATAAAATGGTGAGGGTCATGAAGTTGTTTAGAAGTAGCTGCACCTGGCAGTTAAAAAATCCGTCGGCCGGGGTCTGAAAATCGTGGCATTGACAGTACGGAAGGACATACCTGTTTTAAAAAACATAAATTAGTCTCACCCGCCGATCTTCATTAAAAATATTCATTTTATTTATTAGGGCGTGAAACTATTTGCTAGCGAGGATAGTGCAATGGAGTATGTTAACTTATTCCCATTAACTCACCCTCTGTCCTCTGCCTTTTTCAGAGCCCTCTAAGCGACAGGGGACCAATTTGGCGGTGATAGTGCGCGGTAGAAAACACTATGCCACATTGAACGAACAAGTACAACTTAACCGGGCTTCAACGCCACTCTATTGTTATTATATTCCGGTATAAAATAATCTAAAGAGTTACTTACATTATATTGGCATTTTCCATTGTCTAAGCGTAGTGCCGTCCCAAAATATGACTCCGTCTGTGCCAACGATCTTTCTCATAGTGATATAATATATAAAAGTGGTTTCGTTTCAGAAATTTCATCCTTATCGTGTCTTATGTTTTTGCAACACTCCTTCAAAAGAAGTCTTTTAGCACGATCCCTGTCTGTCAAGGTCAAAAAACAATAGAACCTTATAGTGCAAGTTGTGGGCCTCTCTGGCACGCGAGCAAAAAATGTAAGCAGCTGACCTTCACTGTAAACAACCATAAATTCTTAGTTTGCAACATTCTGTGTACAGCCATCTCTGAGAAATTGCTTTTTATACTCCATCTTTGTATATTGTTTGCGTGCTAATAAAAAAACTTTGTTAAAGGGACGTTGTGTTTCCAAGTAAAACCGAAAAACCCCTGAAATTCGCCAGTTATGGTAAGCTAAGCAACCATAACTTGCGCCACCACCGTGCACTGCTAAGACTAACACCCAGGACATCAAAGATGACATCACAAATGTCATTGATGACATCACTGATGACATCACATGTGTATGTACTTTTCATGAAATATGTGTACAAGGGATTCTTATTATAATGTTGCGAAAAAAGTGTCAAGGATCATTGCAATGAATATCATACCCTAATTAGTGCTTTGAACGATGCATTGATATAAATAGCATTCTATTATGGGGTTCGATCTAGTATACTAAGCTACTAATGCAGAAGCATAGCATTGTGTGCAGCGTACAAGATGAAGGTATAATATTCGTAATGTTAATATGTTGAATAATGAAATGATAATTGTTTTCTTAATAGATTTTTGTGTACTGTGAAATATGTAATAAGCAGCTAATAAAACCCATGTATTACATAATTGCATTACTATAGAGAAAACAGAAAGAGACAAGAACACATACCAATATACATATACATAGGGTAAATAGCAGCTTTAAAACAGAGAAATCATCATTTATTTGCTTGAAAATAATGCTGTCTTTAAAGCTTGTGTCTTCCCCTATGTATATGTTTCATATGATGTGACTGGACGCTAAGGGAATTACTATAAGAACCTACTTGTAGGATATGTCTACAAATAAAATACAATTTTTAGTTTCTGACTGTTACTGAAGAAAACCATGTGGCCTAGATATGTCAGCAAAAGAAAAAAAAGTGAGCCAGAAGAACACTTGCGGTGTCCTGAAATGTTCGTACATAAAGAAAATGGGGGTGTTCTGAGGACGTTGTCCGTATTGTTCGCTGGCAAGTTGCATGTGTTATAAGAACACTCGCGGTGTCCTGAAATGTTCGAAAATAAACAAAATGGGGGTGGTCTGAGGACGTTCTCCGTATTGTGTGACTGCTTAGCTGTATGCAATGAGGGAATGGCACAGGGAGTGAAGTGGAAATGGTAGAAGGGCTGTCCAAGAGTTACGCGGCCCGCGGACACCGCGGCTGTCTGTGGACATGGCGTGCTACATCCAGGGTTTTCCAGCAAATCCAGCATGGAAAGAAGACTGTAGGGATCAGCCAATCAGATGTTGAAGTTGTGGATTTGTGTTGAAAGAGACTGTGTGTAGTGAAGATGGCAGAAGTGGAGAAAGTCAGGGTGTTGGTGCTCGGAGATATGTTTGTGCATGGTTTACAACAGTATGCTCAATGCAGGCATGTTGCAAAGAATTTTGATGTTAAAGGAGTGGAGGTCGTGTGGAGCACTGTGCCTGATTGCAATGTACAGGGAATTGTACAAGTTTGTGAAGATATGGGCAGGATCAACAGTCCCCATGTGGTAGTTTTGCACTATGGTGCTTTCCGTTTGGGCTATGTCAGTGCCCTTACTTTGTTGGCAGATTTAGAACACTTGGTTCAAGCAGTAATGAACATCCTTCCAAATGCCAAAGTAATTTTTTCTGGATTACTACCTAGGGCAATATGGGACAATAGTTCAGTTTTTTGTCCTCAGCAAAACAATGCTAGGTGTGTAATCAACCGAGGCATGTGTGCCTTCATGTTTAGAGCTGGTATGTTCTTCTGTAATAATGAGAATATTGATTCCAGCAATGCTGTTTATTTTAAAGAAGATGGCATTTCCTTATCTTTTATGGGAAATGCCATGCTGTTTTGGAATGTAAGGGTTGCTTTGGAGAAGGTTATGTGAAGATTTTAGGAGTAAAGTAAGAAAAAAAGAAGAAAAATAATAACAGGTGTCTGTCAAGCATCTGCAAAAAAACAAAAAAAAACGGCTCTTTTCAGAGCCAACCTCAAAGGGGAAATGGGGCACACTATTTAAATTTACATTCACCACGCTCAGATTTTCGATATGTCCGCAGACATGTCGGTAGTCTGCGGACATCGAAATCACTAGCTAGGGGTTCAGTATGTTCTATGTTACATGTATTTAAAGTCAGGGATATTATGGTTAAGTTGTGCTACTAAAAACCTATGAAATTCAGCAAATAAACGTTGTTAAAGGGACATTATGGTTAAGTTTCGCTACTAAAAACCTATGAAATTCAGTGAAAAAACTTTGTTAAAGGGACGTTATGGTTCAAAGTAAAACCGAAAAAACCCTGAAATTCGGCAGTTATGGTAAGATAAGCAACCATAACTCGCACCACCGTGCACTGCTAACACTAACACCCAGGACATCAAAGATGACATCACAAATGTCATTGATGACATCACTGATGACATCACATGTGCATTTACTTTTCATAAAAAACTCTGTACAAGGGATTCTTATAATGCTGACCAAAAACTGTCAAGGATCATTGGGATAAATATCATGAGCTAATTAGTGCATTAAGCAATGCATTGATATAAGTAGCATTCTATTATGAAGTTCTATCCAGTATACTAAGCTACTCATGCAGAAACATAGGCAGTGTGTGCAGCATACATGATAAAGGTACCATATTCATAATCTTGCCATGTTGAATAGTGAAATGATAACTGCTTTCTTATTACAGTTTTGCGTACTGTGAAACATGTAATAAGTAGATAATAAAACCCACTTAATACATAATTATTACAGACAAAACACAAAGAGACAACAACACATACAAATATGAGTATATACAGGGACAGTGAAGTAAACAAAAAAGCAGAAGTAGTAGCAGAAAGAGTTCATAACCTAACTGATTGTCTTTATGCAGAGAAACTATTGCTCTTTTTCAAAGCTGCTACTTACCATATGTATGTGTATCACATGATGTGACTGCACCCAAAGGAAAGGAGAGTGAGTATAATGTATACAAATATGAGCATATACAGGGAAGGTAGAGTAATAAAAATAAAACTATGAGAAAGTGCTGATAACCCTAATGATTATCTTAAAGGATTGCTCTCTTTCAAGCCTGTGTCTTCCGCTATTTATATGTTTCATATGATGTGACTTGACCCTAAGTCTACAAATATAGTACCTTTTCAATTTTTACTTCCTGACTGTTACTGAAGAAAACTATGTGGCCTAGATATGTCAGTAAAGGGAAAAAAGGGAGAGCCAGACATGTCATCAGTGATGTCATCAATGACATTTGTCATGTCATCTTTGATGTCCTGGGTGTTAGTGTTAGCAGTGCACGGTGGCGCGAGTTATGGTTGCTTATCTTACCATAACTGCCGAATTTCAGGGGGTTTTCAGTTTTACTTTGAACCATAACGTCCCTTTAACAAAGTTTTTTCACTGAATTTCATAGGTTTTTAGTAGCGCAACTTAACCATAGCGTCCCTTTAACAAAGTTTTTTTACTGAATATATATATAAATATAGTGATTCTCCCACTAGCCCTGGACAGGTATCTCAGTGTTGCCTCTGTAACATAGGGATGGAAAACCAGAACACCACAGAGGAGTCCAATTCCAGCAATGTTGCAATCAGTCTTTTCCAGCAAGTCAATTGACAGAGGGTTTAGGGATCCTAAAGAGCTAAACCACTGAGGAAAAAGTAACCTGACTGCTCTTTGAGGCCTTGCCCTCCAGCACACGAATAAGTCTTAACAAAGAATGGGTCCTCAGCCAAAACAAATAACAAAAATATAATTTTCTTTTGGCAATTCATTTATTCAAACTTAAGCCAGCCCATCAATTGAAATTGATACAGCAATCTCAGCCACTCCCACCAGAGCCCTGATTGACCTGGCAGTCATCACTGTTATCACCATCCTGACAAAACTGGTCAGAGAGCATCTGACCATGCTAAAACAACTCCAGACTAGGACTGCCCACCACTGGTAATCGTTTTTACAAAAGAAAACAGTTGACAAAGCTCCAGAGGCATTCTTTAATAATTGTGATTGCATTTCCAGCACATCAATATGGAGAAGACAATCTGGCTATACTATATTGCTCTACTATTCATTGGAGAACTCCAAACCACTTATCAAACATTAACTCCAGCAGGAGAAATGGAGTATGATACTTTGAAGTTGGAAATCTTAGAAAGATTGTGACGAGGCACAGAGTACCCTCGTCAAAGTCTATGAGAAAATTAGTTCCACCAAGATGGGACACCAATGCAAATGCCTCATCAAATACATTTCTGGTGGTCAAATGGCTTGGGGGAAAGTCTGTGGCTGAAATGAAAAACAACCTGGACTATGAGCAGTTTTTTGCATTCTTCCCCTTGTCTACAGCATTCGGTTCACAAGCTCCATCAGCTGGAATTGAAGCTATCTTTCAGCTCTGATACTGGATTTAGAAAACACATCAGTGGGGGTCGAAAGAGCCTGGAATACCGCCCAGGAAACCAGCAATAGAATTATAACACTGACAATTGTTACCAAGGCCGAAGTTTCTGACGTTGTCCTGAAATAACTGGGAAGGAAGACCGAAGGGAAGTTGGCAGTCAAGGAATGCAGTTGCAACAACAGGAGCAACAGAACTGGCAATTAAAGCTTCACTGAAGTGGAAGTCAAGTGCATTACCACTCAGCATGATGGTCACATCAGCAGATATAATACCAGTTGGCAGCTTGAAGAACTAGCTTCCTCATGCCCTACTTTTACCCCACTGGAGCCAATAGACAGGAGTTTCTATGTTCCCAATAAGAGAGAGAGGGCAGACAATCAGAGTGGCTATAGAGCGAAAAATAAATAGATAATGGGACCTAAGATGTTGTCCAAAGACACCTTGGTCTGGCATACTAAATGTCAATTAAAATTAGAGGAGAATAAGTCATGGCCATGCTGGATTCTGGGAGTCATAATCCAGCCTTCCGAGCAAACCTGGTATTCCCAGAGTAAGTAAAGCAACATAGACCATTATCATTTATATGTGTGCATGGAGAATGGGACAACTATTTGAAGCTAGAAGTGTCTGGGTATCGCGCTCTGCCCAATATTTTTCAGATTCGCCACATTATAAACAGTGTGATAAAAGTCCAAGGATTACATAGATTTATGAACAGAAATCTGTTTTTATTTTTCTTCAAGAAAGTCAGCCGACACGTGTTTCGACCGAAGTCATTTTCAAGGCAGTCATCGAGTATTCCGTGTAGATGGTCAATGTAGATAAACTCGATTATTTGGATGAGTCCTAATGAAGCCGTTCAAAAGTATCATGTGTGCATTCTGAATTACATATCACTAATGCTGTTGTTGCTCCCCCATCCTTGATGTATTTGAAGAATTATTTCAAATGCTGTCATCAATTGTAAGCATATTGCTGAATACAGGTATCAGCCGTCATGTACCAGAGCCTTGCTGGTCATCCAAGGGTTAAATCCCCAAAACTGCGGCCTTGTGATTCAGCTAAGATTCATGTTTTAGAGTGACCCTGGGATTTTGTGGGACAGGAAACCACAGCTCCCAGTCTGACCCACTCGAACAGGCCCCCAGAATCATGGTGAGAGGGTTTCTTGGTGGGTGGAAATGTCCACTGTCCAACTTTGGGGACTGTCAGGATAGTGGTGAAAAGGTTGAGTATCAACCCAGGCTAGTAGATGCTGGACCTAAAGGAGGAACAAGGGGGATCTCAATAACACCCTCACTGAATCCATGCTCAAAGACAGAGGATGTGTAAAGAGGAAAAGTCCATCCCCAGTCTTATCTGGACCCTGTGTTTTGGAATTACCTCTTATCTTCTTCCTTGTTAGAGGTACCACATTATTAATTGACTGGATCAGTTTGGCATGCTTTCTGGGTTTATTCTTGGCACAAAGTGTCAAAGAGCAGACGCACACATCTGCAGGAGACACTACCCCCCCTACCTCCCCTGTATTGGAGCCATGGTCCGTGCCCTGTCTAACACCAGCTATTGTACCAATACCACAGTGAGTATTTGGAAGGCGGTATCCATTAAGACAACCATATCAAATGTACCCTCGAGTTGATGACAGCGTGCAGGAGGAGAACTCTGAAGGAATATGAGAAAGAGTTAAGAAAATGGACTGATGACGTCTTAAGAAAGTGTGCACAAAGTCCTGAAATACTGAATGAAGACAATGTACGAATCCTAGGGGAGAAATGACGAAGTAAAGAATCGAGTGAACCTTAAAAGTGTAACAGAAGATTACACATACGTGCTACAGAAAATCAGAAGTATAATCAATGTAGATATGCTTAAACGCAAGATAGATCAAGTCATCGTATAGGCTAGCTACAAGTAGTGAATAGAATGCAGGCGGAGCCACCATTATATAGAAGCTGGAAATTGGTATCATGAAATAAGTAAGCCAAAGAACCATGAAGAGAAAATGAAAGGCTGTGTCCCAATAGAATAGCAGGTTGTTGGAGCTGCGATGGGAGACTATCTGGCCTAAATTCAAGAGCTGAGAAGTCAAAGTCAGCTATCTACGCTGAAGAGGAACATGCGTGTGGAGGATGAATCCTCTCACATTAAGGTGCAGGAAAGAACATAGAGGATGCCAAGTCTTAATTCATTAAAACATTTAAATGCTTGCAGAATGAACAGAATCGTGTTCTCTTGTCACGTGAGTCGAGGGTGAAAATAGGGCTTGAACTTGGAGTACCAGACATAATAGCAAGTGCCCTCACTCCCGTTGCATTCCTAGGACAAGAATACTCTGCAAGGCCAAGTACAAAGAGAATTTCATGGCAGAAGGCATGGGTAATGAGAGATGTTGGGCTAATTGGGTGGTAGGGCAGCTTTATGTCCTCTCTACTTGCACTTGGGTCTTGACTTATGTGTTGCTAATTGAAACGAATGTTCCAGACATGGCACAAATGTGTCAACAAATTGTATTAGTACATATAGCGAAGGACCTTATAGCTTGAGAAACCAATGAAACACAGTGTAACACATTTTTCTTAAACGACACGTATAAAGAGGTAGTCATAAGTTGTCCACTTGATATTTGACAGCCAATCACAAACCTAGGTCCTAAATATTGTATATCTACATGTGTCCCTTAATCAATCCCAACCCTTGGTAGGTTTTTCAATATTGCCACGTAGCATGACATCATTCTGATGCACCAAAAAATAATATAATTGTATTTCCTGCTGAAATCACTGAGAGAATGAGCGCACGTCCATTGATGTTCGTTGTAACCTCCCTGTTTTAGATAATTGCTAATAAAACAGCAACTGGCCATCTTCTTGAATTTGTACAGTTATTTGGACTCAGAATTATTCTGGTGTAATCCCATCCAGTAACAGATAAACGGTTCCAAGGGCCCTAAGCTCATGTGGTAGCAGTGCAGATAGTTTCGATCCAAACTATTTTGCCTTCAGAGTGTCAGACGATTGGGCATCCTCTGCCATTAGCTGGAAGATTGTGGAGTTTTCTGTGGAGAGTGGCCGATAGAAATGAACTTGCAAGAAAAACCGCGACATGGGCATGCCCCTCTTTGAAGAAATCCCTGCTCGGTTTCCACGGGGTGCTCTGCGGACAGAAGGTGAAGTGGTTGGATTGGAGGAAGAGTCCATACCAAAGTCCTTGAGTCGATTAAACAGATGTAAGTAGACTAAGGGAAATGGCAATATGAAGGGGCGGGATTGTGATATTTTATGAAAATAAGTTGTGTGGATAAAGGAAACGCCTAGGTAATCCTATTTCAAGGGATATAGAAGAAGACATCTCAAATTCCATTTGGAATATTAAGAGAGAGGAAACACACAGTCAGGACCGTGGAAGGTGACGTCTTAAACTCTGTACGGGGTAATATAATTGTAGGCGTAGAGAGAATACCTCTTACTATAAATGTGATAGGGAAAAGAGAACGTGATCACAGGTTTTTTCTTAATGTGCACTGTGTCATTATTTTGACTATTAGTTGATGTATCAAGTTCTGAAAAGTGATAAATTGTGAACATTTGGAGTTGAAGTTGTTTTGAGTTAAGTGTACTAAACAATTGGTGCCAGTCAGAAGACAAATAGGTTGTTGAGACTAAAGAGGATTGAGCCGTGATTGATGGTGCTTGATCATATTTATTATTTTTGTGATTAAAATTGGTGAACAATAAGCTTTGAGATAAGTAGAGAATTATTAACTATAACAAGGTAACGGTCTGGTATCGAAAGTTAATTGTGACTTGTCATTATGGAAGACACTCCGTTTATAGACCTATGTAAAACATTAACACGACATGCGGCCAAGCTCAAACAGTACAGTGCAGAATGAGTAAAGGGCACAACTGATGAAATTAATTTTCATGCCATGGCCACAGGGGCAATCATTGTCAAAGGCAGTATTACAACACATGACCACATATGTGCGCGCTGCGTACACAGGAAAGAAATTATAAAGAAAACTGGCAGTTTTAGAACTTTGGAAAATTTATCAAGAAAAGAAGGAAGACGCATGTAGGTTCATATGAGATAAAGAGGAACACGGTGAGAGATCGAATATATCAACAAATATAGATAAGGAAATTAAGAGATGGAAAGGAGAGAAGGATAGGTAACGCTTGTACAGAACAAATGGATGGGAGGACAGACATTGCTCAAATTAGATGGGAAAAGCATTGATGAGGTTAGGCAAAAGGTGGACAAAGATGAGCAAGAAAAGAAGGATGTGGAATGAGAGAAGCAGTTTTGGGAGGATGAGCAAGGAAGGAAAAGCAGGGGACATCAGGAAAAGATATATAGGGAAGAACAAGAGAAAGACTAAAAGCGGGCAGAGGAACAAAGTAAGTATGAAAGCCGGAAAAAAGAAAAGGAAGAAAGGGATAAGAGAGAAAGAAAGAGAGAGGAAGAAGAGGAACAACGAGTGAAGGAAAAATGATTACAGAGAAGAATGAAGAGAAGGAATAAGAAGGGAAGAACAAGAGCAAGAAGAACAAAGGGAAGAAATAAGAAGGGAACCACAAAAGCAAGAAGAAGAGAGGGTAAGAAGAGATAGGAGAGAGAGAAGAGAAGTGGAAGAAGGAATTAAACAGAATAGAAGGCAGCAAGCTCTTGATGCCAGTCTCGTTCTTAAAGAACGAATAAGACCGAGCGACAGCACACAGGGGCAATGAGAAATGATAAGAAAAACTTTCCCGATGAAAGAAGTGACTCAAGAAGTACCTAAAGTAACATAAGAAGAGGAAAGATATGATGCAGAAGGTATTGGAGAGAGGATCGATAAGATATACCTGCAAATAAGACAGAACAGAGAGTATGGGACGCAGGGTAGCAGCAGACGATCCCCAATACCAAAAACAAGGGATGAGAAGGAAAACATGATCAGTGATGAACGTAGAGCATTGTCTTTGAGTAGATTAGATTTAGATAGGGAAGAGGAGGATGATAGTCACACCAGTTATGGTGTAGCAATGTCAGACGAAGAAAGGGAGTCAGGTATTAAAACAGAAGGGTTTGGTGCTTGCGCCCCCTTGGGAAGTCAAAGTCTGGACAAAGAGGTAAGATGGTCAGATCTGGAACACCCTAAGGAAAAAACACCAGATCCTATACCATATCCCAAACTATCCCAAAGATGATTGTGTAGTGTGAGAGGAGAACCTCCACCCTATGTGAGTAGGTTAAGATCGTTACCAGCATCAAGATGAACGGGTCAATTACCCCCTCATTAAATAACCAAATAATGAGGTCCAGTTATGGGATGGGGTACACACAATTCCCATTGCTAGAGAAGGGGGGCAAGACCGGAATATATTCCATGGCCTCAGATGGATAAGGATAACTTAAAATGCAAGTTACCTAGTTTGACTTCTGGGGCTGGTAAATGGATATATGAATGAGAGAAAATGACAAGGGGGAATACGTTGGCCATAGGGGACATAAAAGGTCTATGGCAGCTATTCGTGGAGAAAGAGCTCACGACAATTGGAAACAAGCATGATATACAAGTGTGACAACACAAAACACAGGGTACAGTATCCTGATATGTCAGATATGGGTGCAATTATGACACATAAAATGAAGGAAGATGAAGACCCTATTGCTTATATTCAGAAGCTTGAAATGCGTGAGCCTTGGGAAAAAAGAGTGGCGTTATTCTATCATATTTCTGTCAGTGATTGCCAGATAAAGTACAGAGACAAATGAAAAAAACAAGTAGGAATGGAAACAAAGCCATCGACTGAGATACAGTTGACTATTGTGCATCATTGCTGATTGTTACAAGAGAAGAATAGAAAGAAAGATGAGAACAGGAAGGTTGAGGAAGCCAAGTTAGTTCAGAAGAGATTGGCACAATGTGATATAGAAGGGGCAGTATTGTCAAGTGAAGAAGGAAGAGGAAGTCAAGAATAATGTACACCCAGTGTATATCAAAGTGGGTGTGGGTTTTCACCACGAGGTGGAGGTGGATGATTCAGAGGAAGAGGAGGTGGATTTCAGAACATCCAAGATGGATTTCAGAATGCCCAGGGTGGAAGTCAGAACATTCAGGGAGGATATAATGATGGGTTTGCCAGGGACAACCCCAGTGTGTTGGAATTGTGGTATAGTAGGGCACATTGTGCGTGTATGTAGAAGCCGAGGAAGCATGCAACAGAATGGACAAAACTCAAGAGGGGGGACGGGTCACCCACCGCCATACAGCACCCATACACAACTGGGTTGTGCCCAGGATCACACATCCTATCAGATACAGGTGCCACAAGCACAGCATGCACAACAGCAGGTGCCAGTGCAAATGCACCCACCAAAAGGGCAGTCACCGCTAGCACCTATGCAAAAACAATGGGATATGAACATATGTCGCAACCACTAACACCTAGGATAGGGGGTGTCACTGTGGTAGGAGGGAACCCTTTAAGGGCACAGAAATCATTTTGTGCCCTCAATAGGACAGCTCACAGGGTGACTTGTTGTGTTCAGTACTATCAGTAACACCAGACCCGCAAGAGGAACCAAGAGTCGATGTGAAGATAGGAGGGAAATCCTTTTCTTTTCTTGTAGACACTGGGATGACTCACTCTTGTATAAGCAGGGAAAAACCCAATGTCACGTATTGCCATGAATACATAAGGGTTCTCTGGAGCTACAAATGTAGTTGCTTTTCTGATAAATTACTTGTTTCTATAGGGGAACGTGACATGTATGTCCCCTTGTTATATTTGCGACAAATGCCAATTAACATTCTGGGTAGAGATTTGATGACGAATTGTAACATGAGGATTTCATTCATGGATCAAGGAATAGCGAGCTCCACTCCAGGAATACACTATTTAAACATAGGAGAGTTTATACTGGCTTTTACAGGACAGGTGGCTCTATCAGGGGTTCCAGTATATCCAGAAGTCTTCATGTATGGGGTGAGTATTTTATTAACATAGCTACCAGGATTAGTAGGGAAAATTGTGAGGATACCTGATGAATTCTTATTTAGTCCACAAGTACCCATTGATGAGGAAGAAGGATAGATTATTCCCATAGAATTGGAAGCAGCTGTAGTACAAGGGGAAATAGCAATGCTTGAAGGAGTAGATGATAAAGGTAGAGCATGAAGAACAGTGATAACTCTTGAGGAGGGATACAGATTGACTGATATAACAGATGAAGTTATGTTCAGAGATGAACGTATAGATGATGAGGTAGTGTTTTTCATTAGCATTACATATTGGATAAAGATTGACAGAAGGGAAGTCCCACAGCAAATGACACTGATGCAGCAAAGACCAGCGTTCTTTCATGAAGACGTAGAAAAAGTGCCAAGTGCCCTTTGGACTATGGGCCCATATGATGTTGGCCTATTGAAGGGAATAGGGGAGGTTAAAATAAAACTCAAGCTAGGAGCAATTTTACCACGAGCAAAACAGTACCCTATGTCCCGAGAAGCTGATGAAGGCATATCCTAGTGCCATTGGACTCATCATGCAATGCTGCAGTGTATCATATAAAAAAATCAAAAGGAGGGTCATGGAGATTTATCCAGGACTTGCACCCTCTTAATCAGATTGTAGAAGCAGAATTTCCATTAGTTCCGAATCTTGCTACAATATTGTGTAGCATCCCAGTTGAAGCTAAGTATTTCACAGTGATTGATTTGAAAACTGCATTTTTCTCTATTCTGTTGCACTAAGACTCGCAGGGACTCATCACGAGTTGGGCGGTAACGCCGGCGCTAATAGCGCTGGCGCTATCTGCCCTACCGCCAAACCCACCGGCGCTATTAGCGCCAGATCACGGGTTTGGCGGATTTGGAAATCCCCATTCCCCATTGAGCCCATTCGGGAATGCCCCATTCCCCATTGGGCTCAATGGGAAAATTTCGTGCTCATAACGCCGGCGGATTTCCCGCTGTCGGTATAAGTGCAAATTTTCAGCGGATTTCCCCCCAGCTCAGAGATGGGGAGAAATCCGCCAAGGCCATGTTTTGGCAGACCCTTAAATCCGGCGGCAACAGCGCTACCGCCAGATTTAAGGGTTACCGCCAAACTCGTGATGAGGCCCACAATCCCTTACTTCCTTTATGTTCAGACAAAAAAGACTAAAACATATTCATTTGCCTCAGGGGTACTGTGAGTCCTCTTTGATTTTGAATAAGGTACTACAGATGGATTTAGGTAACATTGAACTCAAAAGTGCTGTAAAACTGTCTTTTTCGAAACTCTGGGCCTCATTATGGGTATGTTGGTCCGGTAACAACGGTGCCGGTAAGCTACCAGCGCCGTTGTTACCAGACCGGCATACTCCAAGTTCTGCAAGCAAGTGCCTTTCCGCCCACCAGGTCTGACCTGGTGGGCGGAACGGCACCCGCACGCAGACCTCGATGGTAGCACCGGCACCATCATGAATGGTGCCGGTGCTACCATCCTCCCCATTCCCATTGAGTCCTCTGGGACTCGAATGGGAATGCAGAGTTATATTTTCCAGTGCCTGGCAATGGGGAATTACCGGGACCTCCGGGGCTGTAATGCCCCAGTGATTCCCCATTGCCAGGCGGCGGGAAAAAAATGACTCCGGTGGTACCCGTGCCGTTTTTACCAGTACAACTACCACCAGGGTCATAATGAGGGCCTCTCTGTGAGAAGCAACTCGGGTGCCAGTATTTCCCAGACATGCAGTGATGTGCAGGGTTACCATATTGGTCTATACTGGGTTATTTATCCACACAATGGGCTATTAAAATACAATTTTTGCAGGAAATTACAGGGGTGTGCGAGTTGTGGGGGTATCAGACTTTTTTGTGCTACTTTTATTTCTGTTTCACTAGTCCTCCTGAGGCTGTTTTGTTGTTCATGTTTTCTGCTGGGAAGCCTTGATTTCCCTACCCTATCCACCCCACCCCCAATCTCTCAAGTGTCACCCACCCACTCTGTCCCAATCTCTCTATCCTTACTGCCCTATCTGTACTCTCTCTACCACCACCCTACACCCATGCTCTCTACCGCACCTGCCCTACCCTACCCTCATTACTCTCTCTACTCTCAACCACTTCCTAACCTTATTATCTCTACTCCCACTCACCCACCCTACCCTCACTCTCTGTACCCCACTGTTAGGCAAGAGGTGATGTAGTAACCCTGTGGGAGACTACAGAACCCTTGACCCCTTGGTATTAGGTAACCCACCTATTGGTATAGGCCTACACTACACAAGTTGGTAGTGTGACTGAGCAGCCAGGCTTATCTCAAGAGAAGTAAATGTGAGCTGTAGAGCTGTCACAATGAAATCCAGAAATACAAGTATCCAAGTAACACTTACACTCAAGGTTTTTTGTTAAAATAATTATTAATTTATTTAACAGTCGTTTTTAAATAAGCATCCTTTGAAAAGGCCACAATATATGCAGCAACCGAATACACTTTAACATACTTGTTCAGAATCAAAAACATGGCTAGTAGATACTCTTTAGAGGTGCTCCTTAAACACTTCCTACACCCTGAGGTGACTTCACTAACTAGAACAGTAATTGCATTTATATATCACTAGTACACTTTGTAAAGTTTGTAGAGTTCGCAGAAAGGAAAGGTTAAAGGAAGGAAAAAGGTTAAACCGGTTCTGAGAGCATGTGAGCACTTTAAATCCTCCAATGAAGTCTAGATTAAAAACCTTTCCCAGCAATATTAGTTTAAAACCAATGCATCACCTAAGAGGGACAGTAAGAATCAAAGTCTAATAGAATAGAACTGTCTGCAGGGAGCCAGTACAGCCAAAGTCAATTGGAGCAAAGTCTATGGAGCAGAGGCACTTCTTAGATAGTCAAAGTCTTGCACAAAGTTAGAGAGTTTGTTGAAGAAAAATCACTGTAGGGTCACAAACTGTTACATTTGTGAAGGGTAGAGCTGAGATTAACTCTAGAAAAGAAGTTACTGAACGTCTTGACTGAGGAAAGCAAGCTACAGACAATGAGGTAAGCACCCCAGGTCAGAACAGTACCTTTGGTTAGAAGAAGAGGATCCAGATGATTTCTGTCTGGTAGCAGTGATGCAGATCCTGTGCTCCTGGGCCTCAGTCATGGGGGACAAGAGGGAGGACATCTGGGGACTCCTGCGGTGGCAATTCTGAGGTCGGCACATCGTGGTTTCAGCCTTCGGTAAATAGCACCACCGCAGATCTTGGATACCAGTTGGGCTTCCTTCACTCCTTGAGTCCTGCAGTCTGGTGAGGGGACTCTAGCTCTGGTCGTCCTGCTTCTGGAGGGTCCTGGGGAGACTCCTGTAGCTTCTGGTCAGATCATAAACGTTGCACTCGACTACAGATTTCTCGACCCCTGACACTCAGTTCCTGCTGCAGCAAAGAAGTAGAGCCAGTTGGGGAAGGAGTTCCAGTGAAGTTTTTATCGGGTTAGTTGGTCCCACTAACCAAAGGGAAAAAGTCATCCCTTCTGGAGCTTCTCTTGTCGATCATAAAAAGGCATTTCAGCACAGCAGCAAGGCTTCACTGGGCAGTTCATCGGCCCAGGAGGATGCAGCAAACTTTGTTCTCGGTTTCTTCATCGGATGTCCTTCCCAGTGGTTGACTCTGTTTTCAGTCCCAAAACCCTTGCCTTTAAGCAGGTGTCTCCCATTCATGCACAGCCTAGCTGTCACTCAAACAGCAGGGAGGCTGTCCTGCAAAAACAGTCAGCCTGCCAATCAGGACTGGGTGCATTCAGGCATTCCTAAAGACAAAGGACAAGGGAGTTTTGGGAACCTCCCCCACTTCCTGCCCTTCAAGACACACTGGAGCCAAAGGCAAAACGAACAAAGGGCTCAAACCTAGCTTGGCGTGCAGAGTAAAACCTCAGAAAGACCCCACAAACAGAAAATTATGAAAAAGAAGACCGGGGCCATTTTGCCAAACTATGCTGAGGATTCTGCCTGCGGTAGAAAAGCAAAATGGTAGGAAAATTAAACCACTGCGACCAGCCCTTTAAAGTAGTGAGGGTAACATAAACATTTTTACATGAGTAAGTAGGAATAGGGGCTACTAAGTAACCCCCAGCACTCCAAATAAGATGGGGTGCGCTTGACCTATAAAGAGAAAAAGCAAGTAAAGTCAATTTCACTTTACTATTCTTGGGAACAGTAGTTCTCACAAGAAAAGGTATTTAAACCTGAAGAGAAATCTAGAGGATTTCTCTGGGACACTGCACTGAATGTGCTGTTTGTCACCATACAAAGGGTAAATGCCTATGGAGTTTGTCCGTCTACAAAGACAAAGGCAACAGAGCATTCAAATCATATCAAAACACATGAGAGAGTGAGACAAAAGGGCTCACTCGCGCCAGCTTTAAAATGTAAAAGTCCTAAAGTCCAGCAAAAGTGCTGGGGGTCTCTAAGGATGAAGAGAATTAGCACAGAAATGAGAATTCTCCCTAACTTACACCCACCCACCCTACCCCCAATCTTTCTATCCCACCCTACCTCCTCTCTCTCTACCCCTACCCCATCCACTCACCCTACTCCCACTCTCTCTACCCCACCCACCCTACTCCCACTCTCTATTGTCCACCTACCCAGCCCAATCTTAGCTATTGATAGTTACGAGATAGTTACGTTATAAAGGGAACATTTTAATCTCTTCTCTCTCTCTCTCTCTCTCTCTCTCTCTTTCTCTCTCTCTCTCTCTCTCTCTCTCTCTATCTCTCTCCCCCCCCCCCCGTTTCAATCTGTACCCATTGGCACCCGAATGAAGAGCGGTCTTGCATGCAGAGAAAGCCATCAATTGTTCCTTTGTAGGAGACGGTCTCAAGTCAACCCTTGACACTATCTCTTGTTTTCCTGAAGTTATCGCAGTCAGGGCACAGAGACAAGCAAATGGAGCAATATGTTCTTTAAAGCACTGCATGATCACAATTCTGTCAGTGGGTGCTATATATATTTTTTTTATCATGATAATAAGTAAATAAATGCATGTCCTGGTTATGATGTGGAATAATCCGAGTTTACTTCTGCCCTATCCAGTTTCTATCTCTACCCCCACGCAATGCTATGCGAACTGCATAGCCCAAAGAGGTGGAAATATGTGTTGGAGACAACCGTCTATCCTGTAGAAACCAGGGCTGAATTCCGTTGGAGCAAAGTAACGTTATTTTGGCAACTTTTTCCCCCGCACTTGGATCTTTTTGTAACGTGTCTTTTTTGGGTA
This sequence comes from Ambystoma mexicanum, assembly GCF_040938575.1. Lineage (NCBI taxonomy): Eukaryota > Metazoa > Chordata > Amphibia > Caudata > Ambystomatidae > Ambystoma > Ambystoma mexicanum. Next base: position 537,823,441 of record NC_090930.1, read on the forward strand.
GAGGCAGTGCTCTTGGCTTGCCTTGTGCAGGCACTTGCTCCAAACACGATTCAAGCAGGAGCCAGTTTCTGAGCTCCCCTGTGCCTCGCTTGTACATCTAGTTCATAGACAGTCACATCTCTGCTTCCAGAGCCCACAGAATGTGTGCGAGCACACCCATAGGGAAACTGGGAAGAAATAGGACAAAGCTCCTGCACAGATAAAACACAAACACCAATAAGAGCAGCCCCATCACAAACCAACATTAGTTTATCCACACAGATGTATGGCTTTTCCAAAGCCCAGCCAAAGGGGGGAACATCCTCTATTTTATTTATTGGCTTTTTATAACATGCCTAATACCATACCTGAGTTCGGTTTCTAAGCACATGCAGGATTTGAACCTCTGTTGCTCTGCGTGGTCTAGCTTCCAAGACCAGTGCGTTGCCCCTGTGATATCCTGCGTTCACATAAATCCTCCATTTATACCATGGTGTACAAAGCCACAAAAGTGAGGTAGTAGTGTGGGTAGTTGGAAAAGGCCAAATTGGCAATACGGGAAACAAGTGGGAGAAGGAGACTGGTGGAAGAGAGGAAGTGGGGAGGAGACTAGATTCAAGATGGGGAGAAGAAACTTCAGAGATGGTAGGAGGTAAATATCAGGAAGTGGCAGGATGAGAATATCAGGAGGTAGCAGGAGGAGAATATTAGGTGGTAGTAGGAGAGAAACAACAGGAGGAAACTGGGAAACAGGATGAAGAATCCAGTAGCAGTTGGTTCTAGATGGAGAGAGCAAGAAAGCAAGTGAAGGCATGAATTGCACAATACAGGAGGTAGTTGAGTGGCACTGATCATATTTGGTTGAATACATTGTGGATGGAGGAGCAATTATATGGCTTTGTGTCCTGAAGGACCAGTACTAGAAGAGGAGTAGAGAGGGAGGATCAAAGGTAGAAATCAGGATCCTAGCTAAGGATGGCTATAAGGCCCTCTCAACCCCCCTTCGACAGAAAAATATAGTTTGCTCTCTCTACATCTAGAAGAAAAACTCCAGCTATTCCTGAACTTTGGCTGAGATACAACGAGAGCTACAGAACCTGCAGGAAGGATAGGAATTGTTCATGTTCTGGAATCCCAGGAGGCAAGCCCAAGTACTTTTTTGTGAGAAAGAACCAACGAGACTGTGAATGTTGGGGAGGAAAACAAAATCATGTCAACTGTAAAAAGAGACCCCATAACTGGCCAAACTATTGAAAAGAGACTGTCCTGACATCTTATTATTGGAGTTTCAACCCAAGAACAGATATATTTATCTAAAATGCAATCAATGACAAATGTCCCCAAATGGGTGATGTATATTAACAAAGGTTTACTAATTAAGGGCAGTACACATGGTGAATTGATCAGATGTTATTAGGAACTGAATGGCAGTGACATCTACCTAATGTTTACCATGAAGAACAGCACATCATCCACTGTCTTCTTCAGCCTTGATATTTAGATCTCAGATCCTCTTGTCAATACTAAACGTCATCAAAAAGAATCACTTGTATTTCTTCATGCAAAATGTGCTCATATGACAAAAGCTATTAATAATATCCCCAAAGGAAAGCTCATTAGTTTTAAAACAAATTGCAGCGGATGGCCCCGCTCCGAGTCTGCACACGGCTGGAGGCTTTCATCGTCCCCCGCCGGGGACCAAGGCATAGAAGGTAAATGGGGTGGGGAGGGCAGGGAGGTGGGAGGAGGGAGGGAAGGAAAACAAAAAAGCCTTACCTCTGTCCCTGGCGGGGGGGGGTAGCCTCTCAGCCTTGGGGAGGCACGGAGCGGGGATGGCCCTGCTTCAAGCCTCCACATTGGCTGAGGGCCTGCCACCTGGCCGTAGAATCCAGACGGAGGGATTCCCGGCCTGGTAACGACTCGGCGAGTGCCAATCAGAATGGCTCTTTCATCTGATTACACCCTTGCCGGGTACTAATGAGTAATAATTGGCACTTACTAAAATTGCATAACTGAATAACCATAGATCAATTGCAAGAAAGCTGTGCCCTTAAAAAATTAATGATGTTCAAACATCCGAAAGACCCCTGAAGTAACTATGAGGGATTGATTACCCTCAAAGATTACTGGAAGTGCTTTAGTGAAATCTATATATTGTTGTGTATGTTTTATGTGTGTTTTATGGATTTTCTTATCCGAAATAAACATTTTTTGACTTGACTTGAAATCTATATAAAAGGAAAGGATGCAAAGGAAAACTCTGCATTTAAAAATAAATATATAGACTGCGTCCTGTGGAAAGCATTTGAAAGAAACACATGCAAGGAATGTGATGTCACCAGCTCATTTGCAACAAGAGCGTACTTGTCCACAGTAAATGACAAGGCCAAAAATAAATCCTGCCAATTATGTAAAAATAACCAGCAACCTTTATTAAAGAAAGAAAAGTCACATCTTGGAAGTAAAAGCATAGCATTTTATAGAAAAGTGTTTGCTTTATTCTTTGAAAGACTGAGAATCAACATTATAAAATAAAAACCTACAGAGACTTGATGTGCACATCTTTGATAGGAGCTTGATTGAAAAATGTTTCACCGCTTTAAAGAAACAATTAAAACAGGGAAATATGAAAAAGAAAGCTACTTTAAATCCTATATTTGTGAATGAAACAGCAACTTTGGGCTCAGAAGCAAAATTGCATTTTATTTGACTTCAGACAAAAGGCTGTGGATGTTTTCCCAGGCTTTGAAGCTGGGCTATAAAGTTTAGGGCACTGCCTGGATTCAGCAATGGACCAAATGTTCACTTTCTTCTCAAACAGGCCTTGTGAGGAAAACAAATCAACAGTGCTCAGTTATGACTCGGTCTATCCAAGCATTTCCTAAAAATACAAAGAGTATATTCTGAGAAGTGGGCTTGTAGCAGACTGGCACCAAGTAATCAGAAATTCTCATCAAACAGGTCTTCCAAGGAGGATGAAATTCACACTTACTCAGACATGAAGTCTGGCATTTGTGTCAGTCGGGTTGCGTAATCACTCTGAGCAACTGAACTTCTACGAACCTTCTGACAATGGTGCTGTGACAACCAGCACTCTCATGGGTCATTAATGACCTGGCTCTGCTGAGCCTCGACCATATGGCCTTCTGCCAAACTAGGAAAGGGAACTACTATTTAATATTTTGTTAAATAAGAAAAAATCGGATCAAATTTCCCTGGATAAATTTTGATAGCAATGTCGCAGTACATCTTACTTTTAAAAGAACATTTTGAGTGAAATGTGAAAGGATCTGTTTTGTTTTTTTTTTTTTTAATTATGCAAAACATGCAAATGTAGATATTATTGCACAGAAACTTCACACGTCGGTGGTTCATGTTGCCTGATATTCCAAGAATTTCCAAGATGAGAATATCTTATGTTAACAAAATTCCTTGAGCGCACGTATGCTCGAAAGCATCATGGCGCTGTTGGCATGCAAAGGAGATTTTAATGATATGTCTGATTCTAAAATAATGCAGTTTTCAGTAGCCAGTGAATAACAAAATGGTCAGCAGTCCCCCGTAGAGCAAGGGGAAGTATGTTCCATGCTTTAGCGGCTGCCACCGAAAATGCCACCGAAAATGCTCGCACGCCCGATCGGGATAGTCTAAACCGAGAATAGAATATTTATGTCAACGTACCAGAGAATAAAAAGCAAAAATATGTCACATGTACATCACATGCCATGCTTTAATGATACTAGCATCATTTGATTCACCTCAGGGCATCGCAAAACATAATCAGTAACTTAATCAGAGGTGAGGGACATCATGTTTTAGACAATCATAATTTTTTAATGTGGAAATCTCTAAGATGACATCACAATAAATGGGAGGAAAACTAGGTTTAGAGGTTACTCCCATTAGACTGCCCTCTTCATTAATATGCCCAAAAAGTATGAAGGGGATGGTTTAGTTTAATGTCACTTTGGAACACATTTGGTCAGTCCAATCAAAATATGGAAATGAGACACATCTCTAAAGTGAGTGGTTTCTAATCTATAAAAGTCGAAACCCATAGATTGAAGGGGGACCCACTCCCTGACAGACTGATTGACAGGCTGACTGGAAGAATGAGATAGAAAGAAGAATTTCCTGCTTTCCTTTGGATACATCCTGGATTTCTAGCAGACCACTGTGAGAGGTGTATGTGTATTTCAACCCGGGGCCTTCCTCAGTGTAAAGAAAGGTAGCAGACAGGCCCAAATGCAGAAAGAAACAAACCAGGCAGTGAAAGGGAGCTGGATAATTTTGCTGACTGATGTCCACCGGTTACTGGAAGGGGAACATTAAACCAGTCCTTGAGAGGGTACCCACTTGCCTGTAAGACAGGCAAAACAAAGTACTATGTAAGTATAATGCCAAGAAAAAGTATAATTCTAAGCGGGGTATACTTTAAAGAGGAATCGATTAAACCCTATCCTCTCTTATGTGTGGGGGTGTATCCCACTTTACTACCCATTGAAAAATGACAAATGTACACTTGTTACACAGTTATGCAATAGAAACACCATGGAAGGGACCTAGCAAACATACATGTCAAATATACATTGTTCTTTTTGTAAGCGATTTACATGCAAGAATGTCAAGTAGTCTGTCTTTAAATTGAGTAGTGTAGAATTGTATTTGAAATACTGACACGAATGGAGCGAGCAGCAAGCAGGCAACGGCCTACAAAATTCCATGCAAATCGGATTATATCCTAGCCATTGGCTTCATGAACCACAGGGCTCATTACCCTAAGAACCTTACCGAAGTGCCTTGAGAAAGACCCTCAGCGGTTGAAACAAGTGTCGACTGACCTCCACCTTAAAAGACAAATGTGTTTAACCTATATTGCAATGCAAATAAAAACTCACATGTAAACTAAAGCTAAAACGTGTGAGATCGTTTCAGAAACAAGGGTCCAAATATTTTCTTTGCATGGTAACCAGGACGTTTATGTGTAAACTTTACCTTCGAAAGGTATTGGGTTTGCCTCTTCCAACCTGTGGCCTTGGAGAAACATTTAGATTCCAAGAGATCTATACACAGAGCTTAGCGCATGAGTGCTCACTTTCTAGGACCCAGCTTCTTACTCTCTACCTGAAATACTGACATGTCTATTGTTCTATTGAGTAAGGGGCAGTATATATTTTTATGTAGAGATTTCATTTGGTTTTCTAGAAAATAAAAGCTTTGTCCTGAACTCTCATTCCCACTTCAATGCATGTGAATGTGCATGTAGGGTAAATCAGAAGTACATATAGTGATGTGTGTGCTTCAAAAAGTCTACATTCAAGTTAACACAGCTTTAACAATTCCATTTACCAGCATGTTGATTATTCTTCATTGTAACAACCATTGAGATTGGGAATTGAGAATGATGAAAATGTATGATTTGTTTATATTTGAAATTGGTTTGGTAATTTCTAGATTTTAAAAAATAGACCTTCTGTACAACCCTGTGTATTTCTTGTCTCATAAGAGGAGGGAGGCTGTAGAGAATCAATACAGTTAATTTGGCATGTGCTGGGTACATAAAAATAACTTTAATACATAAATATGTTTTATTTGCCTGATTTGGGGTGGGTAGAAAATTCACCCAATCTAGAGGTTGCTCGATTGAAAAATCCTACAATGTGAGACTGGCTCATGTGTATTGTTGCTCTTTATAAAACTTGTGACATAGTGTTACCTAACTAGACAAGCTTTGAGATCATCAATTTCATTAACAGCAGATTTATTTATTTATTTAGCATTTGTAGAGCGCTCCAAGCCTGGAGGCATCTGTGCACTATTTACATAGAAAATACAATAGGCAGAGGAATGCATTGACCATCATGTTGGTAGCTGATTACAGAGAGGCACCGTCCAGACCTGTGGAGCTGACACTTATATGAGCAAGCAGTTGGTTTGCCAGGGGAGCAAAGAGGTCTAGTGGTGTTTAGCAGTCTTGAGTAAAGAGCCACGTTTTGAGGTTTTTGCAGAAGATCCGGAGTGAAGGTTCCGATCTTAGGGTAACACGGGAGTGTGTTCCAATGTTTGGCTGCCACGACAGGGAAGCTATGGCTGCCTGCCTTATTCTGCTTGAATCTGGGGACAGTGAGGAGGTTTGCATAAGCCGCCCGGGTGGGTCTTTTGGATTGAAGTTTGGTTAAAAAAAAAATGTAATCAAATATTTTATTGATTTTGCACTCTTAAAAATAAACATTACAACATCCTAGGGGGATTGCCTGGAGGATTCTCAAACCCCATCTTTCAACATCCAACATACAATAAGTAAAACACAAAAAAGTGCACAAAAGCAAAGATAAGTGACAGTGTTATATGTTGTCAGAGTGTACTCTTACACAGTTACTATAAATCCGCAGTATCGGACTGGGTGGGCAGGTGTAGGACATGCTAGCGACCGTCTTCCTATTTCTGCCAGATTTTGTTTGCCTTGTCTAGGCAGCCTCTTGCTGTGTATACTTTGTGTTCCATTGCTGCGATTATGTCAATATCAGTGGCCCATTGTTCGAGACAGGGTGTCGTTTCTGATCCCCATAATTGCACTATTTTCTGCTTAATTATCGCTGTGGCGGTTGACAGAAATAGTTTTTCATACCGTAACAATCTGATCTCATCCTCCACCCCCAGCAACAATAACTTTGGTTCCCCAGGTTCCTTCTCTGCGTTTGCAGAGCAGGCAGTGTGGGTTCGATGTCCTGACCCAGTGGAAGAGAGCCACCATCGGATAATATATCCTATGATGGACTTTGAGTGGGATGAGTCTAAGTCTGGATGAAATGGCTATCTCACGCGGGTACATCAGAGCAGCTGTCCAGTCTTCGGCCTGAATCATTCCCAAATCTTGCTCCTACTTTGCTTTCAGGCTCACCAGTTCGGGTGTGGCGAAGGAGGTGATAGCGCTATACATCACTGAGGTGACTTTATGTTTGATTTGTTCAGGGACTATGTTGCGTTCCAGGGGGGTGTATTCAGGCATATTGCTCACCGCAGGGAGGTGGGTTTGCAGTGCATGACTTAGTTGGGTGTAGTGGTTTCGCTCTGTGGGTGTAAGGGTAAAGCGGGATGCCAATTCCTCGAATTGGATCAAATTGCCCTCCTGTATAACATCCCCAATTTTTGTTATCCCCTGCATCGTTCAGCTGGGCCATCTGGGAAGTTTGTTTATTTCTGGAAGATTCCTGTTGTTCCATAACGGCTGTATAGGCGTTAGTTTGTTCTCCCATCCCATGTATTTGTGTGTTTCCACCCAGATTTGTGACATGTGCTATATCATGGATGGGGGGGGTCGCATGGCTGAACTTGCCATATAAGTGTTCTAGGGGGAGTTTTGCGGGGTCGCCTCTGGTCATCGCTCCGATATGTGGTAGTGATATGTCTCCATGTAACCAGTCATTCACGACTGCCATTTGGCTGGCCCAATAGTATGTTTGTAGTCTGGGAAGGCCATTGCCTCCTTCCCAAATCGACCTTTGGAGTGTTGCGAGCGCTATTTATGGGTGGCCCCCGCCCCACAGTAGCTTCCAGAGGATGCGATCAATTTTATGAAATTTTATGTAATTTGCACCCTGGAATGTGCAGTGGGGCATTCTGCAGTATATATAAGAAGCGCGGGAGGGCCATCTTCTTGAAGAGGGCTGCTCTGCCCTGCATAGTGAGTGGCAGGGAGGTCCAGTGTTGAACATCCTCTGTAAATCGTGCCGTGATCGGGTACAGGTTTATAGATGTGTAATCTTTTAAATCTTTCGTGATTTGTATGCCAAGGTACCTGAATTGTTTCAGCTCTATGTGGTAGGGACCGTTTGTTGGTATTCACTTGGCTATCCCATTGGAAACAGTATGGACTTGGTCCAATTGACCCTTAAGCCACTGAAAGCTCCGTACCTCTCCAACAGGTGTGTTACGACAGGGCAGGAATTGAACGGGTCTTTTAGTTGTATTAGCAGGTCGTCTGCATACAGTGAGACTTTATCCTCCCAATTGTCCGCCCAGCGGAAGGCACTCCAAGCTTCGGTGTCTTGCAGCAATATCGCAAGGGGTTCAATCGCTATGGCAAAGATCATGGCCGATAAGGGGCAGCCCTGCCTTGTTCCCTTTCCTAGTGCAAAGGAATCTGAGTGCCAGCCATTCACCCTCGTCACTGCCATTGGGAGTCTATAGAGGAGTCTGAACCATCTCATAAATTGGGGGTCGAAGCCCATGCAATGCATTATCTCCCAGATTGTTTCCCAGTGCACTGAGTCAAACGCCTTCTCAAAGTCGATGGCCAGTAGTGTCTTAGGGCTTCGGAGGTAGTCAGCTCTTTCCAGGGCTGAATGCATTCTGTATATATTCATGCAGGTTGATCTCTGCAGCATAAAGCCGCACTGATCTGGGTGGATGAGGGACGAAATGACCTGTTGTAATTGGTCAGCTAATACTTTTGCCAGAATCTTAGTTTCACTGTTTATGAGGGAGGTGGGCCTGTAGGAGCGCATTCGTCAGGGGGTTTGCCTGGTTTGGGTATTTCCACTATGGTAGCTTCCCTTAGATCAGGTGATAGGAGGCCTTGGTCACAGGCACTTTGGAACATGCAGAGCATATGCGGGGCAAGCTCTCCTGCACATATCTTCTTCCACAGTTCCACAGGAAGGCTGTTCGGCCCCGGTGTCTTTCCTGATTGAAGACCCGACATGGCTGCCACCACCTCTTCTTCAGTAATCTCTTTTTCAAGAAGGTCTTGAATATCAGTATTCAGAGTGGGGAGGGTAACTTCCCCTAGGATTGAATTATCAGTGGGGGAATCAGGTGCCTTGTATAGGTCGGCATAATAGGCAGCAAAGCCCTCTGCTATTTCCTGATCCGTCACCAGAGGGTCCGAGTCCCCTAGGCAGAGCTGCCTGACTTGTCTATGCCCCTTGTCTCTTTGTTCTAGCCAGGCTAGCATTTTCCTGTCCTTATCTCGAGTTTCATACACTCTGTCTTGTCTAGCGCTGTCTAGGGTTATGTTTTGGAGTCACTTCTGTGCGAACAGTAAGGCTTGTGTTTCTGGTTGGTTTCGGGTCAGATGGGCTTCCTCCGCACTCCGCACCTGCCTTTCAGCTTTGTGCATCATGGAGACGTGTACTATTTTTTTATGAGCGGTGGTCCAGGAGATGATCTTGCCCCTTAACACTGTCTTATATGCTTCCCATAGTGTCCCCGGGTTATCGACTGTTCCCGTGTTTATTTCAAAATATGTTTTTTCGTGGCTGTCTGGATGCGTTCCTCTAGTTCTGGGAAGCCTAGATAGTAGTTGTTAAGTCGCCATTTGGGAGGGGGTGTGGTCCTGGAAGTACAAAGTTCTAACACCATAGGGGAGTGATCTGAAACCCCTCTGGGGAGCAGAGATGCCTTGTGTACTTTATGTACATCCACCAGTGGAATAAAGAAGTAGTCTATTCTTGAGAGCGAGGTGTGTGCTCCCGAATTGAAAGAATATTCTCTGCCGTTGGGATGTAGATCTCGCCAAGCGTCCCGCAGTCCTAGGGCATCAGCCAAAGTGGCCAGTTTGGTGCAGGGGTTGGGGTTTCTGCCGCACAGGTGTGTATGATCCATTTCTACATTCATGACTTCGTTGAAGTCGCCTCCTATGACAGTGATGTCTGATGTGTCACTGGTAATCAGAGGTGAGACATCTGCAAGCAATGGGGCTAACAAGGCCGGGGGAGCGTAGATTGCTAGCATTGTGATGGTTTGTTCCCATAATGTCCCCATTATACATGTGTATCTACCATTCGTGTCTTGGGGGACGTTAGACAAGTGAAGGGGAAGTGCCTTATGAATTAGTATGAGTACACCACGCGATCCCATGGAAAAACCAGCGTGTATTGCTGTTCGATAGTTTGTGCGCCTGAAGAGATTACATACCGTGCCCGAAAGGTGCGTTTCAGTCAAGAATGCTATGTCTGGTTTGTGTCTGTTTAGAAATTGCATTACCAGCTGTCTTTTGATGCAGCTACCCAGTCCCTAGTGGTGATAGTGTGTGATGCCATGGTGATCTGGAGTTGGTGTGTCACTTTCCCAAGCGTATCATGTAAAGTGATTCATGTCTTCCAATTACCGCACCTCTGTGTGTGGACGTGAGGAAGCGAGGGAGTTGGTTATTTGGGACGTTGCTCTGTATTATCACTGTGTGCTGTTCCCAGTTCGTGTGAAACTCCATGCCTATCTGACCCCTTATTAACAAAACTAACAAAACCCTGTTGCACCCCCACCCTACAATCCACCCAACCCGGAGCATCTGTCGCCCGAACAACAAATAGTAGCCTTTAACTGGACGGCTTACATATAATACAACATTAACTTATGCTGGTGTGTTTTAACACCTGCTATAGTGGAACTTAACGTGATGGGACTCCCCCGAGCTGGATGCTCTTGGGGGTAGTGTCTTTCTCCTTCAGAGGGGAGAAAAAGAAAGAGGGGGTGATGAGGGGAAACTAATCTCTTGTGGCCGCACAGTATTTACCTGTTTAGGGCATAGTGCGTCGGAAGGCAGTAAATCACGATGTAAGATTCCATCTCCTGTTTCCTGCTGCCATGTGCTGGCAGACTTGTTTGTATTTGCAGTCAGCCTCCAATGTCTCTCGGTAAGTCCTGCATCAATGCTTCTGGTGGTGGTTGCTGCTGTTCCACTGGGGCTCCTGTTCCTGCCGCCTCGGGCTGTTGACCAGTCTCCGTCTATGTGTTGTTCTGCCCATCGCCACGCTTCTTTGGAGTCAGTGAAGTGGACTGTCGTTCCTTTGTGATATATCTTCAGTTGGGCAGGGAAAAACAGTCCGTATTTAACACCTTGCGCTTGTAGTTGTCTTTTGAGCGGGTCAAATGATTGCCTGGCTTTTTGGACTTCCTTTGTGTAGTCGGGAAAGAATGCGATGTTGGAGCCATTAAAGGGGATTGTCCCCTTGGCGCATGCTCGCTGGAGCAGTGCATCACGGTCTCTATGGTTAAGGATTTTTGCTATAACGGTGTGTGGTGGAGCTCCGGGCACTGGCCTCCCCGTCGGTATGCGGTGTGCTCTTTCAATTGAAAAAAACTTTGAGAAGGCATCCGGTTCGAACAGGTCTGTGAGCCATTGTTCGAGAAAGAGTTCCATGCATGGGCCTTCAGTCTTTTTGGGTAGGCCGAGCATGCGTATATTGTTGCGTCTCGATCTCCCTTCCCTCTCCTCCACCCTTTCTTCCAGTGTTTTCAGTTTGGTCGAGACATTGGTAAGTTGTTGCCTTAGATTGAGCATACCATCCTCAGCATCAGAGATTCGTTGTTCAGCCTGACCTGTACGTGCTGACAACTTCTGCAGTTCGTGGTGCAGGAGGGAGACGTCCGTGCTAATCCCATACATTTTCTGTTCCATGGACGAGCAGGATTCCGCTATTGTGGCCATGGCATCTTTCAGTGATGGTGTATATTCCATTTTGATCGCCATAGGAGACGGGCCTTGATGATCGTAGGTTAGAGTTGCAGGTGTTGTATACTGATCTATTTTGTTTTGCGTGGACTGCTTTCTCGTTTTGTCCTTTCCCATAATTACTGTCAGTTTGCTGGGCTTGTTGGATGTGGCTGTAGGCATTATTCTCTGGTGTGAGTGGTTCGGATTCAAGCTTCCCTTGCCACAATTTGTGTGGTGCGTAATGTTTGGGTTATCTGGAGCCCAGCATTTCAGAGACTCAGGAGTTTGTTGGTCGATGGCGGTCTCACTCTGTGATGCGGGTAAGTATTGTGCTGCTGTAGGTCGATCAGTGGTTTGTCGCTTTACCGTGCGCTGTTTGCTTCAGGCAAGTGTGGTGTCGTAGCAGATCGGCTAAGTGCTAGAGGTCCGGGGTCCGTTTTGATTGTTACAGGTGCCGTAATAAATTGAGGATGAGTCAAGCTGGGATGGAGGCGGTCGTGCACCAGTGTCCATCCTCAACTCCAGCAGATGGTGGACACATGAGTTAGGTGGAATGGAGTATTTGGCTTATGGACCACTTTGTGGGTGATGATTGCGGGAACTGCTTACTAGTGATTGTTCTCTATTCCGTTTCCAATTAGCCCTAGGATTGTGGGGTCGCATCCACAGGGGCCTACCTGACACTGCGGGATCCTATCAGCAGTGCCAGCGTCCACACACAGGGCATGTATTAATCATAGCGCTCCATTCCAGGTTCCCCAAATCACACCAGCCAGATTCTACAGATTCCGTATTAATACGGGGCATAGAGCGGGTTTCACGGTTTCAGTTCCAAAGCAGATGCGTTGTGGCCGCCTTAGCCCAGATCCTCCCTTCCTCGCGGCACCTACCGCTATCAGTTGGGGTCCACCCGGCACCGGAGTACTGCTTCAGGTGTAGGCTAAAGGCTGTTGATTTCACGGGCTGTTCAAGGTCTGTTGGGCCTCTGTTTAATGACACCTCTCACTCCTGGCGTAGTATGGTTGTGGGGGGACTGTACAGCTACATCTCGTCGCCTACATTCAGGCAAGGTGTTCCCGCTGAAGCGACTCAGAGGGGGACGTCCCCCTCAGGTCCACGGATATGCGGGCTCAGGCTGATGTTTGGGGGCACTCACCGGGCCCATTGGCCATGCTGGTAGCTGCCACGCAGTCCTCCAGAAACCCTCATTGCCTCCGGATGTTGCGATACGGAGTTTCGTTCACAGGCAGTCGGATTGTGGGGCCTCTGAGTGGTGGGGTTTCAGTCCTGTACAGGGTCTTCCTTGTGGGCTTTCCGTGTTGTCTTCGCGGGCCACTGCCTTCAGGTGCCGGTTCCTCATGTTCTTCACTTCGCACCCAGCCCTCTTCCTCGTCTCCGCTACTGCTTCGGAGACGCGGATGGTTGGCAGGAGGGCGCGTTCTAGTGGGACCACGGGCCGACTTCACCCCGCTTGTCGTGTCTTACTAGGTCCGCTGTTAATGCAGTCAGTTATCGTAATCCGACGGGCCCCGAACTGCACTACACGCCGGCCGTGTCCATCTTGGGTGCACAGGCGCCTCCTCTGCGCCATTCTCCACACGCCTCGGGTTCGCACTTGGGGCTGTGGGATTTTTTGTTTTTTCCATCCTATGATGTCCCAGTATGTCGGCTATCGATGCAGGTGTCAGGAATGTGTAAAACAATCAGGAATCAGGCTGTAAAAGCAGGACATTTGCTGCGGCCACAGGAGCAGATCGAGCTCACGTCTGCACCATTGCGCTGCTAGCCACACCCCCTTGATGTTTGGTAAATTTGCTAGAGCGGTAAGAAGGTGCCTTGATAGAAAGACATTTGTGTGTCAGTGAAAGAGTTTTGAATGTGATACGATTGCATAACGGGAGCCAGTGGGCATCTCGTCTGGCCGAAGAGATGTGCTCTTTTTTGGGAATATTCAGGGCTGCTCTTATAGATTGTTTTTATATATATATATATATATATATATATATATATATATATATATATATATATATATACTTTGTTTCATGGCAAAGTAAGACTTTAGTGAATAATGTTACATGACAAAGCCTAACTGGTTAGTTTATAATGTAGTCTTTTCTGACAAATATGTTTCAAGTAACTGATTTCATGTCTTTACTACTTTTGGCATTTCAGCACCTTTTACCGCTAAGAAAAATGTGAATCTTAGAGCGAAAGATTGAATTGTGGTGTCGATCATTTGTGAAAACATTTCAGGTTCAACCAATATATGTTCAATTCTTTGAATGGAGAATATATGCAATTCTTTCTACACAGAATGTATGAAAATATGATTTCATTTCTCATAGATTTTAGCCTATTCTATTCTAATTTGAGAGGCAATAAAATTATTTTTGCTGTGAGAAAGCACCATATTTGTGACATAGAACATTTGTCGTCTATCTTTGATGATGTACATGACCTTTGGAATAAAGTGTATTGTATAGGCACACTAAGTCTGCATGTTTGTTGAATACAAATAACCATCCCTCGGAAGAGGTATGCTAAGATTCAAAATCTGTTGGACCCTGATAGCCATTTTTTAGCACTTATGCGCCACATATTGTGTATTGAATGTGGTCTGTCTGTTTTCTCTTTTTGACAATGACACTGTACTTATTTCTAACACAACCAGTGGATTACAGTGGATTACAGTGCTAGCTGAGTATATTCTCTGCTAGATGACTCGAGAAAGGGTTCTCCAGTAAATTAGAGGCCTTGCACACACCATTCTTCACATTATTAACCTACCAGATGCCAGATGAAAGACCAGTAAGCATCAGTAATTTGGGTGATTTATTAGGAGACAAGGAATTCTTCTGCTTAGCTCAGTTTAAGATGAGATGTGGAAAACCCAGGTTGGCTATGCTGAAATAAACTCAATTGAGAACAGTAATCCAACAGTGATGGCCTGACACAAGGGGCTGCTCCAAAAAACTGGTATCCTTGGGTCTTTCTTGATCGCAGGATGGTGCAGACACTTTATAACACTAACATAAGGGAGATTACAAAAGTCACATGCATTGGTGCACCTGACAAATGGAAGGTGGGGCTGAGACAGTCATTAATGACACTAGTGGGAGAATGCATGCACGCAGACACAAATGGTATTGCTGAATGACAGATACAGATTTATTCATTATAAAACTCTATGTTTTACAGAAATCAAACTACTCTGCATTCCTTGTATCCAACGACAGAGCAACGCATGCCTATTGTGGTCATGAAACAGCAGGGACTACTGTCGCAATGTCAGTTGGTCCAAAGTTATTTGAACAAAGTATTATGAGAGATGGAAACTTTATCGTGGCTGACCATCCCTAGCGATCCACTCATAATTTTGCTTACTCTGGATATGAGCCTCTTACCAGATCAGGCAATATTTGTTAATCTAGCGCTCCTCTCAGCTAAAAGGCGCATTGTGATGTCTGGGTGTGATCCGCCCTTCTGGATCATGCTAAATGGGTTAACAGTATGGTACATTGTAACAATATGGAGGAAACATACAGGCAAATATTGCACCCCAAATTATGACCTAGGAACAAATAAGCAGATTGTATAACACACTCAATGACAATTTGAGGGATACAATGGAAAGTCTTTCTGTTGAGGATGTCTGTGGATGTTATGGTGAATTGAAGTCTCAAATATCTCAGTGTTTGGCATATCGCACAGATGATGTTTGATCTACATCCATGGTTCAAATGCTTTCTTGTGGCTATGACTGTGTTTAAATGAAAATTATAAATAAAATGTAAAACAAAATAGAGAAGATGTAATGCAGAACCTTTCTTTTGGGTGTGTCTTTTATTTTGCTCAGTCTTCAAGTTTCTTTAGGTCATTTGTCAAGGTTTTGTTTACCTTGCGTTGACAAGCGTCTAACTCCAATTGGTGTTTATTTTGAAATGTTTTATGGCAGTGTGACAGACTGCCATCTGTGTAGGTGGAATAGCCTGAACCTTTTAGATTTGTACCAATTAAATTATGTCGGTAAATCACCTTATGAAAGTGGAGTCTGCTGATGATATACCCCCCTGAAAATGTAAGAGCAATGTGCAACATGTTTAGCATATCAGATGAGCGAATAGAGTAGAAATCTTCTTAGATTACCACCCATGAGTTGGATAATGCAGGTCCGGAACCACACCCCCATACCAATAAGACAGACTGAAAGCCTGCTAGGATGAACGAAGACAGTTAAAGTTGGTTGTTGTTTACTTGTTGTTAGGTTAATGTAAAAGTAAGTAATGACATTGCAGTGCTAATGCTGTTGAACATTCTGAAATGCATCTCTTACAAATGTC